>NC_141790.1:1748390-2096681 GCF_054643075.1 Acanthaster planci | reverse complement strand
CTGTGTCGGCAGACTATTGTGTTAATGATTACATTGTCTACGTTGGAAGTGAGGGTTGGTCTGACTTTAAAACCTTTGGACACTAAGGAAGAGAGGGCGCCCATATGCTAGCGGTCTTGGGTTTGGCTTACTATGGCTACCGAGATTTGATCGATACGGGAAGAAGACTCTGTTGTCCCTAGCTGAATGCTTTAATCCTTTGAACTAGAGTGTTTTACGTCCCGTTATCCTGTACATGTATACGTTTCACAAATTCAGTCAGAGCAAATTGGCCTTTTTAGTGCAGGGGGAAGTAAACGCCAAACCTACACAGTCCAATGAGATTACCAATGAGATTTTGAGTTTAAAAAAGGCCACTTTGAACAATAAAAAGAGCATTATTTATACAATGAAAAGAGCAATAAAAAGAACAATTTGAGCAAAAAACAGAGCAATTTGAACAATAAAAACAGCAATTTATACATTAAAAAGACCAATTTATACAATAAACAGTCCAACTGAAAAATATGAAGTTTATTTTGAACAATAAAATAAAAGATCCGTTTGAGCAATGAAAAGAATATATTTTAACAATGAAAAGATCAATTTACACCACAAAAATCAATTTGAACGATAAAAAGAACAATTTGAACAATGAAAAGAGTAATAAAACGAGTAAAAGCTAGAGTAACAAAGCGAGTAAAAGAGCAATACATAGAGCAGTTTTGGCGATAAAAAGACTAATTTGAACAATAAAACAATGAAAAAATAAACAATGAAATATGCAAATAAGAAGCAGTAAATACGTGTATATTTAGGATATATGGACCACTTCCACTTGTTTCGTGTCATTAAAGGTCATCCTTCGCAGAGTCAACATGAATGGTATTTATACAGCCAAGCCCTATGCTTGTCACCAGTGTGACAAATGCTTTGGACGGAAGTTTAATCTACTGAGAGAGGCACATGGAAAATATCCATGTTGAGGAAGAATATCAGACATGAATGAAGCTGACGGAAACTCGGATTCTGTTGAGGAGGTCGATGACAAAACCTCGGATGAAGACAGTTCAGATTTCGAAGACAATGCCGCCTACCAAGATTGGCTGGCTGAAGCTAGAGAAACACATAGGGAGATGAGAGATGAAAAATATGACAAGTACGTCAACGAAGGCATGGATGAAGATCAAGCCAGGCAGAAGGCAAACAGAAAGACCCTCTGGGCAGTCAAACAAGACTTTTTCGACAACTATAAGGAGTTCCTGTTAAGTTACCTATATTTGAGGGAAAATGAAACTCACAAGGACATTGCGGATGATCTCGATGGAAAACTTGATAAAGGCATAAACGCCAACAAAGCCTTGAATCAAATTCCTGGTACCCCCAGGTGTGCCCCCGCTGAAAGGATGAATGGACTCTTGAACAAGGCTAACAAAAACTTGCCCCAAAAGCCACACCACTGAAAGCTGGTGCCCCCATAAGATACTGGTGCCCCTTTGTGCCCCACTAGTTTACTAATGTTTTCAATCCAAACGGGTAGTGTAACAGAGTCAAATCAGTCCTGTGAAATAATAACTTTAATCAGAGTAATGTTCCTTTTGTTATGATAAGAGTCCCCTTAAAACCGAGATTCTTAGCTACGAGTCCTTTTTTTAACTCATGGTTCCCCCTGTAATTGCCTGCCACACACTGTATTCAACAGAATTAAGCAGGGTCCGACACCAGGCAAGTCACGTGTATGAATTGTTACACGTCCTTGCCTCCCAACTTAACCAGAAATTAAATCTTGTGAACAATGATGCCAAAACGTAGATTAAAATAAAACAAATGTGACGAATACTAGTGCACTGCAATCTAGTCTTGTTTAGGACCACATTTTTACAGAAAAGAAATTTATTATATGCAGCGCGCTGCACTGAGATTGTTCAATGACTGCTGCCAAAGACGAAAGGATTCTCCGTGCACAAACCAGGATTTTCCAATGTACATTTATATCGTACATCCGTCCCTTTCAAGGGCTCCGGAAGCGTGCTCAGGTCAATTTTCAGGTATAAGAGCATACACGAATGGCATACGCATTGACCCCAGCTTGGAGTTTGTTGAGCTGTCAAGGGTGTTCATTGTTATTCCGCCAGTACGCACGGCACAGCATGGAGGAAGGAGGAGGTATAAATGTGCACATGTACATGTACTGTGTGTGCATGTAGTCTTGGCAGGAGTAGTTTAAGGCACAATATACACACTACGTGCACGTATATGGTCCTTCACGTGACCGTCGGCTTTGATGTCATCGATTCCCAGTTACAAAATGTTGTGGGAGTTATTTTGCCTGATTCTGGCAGGGGCTTTGTTGAAGCTTCTCCTGACACTACTAAAGGCCATACGAAAACGGAATGCCCTGAAGAAGCTACCCAGTCCAACCGGGGCGCATTGGCTGCATGGTCACGACAAGCAGGGTCCCTTCGACCCAGGCTACAAGTGGCTGATTGACACCGTGGCAGCCTTCCCACGTATCTACACCTTGTGGCAAGGACCGGTTCCTGTACCTGTCGTGGTTCATCCTGAAACCATCAAGCCTTTGTTAACAGGTGCAGTTAGTAACAGAAAGTCTGAATTGTATAACCTCTTGGTTGACTGGTTAGGCGGTGGTTTAGCCACTGCAGAAGGCGCAAAATGGAAGAGAAATCGGCGTCTCCTGACCCGCTCATTTCACTTGGAGGTCCTGCGCACCTACATTCCCGTTTCTAATGACTGCGTGGAAGTACTTCTGGACAAGCTGGACAGGTCTACTGCCCAGGGCCGAAAGTGTGATATATATCATGTTCTTGGCTTGTGTACCCATGATGTGAGTCTGCGCACTGCCTGCTCTTACAAGTCAAACTGTCAGGTGAGCATTTGCATGATATAGCCTACGCGTATGGACAGAGTAAATTATGATGCTAGAGAACGGATGCACCTTCTTACTGACTGATGCAATGATACGTGCCACCTATTTTCTTGAAGTGCATCTCAAACTTTGGTTTCAATTTTACCGAACTTATTTGCAGCCACGGCATTGATCATGGAGATTACATGTAAAGGGAATTTATGATCACTTTAATCCATCTCTCACCCCAATAGACGCTTTGCACAGTAGCCATCACGCGCGGCAGTTCTTTTGTTCCGCAGGAAAAGCTCCAGTTGTGCATAGCTTGCGGAACAAAAGCACTGGCCTGCAACATGGCAGCCACGCAAAACCTTTGTGTGTGTGAAAGAATATCTGTGCGATAGAGTGATTCTCCAGGAGAGGAATTTTTTCCGTATTTTACGTAATTTCAGATGAGAGAGAGTGACCAGGACAAAGAGATGGATGTCCTGTCGGCAAGTGAAACCCTTATGGGGGTTATCCAGGAGCGCATGTTCGGCAGTCGCTTTCTACTTCACCCTTGGATTTTTCGGCTGAGCTCCTACTACGCCAAGTATAAGAGTGCTTGCCAGTACCTACAAAGGTTTGCCCGGCAATTAATCGAAGAGCGAACGAAAGAAATATCGGACAAGGTAAATATTATTCCAAAATACAAGTTGGAAAAATCAGGGCTTTGTTATAATGAGTGATCCCGAGACAACATGTGGGTACGATAGGAGAAAGTGAAGTAGGGTAAATGCCGATATTAATGTTGTGGGGTGCTGGAATTTATGAATCGTTGGTCAGTGCTTTAACGTACAAGTTTTCTTCTAGCGGAATACAAATTGAATGAAATGCAGATTTAATTTAATGGTGGGACTTCAACATTGGTACATGCCCCAGCAGGGCACCTAGGGTGGGGATACGCAATGACTGACGAAGTCCCTTGCCCAAATACACAAGCACACACCCTTAATTTTTATCTTTGTGGAGAATTTCGTTTGCGTGTGTTTGTGGTGCATTGTGAGGTATCAGAACAACGGGAGGTACCCCACAAGGAACAAACATTGTATTTGTGGAGTACTGAAACTGTACCCTACAAGAAATCACGAAACTGATATTTGGAGTTTACTCAAAAATAAGGACTTTTCTAAGCGTATTTATCCCTCGCAAATGGAGGTGTTTTGTATAAGGGATGTTCGTTCGAAATTTCAGCCCAGGAAGATGATTCAGGACTAAATGGAAGCTATGCTTCACACGCAGTAATTTTTGCTACACGAGAACACCATGACGTGCTCTTGGTGTATGCCTGTCTCATTAATGCTTGTGGCTGTGGCTGAAAAGTGGCTATGGCTGAAAAGTGGCTATGGCTGCAAAAGTATATCATGGCAAATTAAAATTGATAATGCAAACTTGCAAAGCGTTTATAGGGTTATGCAAAGCCAGGTTATTATAAAGCACTCTCAATGCAGGCAAATGCTGGTAACCCCGTAGCCAAACCCCGTGATTTCTTGGACACGCTCATCATGGCCAGAGATGAAGATGGCAGCAGACTCACCGTGAAGGAGATGATAGACGAGGTCAACACTTTCCTTTTTGCAGGCTACGAGACCACGGCTACTTCCATGACGTGGTTACTGTACTTTCTGTCCAAGTATCCTGAACATCAGACCAGAATCAGGGAAGAGGTGGACGAGGTACTCGCTGGAAGAGACTCCGAAAGGATTACTTTGTGAGTAGGTCTCCCGTAAATGCGTGTCATTTCGAGGCTGAAAAGTTGATTTCATGGGGCGGTAGTGGGTCGGCTTAGGCACGGTTTGAGTAACCTAGTATATGATTTTGTATAATACTCAGTCTTAATGTGATTTTTATATTTTTTTGATTTTGTTTGTTGTTTGTTTTTGAAAACTATGTTACAGTGAGGACCTTAGCCGTCTCGACTACATGACCATCACCATAAAGGAGTCTATGCGAATGATGACTGCAGGGCCCTTGATCAGTCGCACACTAACCGCTCCCTACACGGTAGACAGCGTCACAATCCCCGAAGGAACCGTGGTAGGCATTAGTTTCCATCAACTCCACCACAACCCGACTGTTTGGGGCGACGATCACATGGAGTTCAAGCCTTCTCGCTTCCTGCCAGAAAATTTCGCCCAGATGGATCCGTTCTCCTTCGCGCCCTTCTCCGCTGGGACGAGAAACTGCATTGGCCAGCAGTTCGCCATTAACGAGATGAAGATATTCACGGCCAGAATCCTCAGGCGTTTCCGTCTGAGCTTGGTGAAAGGGGAACCAGACGTTCTTCCTACAATGCGACTAGCGTCTACACCCATGAAACCATTGCATATCGTTGTTGAGCCAATGGAAGAATTTTAATTATCTGGAGCCAAACTTGCGGCAAAGGAATTCCCTTTTTTAAAAAGGAAGTAATGAAACTCTTCGTCATCTTAAGGAAAGCGACACTCATAGCTTGGCAAAGCTGGAAACTCCCAATTTGGTAATAATTTCCTACAAACGTACACATTTTAGAAGTTGACTCAACCGTTTTTTGAATGAGGCACATGTATTAGGAAGCCCATTTACATTAATTATCTCCTCTACGATCTCATTTGTTTCGTCATAGTCTTTTTATAAAAGCTATCCTAATGTAAGATTTATAGCTGTGATATGGACTTTCCAATTTCGTTCATTATCAATATGTTTCAATTTTTAATGTTGGAAAGACGAGTAATGTTTGAAATTCTGGAGTAAAATTGAGCCGATTTTATTTCATTGCCAGGAAGTTGAAATAATGGGCGAAAGACAAATATTTCGTAACGCATATTGACAACCATCTGAAGTGAAATGACAACATGCCAAAAACAAATTGGCAAATTGGCAGTTTTTTTGTAACAGACAACTTAAATCGTGAAAGGTATAGAGGTATGCCGTGAATTTCTGCATTGTTATTTTCCAGAGTGTGATTCAGTTATTTTATTTTGGTCTTTTGTATTTTTGTACGTTATGGCTCACCAACTGTTAAAATTTCTTTCAAGCTTGAACATGTGCATGACAACTGTTAGACTGATGGGTATTGATGTAAGAGGCCTCTTTGGTGTTTTTGAGATGACTTTAAATAAACTCATCTGTTCTGCACAAGATTCACTCATCCAATTAATCACCTTTTTTTGTGCAAAAATCTGGTAGAGTTAGGCCTCTACGTACAAATAGACAGTGTTTTAGGACAGTATTCTTGCCAAACTCTTCTCACCTTTTTAATTCTACATTAAAAAATAATTCTTTTTAAGAAGGTTGTGTTTGTAGTCTTTCCTTTAATGCGCTCGAAAGCCTTTTTTAAAAGTAACTTTGGTTTGCCTTAACCCCACTCCCAACTAAAAGTTGTTATATGGTAATGTTTTAATTTCTTTTCAATGGGTCTGTATTTTATGAATGTTATGATCAATAGAGGCGTTTATATATGGCACAACAAAGTGAGGCCAAACCTGAGAAAAAATGGACCTTTTAACTGCGTCAGTAGGTTTTGGTTATAGGGCCAGATTCACATGGCCAGACGAGAAGTATGTATGTTTCCTTCCTTAACTTAGTTTTGCTTATTGTTCAGAGTCGTACGCTGGAACGCCAGCGAGGTTTTGTAATGGAAACTAGACTTCTGATGGGTTGTTTTGTTACTCAATGATCCTATGTAATCAAATATGCATTAGCCTTTTTCGAGCAGAACAAGTAGAACTTGGCTCCCTCTTTAAGGGCGCCCTCTACTTCCACAAGTAATGAGGCGACAAAGAGAGCTCGACGTGACGCGACAACACGACGCAATTCATTAAACACAGCATAAAAGTAATGAGAAAGGAGGCGACGCCACGGCGCGACTGGCCGTCATAGCATTGCGTCTTGGTGTCGCGACGACGGCTGTATTGTGTACGTCCTTCAAAACGCACGAAAACTTCGTCCAGCACACCTCAATCCACTTTGTGTTTACCAAAATTTGTAGTGAAAAGTTGCTAAGTGGGCAAGGGGTGGATTCTTTGTTATTGGTTTTTTCAAAAAGGCTCCATCCAAAAGCCTTTGGAATCGTCAGAATTTGGGGGGGTGTTCTTCTTTTTGGGCCCAAAGCCCATAGACTTTGGACACATTTTTTCTGTGCTGGACTTTTGCCATTAATCTTTGTCGCACAGCATTCAAAGTTGGCATAGGTATAGTCATTATTGCATAGATGTATGCCAAAGCATAACGTCATGATGACCTCATCAAGGGATTTTTTATTGATTTTTAAATATTTATTTCACCCCATTCACTTTGTACAAGTTTTCGAGGCACTATTTCGGTACTTCAGTAATAGTTGATCGTCGTCAAAGTTACAGCATGCACTGACTACGAAACGAAGATAATACGGAAATAGTTACGTCATGATGACGTCATCAAGTTATTTATTATTAAATATAGAATATTTAATCTGGTAAATTTATAAAAATCCATATAAAATCAACCGTGGCCTCCCGCAACATTCTGTTTGCAGCAAGTGAATTCATCTCGCGTGGGTCATATCACGTGATCCTTCCGGTCGAAACAAAAGGTGGCCTATTGTTTAAATATGGTAATAGGTATCAAGTTGTTTTCAACGGTGGGGTATTGTATTCTTCAAATCATCTATTAATGACATCACCTAATTATCGAGCACCTTCAGGAGACAGGTTAAAAATTCCGAGAAATGAATTTTGAATAGATGTCTGTGGCGAAGTTTGTCCAAATCGCCTGAAAATTGATTTAGATGATCATCTTTACCCGGGCAACACGTGTTTTAAGATTGGTGCTGATGACGTCGTCAGACCGGAAGTTACAATAAAAACTTCTTTTATTCTTCAAAATCCGGTGAAAAATCAACCGTACGAGATAAAAGCGTGAATTGTGCATGAGAAGACAGCTGAAACATTGGAGTCAGCTGCATGAGGTGCATAACTGGTGTACTTTTTCACATGAAGCGCCGCCAACAAAACCCCCTTACAATATAAATTGCCAACTCGGAAATTCTATTTCGCACAGTGCTGTGCATATACTACTCTGTGTGTGTGTGGACGCCCAATATCTGCCTGCAACATAGACGGTGCAGAGTGCGTAGGGTATATACTCGGGACTTGGCAAAATGCCGACCACGTGCTGCTGAGAGCAGATCGCATTGAGTGGAACGCCAAAAGGGACAAATGTTTAAAAATCTAATCTGTGCTTTTTCCGCGGTAAGTATAATGATTTGTATTATATATTTTATTGTACGTCTTATTGGGTTGAAACCTTGCAGGTAGTTAGGAAGGGAAGACTAAGAAACGGAAATTGACCTCACGTGGTGGCAATGCCATCAGCAGACGAGTCACGTGGCATTAAAGGTGTACCATTTAAAGTACAGTATTTCCTAAAGTGTATATCCAATTTGGTTCAAATGTTGCAGATATCTTGAAAATGGAGTGCTGTAGAGGAGTTTTTATCTCACGTGATGATGACGTTATCAGGAGAAAAATCACGCGATATTAAATGTGCACACTTCAAGGCCCTATATCTCCTAAAGTACATGTCCGATCGGCTTCAAATCTTGCAGATTTCATGAAAAGGGAGCGCTTCAGAGGTTTATTGATCTTGCCTGATAATGACGTCGTCAGGAGACAAGTCACGTGACATTAAAGGTGCACTCTTTAAGGCCTTGTATCTCCAAAAGGACATGCAACAGCGTGTTGAAAATTAGCAGATATCTGGAAGGGGATGTGTGATAGACAAAAATTGACCTCATGGGATAATGACGTTATCAGTAGACAAGTCATGTGACATTAAAGGTGTATCCTTCAAAGCCTTATATCTCCAAAAGCATATGTCTCTGCGGGATGAAACTTTGCAGATATGCAATCACGACGATGGCCTTTTCAATGAAAAGCGAAAAAGCCCTATGTTCTGTTGCAGACAGACATAGAACGTCTCGTTTCTTCTTCTTTCTCTCCCTGTCTTCTTTATTATGCTATGCATAATACATATCTTTACATTCTAACAACTATTCATTCGTGTGAGGCAACGTACGTTCTTAAACTGAAAACGCACTGAAACTACTGCGACCTGTACCGAGGAAAAAACCTGATTAATGGAGTGTCGACAAGGGTCTATGTCAGGCCGTGGCTGCAGTTTTGGCAGGATCGGGCGTGGTCAAGCAAGGCCAGCTGTAGACGCGGACGGTCATCAAGTAAGCGTTTTGCGAGTTAGATTTGAATAAAATCTGGCGCACTGAGTTTTTTAAATTTACGTGAACATTACAATTTGAACTCATCCATACTAAACACTGTTGCTATACCTCATGATGCGGGGCAAGCTTTTGATTAGTTACATAAGAGACTCCTTGCAACAATACACATTCTCAACCGGTCCATTCCAGAGATGGTGGTCTCAATGCAAAAGCTTGACCCGAATCACAAGGTATACAACAGCGTCTTTAGTCTAGGGAATTCGAATCTTTATGTCTATGTGCAATCAGATAACGCAGTGTACCATTTTTTTTCAGATTTAACTCGCAAATGGCTTATTCGCCTGGGCGACTGTTGTATCTTCCGTAGGCTCCGCAATGGTGACTTGGATCTGCAGTGTAAGCAGGTAACATAGGCTGACAGAAAGGACAGTTTGGCGATGCAGATTCGCAACCTGTCGGGTAAGTCTGAACAAAAAGAAGGCCTACATGCAACCTTATACGTACAGTGCTGTGATATGGGCATAATCTCTGTTCTGCAATCCCGGTACATGGTCTGTTATTTAAGCCTTTAAACCAAAAGTGTTGTTGTGTGTTGATTGTTTTGTCTATTAGATCTCCCTTAAAATATACTTTGTTGTACTACGGGTGTTGCAGATATTGAAATTATACAAAAAATTTTCGGATTGAAGCTATAGCAATCCATGTTGACTTTGTTGAGCGCCTCGATTGTGTCAGTCAGGGTCAAAGGTCGCTTGTGAAACCGGGTGACGCAACTAAAAAGACGTAGCTGAAGAAAGTTGAGGTTTACTGCCCACAGTGTGAACTTCCGGAGACTTAGAAAGCTCAGGTGGTGGTGAACCATCAAAATGGGCACTGTTGACAGCAATTGATGGCGAAAGAACAACTTCCAATAAATTGTACATTGGTAGAAAGCTACACGTAAAGAATAACAATATGCTTTACGTGGCCTGCCTCTGAGCTTTTAGTTTCAGGAGAAACGATAATTTTAGTGCTATGTCGTGATTGGATGGAAATTGCCTCATGTATGCTATGCAGAAGGGTCATTCTACTTTTCGGTTAACTTTCTTTGACGGTAAATTTACAGAAAAGAACATATGCCGAGAAATTATGCTAAAGGCAAGATGTCGGCATCCAGAGACAATTTATTACAGGATGACGATATCGTAAAAGTTGGATGATGACATCCTGAGATAATTTACAAGGGATGGTGACATCTTGAAAGTTGGATGATGACATCCTAATATAATTTATCATAGGATGACGACATCCTAAAAAGTTGGATGACGACATCGTCAGACAATGACGATAATCATTAGCTCAGGATGTCATCATCCAGAGACATCCACCAAGTGTGATGTCAACTTCACTACTCGTAACAGGCGGTGAGACATCATGACGTTTTATCAGTCCAACTAATATCATATATGGCAACAGGACAAAGCTTTGAAAATCACTACCATCTCAGGCCACCTGTTTTCACGGTGGATTGTCAAGGCACCCATTGACAAATGTCATCATATCACTTTTATGATGTCTTCATCCCTTGATAAATTATCTCAGGATGCTGTCATCCACCTTTTAGGATGTCGTTATCCCATGATAAATTATCTCGGGATGTTGTCATTTTCATTACAGGATGTTTCATCATGCGCTAAAACATCTCATGGTGTCGTCATATTGCCCATTATGTTGTCATGCTGAAATAAAATATGTCGGGATCTCAACAAGTAGGATGGCACTTCCAGAGCTCCGTACCTCACAGCTGTAACAGACCGAATGATTTGAAAAGGTTTGATTTCCCCAAACGTTTCCAACCCCACACGTGGTTACAAAAGGTCATTTGCCTCTAAAAGGGTTCACTACACCGCATGTGTAAATTGGGCTTTGATAACAAAGGTCATGCAACCTTTAAGGGTCGATGATAATGATAAAGAGTCGACTAGGGCAGAAATCGTCCATCTCGACAAGATCTATCAACCTCAAGGAGTGGAATGCTCCTGAAGGTCGAAGACCTTTTAAGGTCGCCTCATCCAGTGAATCTGCAGCTTTATAATATTAGCACTCTGAAATCAGTGATACATTTCACAACTCCTTCCCCCTCTCTGTCTAATACACCGATCTTTAAAGAACATCTCTAAAAAAAATAACTCCCTGGAACCTTCCACTCCTGCAAGTTTATCACTATCATTTGGTGCGTTAACTTGCACAAACACGTTTCCTTGTCTCTGTGAATCCCTATCACTTGAAATGCCATGTGATTTTGACATGTAATACCGTACATGGGGTGCAGGCAGAGAGGCCTGCAACACTTGTATTTGCTGATGATGATCTTAAACAGCCATATCAGTCCTAAGCGTCCTACAAGTTTCAAAGTCTCTGAATGGCACTCTGAATCCTGAAAGGTCTTGTGACCTCTCAAAAAAGGCTGACTGTGCACGAAAAACTATACCACCTTGGAAACCCGTGTTTGCTTTCCAGGACAGAGCACACAGACGTAACCCCAGACCAAAGTACATACTGAGCTATCAAGATTGTTCATTTTTCACAGTGCTGTTAACAAACAAAATATGACCTCATTTTTGCATGGGGTTTGCACTGACGGTTGAAAAGATATGACCTCAGGGGAACACTGAATTTGTATATAATGGCAACGATATCTTGAGGCGTTTGCACAACACTCTGGTCTGCGCACAACAAACTGTGTTACAGCAATTTTGTCGCTCACGTTTTCTCACTAAATGCTGTGGAAGGCATTTTGCCTGGTTCTGGCGTGGGTTCTATTGAAGGTCTTTGTGTCAGTATGAAAATCCATTAGCAAACGGAAAAACCATTGTAAAGTTGCAGTGACTTACAGGAATATGTTAACGCCAAGCGTCTGATTAATTCATGCTCTGGCCCTTGGCCACCTCGGGGCAATTCAACACATTTAAACCAGATTATTGCATAATTTGAAAGTGACAAAAGGCAATCTTCCCTCATTAACATGACCTTTTGTTGTCACTTTCAACCAGGACAAGCATGACAGAGGACAACCTCATTCACTGGTTTTCCAAAGTGTTACAACTGAACTGAGTTCGGATGCCCCATTTTTAAGACAATGGTGTTCAGTCATGCATGGCCGGAGGGATACCATCAAGGTATCATTAGAAAGAATACTGCTTCTACTTTTCGGAGATCAATTACACATTATAATCATATCTCATGGTTTGGGCATATTAACCCCTTTCCTCTGGGTTTGGTTTTTTTTTCTGGGACACCCTGTATAGATGTAGGTCCAGCCGGAAAAAGAAATAGGAAAGGCAAAGAAGTCTATATCTATATGTCACCGTTGTGATGTGCTAAATGTACATAAACGTAACTTACCTCTTTAGCTCTTTCATTTCCCAATTATCTACTTCCTTTCCTTACCAAAGGTTAACACATTTTCTGTATGAAACATTCTGAACACTACAGTTAAGGAAAGAAGTAAAATTCTCGAAAATTGATATGCGTGTGCCCCTTCTGTGTAGTGAAGTGTAATGGATGCTACAGGGCCAAAAAATACTGGTTTCAGTCGAAATAGCAGAGCTGTACACATAAGCAGTGCGCCTACAGGAACTGAAGTGCGCGTGTGTACATGTTGATAAAAACCACTGGCGATCCGGTCTCTCTTTATCGCTGGTTTAGTGTTTCTTTCCTGATTTTTTTGAGACGTTTCCATCAGAAGATCCTGAGTTAGAGTTGCAAACTCCCTTGAGAAAAGTTTACTGCTTAGTTCTGCACACATGGATTAACAGAAAGAAAAAAATGATATGTTTTACCTCCTGTGCATGTCCCACAGAAAGTAATAGGTTGTGTAATTGAAAGAGTATTAGCACTTAAGTTCTACCAACAACAACAAAAATGTGCAGCTGGTTGACCTAACGTCAGATTTTACCACCGATGTTTTACAAGGGTAACAGTTTCATACTCTCCGTGCATGTCTTTGAACCCCTACAGATCTAGCATTCAAAATAGATCAAAAGGCTTCTCACCTCTAAAAGGTTGCACAACCCCAGCAGATTGAGTTCTATCTAAAATAAGGTTGTACAGTTCCAAAAGGTCGCACCAGCTCAGCAGGTCGATTAACTCACATAAGTTCGATTACAAACACGAAAGGCCTCACTGCGGAGCTCAGGAAGTGCCATCCGACTTGTTGAGATCCTGACATATTTTTTCTCGGGATAAGGATGTAATAAAGGCAAGATGTCGGCATCCTGAGACAATTTATTACAGGATGACGATATCGTAAAAGTTGGATGATGACATCCTGAGATAATTAATAAAGGGATGGTGACATCGTGAAAGTTGGATGATGACATCCCAAGATAATTTATCAAGGGATGAAGACATCCTACAAAGTTGGATGACGACATCGTCAGGATGTCATCATCCAGAGACATCCACCAAGTGTGATGTCAACTTCACTACTCGTAACAGGCGGTGAGACATCATGACGTTTTATCAGTCCAACTAATATCAGTTATGGCAATAGGACATGTGCTTTGAAAAACGCTACCATCTCAGGCCACCTGTTTTCACGGTGGATTGTCAAAGCACCTCATTGACAAATGTCATCATATCACTTTTACGATGTCTTCATCCCGTGATAAATTATCTCAGGATGCTGTCATCCACCTTTTAGGATGTCGTTATCCCATGATAAATTATCTCGGGCTGTTGTCATTTCATTACAGGATATTTCATCATGCGCTAAAACATCTCATGGTGTTGCCATATTGCCCATTATGTTGTCATGCTGAGATAAAATATGTCGGGATCTAAACAAGTAGGATGGCACTTCCAGAGCTCCGTTACGGTACCTCACAGCTGTAACAGACAGAATGATTTGAAAAGGTCTGATCCACCCACAAGTTTCCAAACCCCACACGTGGTTTCAAAAGGTCGTTTGCCTCTAAAAGGTTTCACTACACCGCATGTGTAAATTGGGCTTTGATAACAAATGTCATGCAACCTTTAAGGGTCGATGATAATGATAGAGTCGACTAGGGCAGAAATCGTCAATCTCGACAAGATCTATCAACCTCAAGGAGTGGAATGCTCCTGAAGGTCGAAGACCTTTTAAGGTCGCCTGATCCAGTGAATCTGCAGCCTGATATTAGCACTCTGAAATCAGTGATACATTTCACGACTCCTTCCTCCTCTCTGACTAATACACCGATCTTTAAAGAACATCTCTAAAAAAATAACTCCCTGGAACCTTCCACACCTGCAAGTTTATCACTGTCATTGGGTGTGTTAACTTGCACAAACAAATTTCCTTGTCTCTGTGAATCCCTATCACTTGTAATGCCATGTGATTTTGACATGTAATACCGTACATGGGGTGCAGACAGAGAGACCTGCAACACTTGTCTTTGCTGATGATGATCTTAAAGTCCTAAGCGTCCTACAAGTTTCAAAGTCTCTGAATGGCACTCTGAATCCTGAAAGGTCTTGTGACCTCTCAAAAAAGGCTGACTGTGCATGAAAAACTATACTACCTTAGAAACCCATGTTTGCTTTCCAGGACAGAGCGCACAGA
Source organism: Acanthaster planci (assembly GCF_054643075.1). NCBI lineage: Eukaryota > Metazoa > Echinodermata > Asteroidea > Valvatida > Acanthasteridae > Acanthaster > Acanthaster planci. The sequence goes on along the minus strand of NC_141790.1, from coordinate 2,082,017 downwards.
CGTAACCCCAGACCACAGTACATGTTGAGCTATCAAGATTTTTCATTTTTCACAGTGCTGTTAACGAACAAAACATGACCTCATTTTTGCGTGGGGTTTGCACTGACGGTTGAAAAGGTATGACGTCGGGGGAACACTGAATTTGTATATAATGGCAATGATATCTTGAAGCGTTAGCACAACACTCTAGTCTATAGCTACCAGCTGCGCACAACAAACTCTGTTACAGCAATTTTATCGTTTACGTTTTCTCAAAATGCTGTGGAAGGCATTTTGCCTGGTTCTGGCGTGGGTTCTCTTGAAGGTTTTTGTGTCAGTACGAAAATCCATTCGCAAACGGAATGCCCTGAAGAAGCTACCCTCTCCACCTGGTGCGCATTGGCTGCATGGCCATGACAAGCAGGGTCCCTTTGACCCGGGCTACAAGTGGCTGATTGACACTGTGGCAGCCTTCCCCCGTATTTACACCTTGTGGCTAGGACCAGCGCCTTTACCTGTGCTGGTCCATCCCAAAACCATCAAGCCGGTGTTGACTGGTACAGCGAGCAACATAAAAGCTGAATTCTACGACCTTCTACTCGATTGGTTAGGCGAGGGCCTGGGCACTGCTGAAGGTGCAAAATGGAAGAGAAATCGGCGCCTTCTGACCCGCTCGTTTCACTTGGACATCTTGCGCACCTACACTCCTGTTTCAAACGACTGCGTGGAGATATTACTCGACAAGATGGGTCGGGCTGCTGCCCAAGGCCACACATTCGACATACACGGCGGTCTTGTGCTGTGTACCTTTGATGTTATTATGCGCACTGCCTGCTCTAACAAGTCAAATTGTCAGGTGAGGTTGTTCTCATGGCGTGGTATCGCAAGGCTATAGATAGTGGCCAATTCATGAGATTCAAAAATAAAGGATAGAGTCATTACGCATGCTAAATCACGTGTCCTTAAGCGGGTATCATTCCCAGAACAAAGTGTGTTTTGAGTTTTGTTTATAAAAAATAAAGCCAATATATGGGATAGTATCCAGCACATCAGTAGTCTTAGTAAAGCACCTACCGTCGGCTGTATTTTTGGTAAACGATACTTTTGGGGCACTTTACTTTCGGTGGACGCTGTTTGTTGATATTTAATACTCACCACAGGTCACGTGATTTAGCTGGTGCAATCGATCTGTTGATGTTGCTTCTACCGAAAGAGCTTTGCATATGACAATTAACCGGTACCATTATTATTCATTGTTTAAACTAAAAGATAGATGGGGCAGTTATCAGGTTGAACTAAACTGCAGCAACGACACAATCATTCAGCAACTTTGAACTCTTCTCAAACGTTTGAAAACTGTTTTACGTCCGTATGTGTTTAAATGCATTTAAAAAGCAGAGGGTGCTGCTGCATATTCAGTACACATTTTCATCTGTTTGGTTCAAATTGAGGAACCAGTTTTTAATTACCTTTTGTCAGAGAGGGACTGATGCTTGCTGTTTGTTACACATATTAAATGACAAAACGAAAGTAACTTTCAAAAAAAGCGAATTTTGTTCAAAATGTAAAAAGTGTGGATTAGTTTTTGTGTACGAACCAATCTAGAATTCAGGCTTTCGTATTGGGATGAAATAACATGCGTTCTCACGAATAAGGAAATGTCATAATCATAAAGTCAAGTAGGGAGTGAAGTTTCCTTTTAAGAAGTGAAACGGAAGCTTGAAATAAGGTTAACTGAGGCACAACGGTGCATTTCAAGGTCTGTATTTAAATAAATCGATTTCAGCTACCCTTCATCTCAGAAGCATACTTAGTTCTAGAAAGTTCTTAAAAGTTTTGGCATTTGAGAAGTTGTTTTATCAGCTCCTCGTGCTCAGGGGTCGAAACTTAAGTTAACGGTGGTCCGCTGGCCCGAGGCTAGTAAAACAGTCGGCGGGCCAGCTGATCTGATAAAACTGGTGGTCCGGTGGGCCAGTTGAAATCTGATGTCCTTTCTGTCTTCACAAATATCTTTCAATAACCTTTCTTCACGTTAAATACTTGTTTTAAGAAAAAAAAATATTTTCACGAGTTTCCATTCACGTTTCGCTATCGAAGTGGTGAAAACACGTGCCCAAAGCTCAATGCATTAACCGAAGCTGCTCTGGTTCCCGCCGCGCCGCACCCATACAAAAGAATGCGTGATGAAAATATAGGAACCAGAACCAGTCTGTACTGTACATGTCCACTCTACATCGGCCGTACACGTCACGGATGCAACCATAAGGCTGCAGGTCGAAAAGACATCGATGTTGCAAGAGGTTTTCTGCAAGTTAATTCACATAACCTGGTCTCTTATTTATGCATGTATTTTCTGCATTCATGAGTTTAATTTGAGGTTGCTCTGCTTGTGGCTCCGGCTCAAGGTTTATCACCCGCTAGTTTGAATGCATCACGCATGCTAACCACGTGATACATGGACATTGTTGGCCAGTTTTCTGTTGCGATTGCATGAGTAGCACTATGTGAATTGTCTATAGTTTTCTTGTAAATTGTCGAATGTAAAAATTGTTACATAGATTAAGACAGGTGGTAATCACTTTTGGAGATAATTTTGGAAGCTGTCGTCCCCATCGATGCCATTCAATCAGCACAAAAAGTTGCCCCTAAAACAAAAACATTTCTGACTTACCGACCCATTTCTTTTTTTTTTAGGCAAAGCACAACTGTTTGGGGGCCTAACAAAAGACTGCGTGTATTGCAGTAGGTCTTAGTTAAATAACTATAATTATCGTGGGTTCTGATAAATGTTGGGCAAGTGTTGATCTTATTTGAGCAAGCAAATTTATGGCATGGCCTGCCCCATCGGGCAAACTAAAAAAAAACAATTTGTCGCAGCCTGCGCCATAAAAAGGATTGCTCAAGCGGCCGCGTGTGCGGTTCTGGTATGGAACCAACAAACTTTCAGCAGGACCAGTGAAAATTTTGAAGTACTGGTCTTGCTGGCTACCAGGAAAACAGGTTAATTTCGACCCCTGCTCGTGCTCTTAGTGGCAATAGCTTTTCAGACCTCAGTCATTATCTGACACGATTTTTCTTTCCACGTGTGTGCTTTCACTCTATTTTAGATAAGGACAGTAGGTCATGAAAAAGAGATGAGTGTTCTGTCGGCATGTGAAACCTTGTTGCGTTTCATCCAGAAACGGCAGTATGGCAGTCGGCTTCTTCTTAACCCCTGGATCTTTCGGCTCAGTTCCAACTATGCAGAGTATAAGAGTAATATCAAGTTTCTCCACAACTTTGCCAAAAAACTGGTCGAAGATCGAAAGAAAGAAATACTGCAAAAGGTAAATGTAGTGGAAGACCTCAATAGAAACATGTCACTTCCGTTGCAGTCCGTTGTAGCTCTGATGTTCTCATGTCCCAGGCTGAGATTCTCGGTTTCATTTGCAGTATGATTCACAACTGCATCTGTGTAGTTTGTGATCTCAAGATCGAGCTGAATTGCCCGAAATTCCCAGTACAGTAAAATTCAAATATAAAGCAAGCACTGAAGTCGCAAGAGTGAAAATCTCTCCTCGATCGTGGGGGACCTTAATTTACACTTTTTGTGCACGTCCTGTTTATTATCTCATTCCATTTATAAAAGCTAAAAATGGAAAATCCTCGTTCCATCAATTCCTGTAGTATTTTGTTTTGCTTAACCTGGCGGCGGGCAGAGTTGCCACACTGGGGATCCAATTTTTTCTAATTACGTAATTAAAAACTTTTTTCGGCGAAATGCAAAAACCTCCTGTTAATTTGTACCTCAGGGACCTGTACCCCCGGGATTTCCGCCCATGGAGTGACATACAGAAATTAGAGACCCAACTCGAAGAAGAAGAAGACTTCGAATTTCATATGACACTAGCGTTAAATCTGACGATGTTGTTGTAGTAGTTTTTTCTTTTCTTCCCCTGTTAAATGTTGAACTGATTTACATGATAACGAGCTGAAGAATTTCTACTCCCGATGCAGGCTGAAGGAGGTAACCCCATCACCAAGCCTCGTGATTTCTTGGACACGCTTGTCATGGCCAGAGACGAAGAGGGCAGCGGACTCACCGTAAAGGAGATGGTAGACGAGGTCAACACTTTCCTTTTCGCCGGCCACGAGACCACGGCTACTTCCATGACCTGGTTGCTGTACTTTCTGTCTAAGTATCCTGAACACCAGACCAGAATCAGGGAAGAGGTGGACAAGATGCTTGCTGGAAGAGACTCCGAAAGGATTACTTTGTGAGTAGTTTCGTTTTTCTAATGCGCTGGTGCTTTCACCAGAATGTTAATCTGGGTGCACACGTAGAAATGTTTGCAGAATGAAGGGCCACCACAGAGGCTAAACTGTGCAACAAATGGGTTGGTTGTTACTCACTCTGTCGGTCAATCATGAACGGACTTGCATTGAAGCATTCTTGATCTTCTTTTCCTTCTTGAAAGTGCAGAAAACTTCCCTCTCCTCCTAATTGTTTCTCCTTTCTCTTTTCCTTACTCTTTTTCATCCTCTTCATCGTTCTCCTACCGTCTCCCCCACCCATTTGTCCCCTCTTCCTGCTAATGTAACATTGTACAAGACCCAAACCAAAAAAGGCAAAAAAATAAATAAATAAATAAACAAGTAAGACTAGCGGTTTCAGAACCGTAGTCTGACTGCAGAAGGGTGTAAGGTCTTGATGACATCATCAGGTGAATTTAGATGAATAAGTAAATAATCTTAGCATTCAGGTCGACGTGTCTTCTTCACGAATCGCAGAGGCCCTTCAAAATCCATTTTACAAGACCATTGGTAAATCACGTAAATGTGTACGTTTCAAGCATTTTGCAGTAACATAAGACCTTGATTTAAAAAGTATCCAAAGACCAATCCTCATTCAATTTTGTAGGCGGATAGAACCTCATTCTTTCTTTTTATACATTTTTATTGAAGTTTGAAAATATGCCTTCTAACTTCTTGTCTAGACATTATTAATTGATAGTAGAGATTCTCAAAAATGTTTGTCTTAACATCATGACGTACTCTTACAATGTTTACAGATTGTAATGCATGTCTTCCGAATGCCAAAAAGACGCTATTACTTTACTCTTTCATAATACTTGCATGTCTTAGATAGCTTTATCCTCAACATTTCAAAAATGGAGCCAAAAGCCTCTGTTCTGCATTTGCACAGCCGTAGATTTCTAGATTGGCCGTTTTCTTCTCTGGGGTGTTCTACATTTTTTTAGTGGCTTTGGTTCTACCCTGCGCAGAGCCTAGAGCGTCAACTGTGGTTCCTCATTTTTCTAATTACTTCATTGAAAAAAAAATACAACCAATTGCAAACACCTTCCGTAAATTCCTACCTCTGTTCACGCTGAAAAGTCTACTTTAGTCATCATTCACAGGGGACTTCCCCTCAGCTGATGAAAATACTACTCAGAGCCGGCCTCTGGCCAAGTCCCATAGGATTGTATGTAAATATCTCAGCCACGTGGCAAGAAGGGATTGTTTACGCAGACGGTGCCTGGGCAAGCCAGGGCGCGGGCGAGTCTTATATCAATGTTCGGTCACTCTGATATTTCTAGACAGCTGAGTTGTTCCATTGTGTGGTCAATTGATTGTTGAATGGCTTGGCCGTTGAGCCCCCCCCCTTGACTGGAAAAAGGGTATCCTGACCCTACTGTGACCTTTTGTCTGCGCATTTTTATTTGCAGGGAAAGGAGGACAACCACTGATCAATTTAGAAGGGATTGCAGGGTCTACAATACAAGAATAATGGGGTGATCAGTGATGACGTTATTAACACTCAACATTTAAAACAAATGAGGCCCTTGCAGCACAGGGTATTAAGTAACACTTTTTGGCTTCGCCTAAAAACGACAGTGCCAAAGCTAATACCAAATTTCACACAATGTTCATTTTTGTTCAAATATTCCGTTGCAGCAAGGACCTCAGTCAGTTCGAGTACATGACCATGGCTATAAAAGAGTCTATGCGAATGATGACTGCAGGGCCCTTGTTCGTTCGTACGCTAACTGCTCCATACACGGTAGACGGCTTCACAATCCCCGAAGGAACCTTGGTTGGAATTGGCTTCCATCAGCTCCACCACAACCCGACTGTCTGGGGTGACGATCACATGGAGTACAAGCCGTCTCGCTTCCTGCCTCAAAATATCGCCAAGATGGACCCTTTCTCGTACTCGCCGTTCTCTGCAGGGTCGAGAAACTGCATTGGTCAACAGTTCGCCATGAACGAGATAAAGGTATTCACAGCCAGAATCCTCAGACGTTTCCGTCTGAGCTTGGTGAAAGGGGAACCAGACCCCATTCCCTCTATGAATATTTCATCGAAACCCTTGAAACCTTTGCATATCAATTTGGAAACAGTCTGCAGGGCATCTTAAGTGCAGAGTTCAGCAAAGTAAATAAACAAACAGCAAAACCTTTCTGGGAAAATGGGAGTGGAGAAGGTTGAGTTGTGAAAAACACTCATGAAGGGTCAGCAGAGCTAAAAACGGAGAAAGTAATTCAATTCCATGTCAAATACTTAAGATAATTTTCCAAAATTTGTCAAAAGTTTCTTAACATTATAGCAAGATGTAGCTGCAGGAATTGACTGAAATTGAAGCTTGGGCCTGCAGGCATTTGAACTTTAATAGTAAACTAATCGCCTTGTGGATTGCTTTTCAATGTTTAGGAATTGCTTGTAAGATAAAACCTCTCTTGCATTTAGTTAGCAGTGCTTAACTACCTGCTACAGCTCTATGCATTGAAATTAAATCGAAGCAGTGGAGCGTAAGATGTCCTAACGTTTCGAACTTACCAAGTTCTTCTCAAGCTTCTAGATGCACTATTCATTATTGACTGCCAGTTTTACTGAGTGTTTAATTTTCCTTTTAGTTTACATTTTGCTTAGTTTTCTCAATATTGAGGTTACGTGGCTTCTAGCTAGCGCCTTAAAAACTTCTGGCCAGCCCCCCCCCCCCCGAACAAAGTTATTGACAAATGGGAAGAGCCACCGACACAGGGTTGGATAGCTCAGTTGGTAGAGAACTGGTACGGTATTCCGGAGGTCACGGGTTCAAATCCCGTTCCGTTTAATATCTTCGTTCTTTTTATAAGTCATTTATAAGCATCTAGTTAGTTTCTTTATAGTTTTTTTTTTATTTATTGAAGTTACGTAGCTAAATTTTGGTTTCAGACAGAACCTTAGTAAAGTACAGTTGATCTAGCAATCTTCACCTTAAGATATAAACATTTTTGTTTACCTTTCGAGTTTTTGCATATATTTGCAAATACTGATTAATAATTAACTTTTTGTTTTTGCATTTGAACATTTAAAGAGGTCATTTATATGTAATTACAAATTTTCCTAGAATCTAAAAAACATTTCTATGACAATCACTTTCAATGTTTGCACGAAGGTGTTGGGGGCAAACGCAGACCTGTAAAATTCATTCTTCGCTTATATTTCGAATGGATAGTGGCATCTCATTTGATGCCAAATTTGTTGCTTCTTTTGCTTTTTTTTTTTCATTTTGCTCTTCCTTCCTTAAAACACCCGTTTGATTCTCATTTGGAGATGAACCTTTTTTAAGCTCTAAAGGAAAGTACACTTTTTTGTACTCTTTTTTATGTAAATGGACTATATGGACTCTTATTTTGAGTTAGGTTAAGTTTAAGGTGCACTTTTTAAACATTCAAAATTGAACATTTCCTGACAAGTGAGGGCCCTTTTGCCTTGATGTAAGCCAAGGAAGACACTGCTCAGTTTGCATTTTTCATGTTCAAATTGTGAATTCCAAATTTGCTATTTCAAATCATTTCTGAGAAGAAGTTGCTCCTCAACTTGTTACCATATACTTACACAACAATAAATTACCAAATCGATGATGGCAGTGTTAGAAAAAATCAAGAAATTCTTTGTGCACAAATCAGTGCAACTCTCAATGGTTTCAGTAAAATTTAGCAAAATAATTCAATTTCATGGTCCCTTTAACGATTCAGCATGAGTGCTTTGTCTTCAGTCAAGCCCTATGCTTGTCACTAGTGCGACAAAAGCTTTGAACGGAAGTCTATTTTCCAGAGGTAAAGAGAGATTATCCACGCTGGAGAGGAATATAAAATGATGTAGTAAACGATGTTTAAGACGGGGGGGGGGGGCGACGATGACAAACGTCGGATAGAGATGAGTATAGTTCATGACCATCTACACGTAGATTATACGGATTGTACACAGCGCATTGCATTCCCCGCGCGACCCTGTTGCTCTATGCTGCAACATGCCCTTGAACCGCAACTCCGAAGCACACTTCCTCGGAGTCAATCCTACTTTCAGTCGCACAACGTAACCCGCACATTCTACCCACACAGACCCCCAACTCATACCGTATGTGTCCCGCCAAACCACACACCGAAAGCCTCTGTCTATGGAATTCCATATCTGCCGTCGCCCGTCGTCCGTCGCATTTTGCTTTTTGTTGTGTCCCAATTCTGCCATTTACCAGTTCCAAACATGCCATTTTCCGCCGTGCGTCGCCCGTCGTGCGTCGCCCGTCGTCCGTCGCCCGTCGTGCGTCGTGCGTCGCCCGTCGTGCGTCGCCCATCAAATGGGTTGCATAGGACATGCAAAAGCCGTTGTTTAACAAATGACAATGTGATGATTCCATTCACTTCTAAAGATCTTTTCCCAATAAGGCAAGTATAAATCCCACCTGCAAAGCATATACTAGTCACATAATTAATTCCAATAATGCTAGACTACCCCTGCCCCTTGACAAGAAAATATCGCCTTTCTGAGAATTCAACTAAGTGTTTTTTGGGGAAAAACATTTTCAGCAAAAATTGTTCCGGCCAACTTATCCACAGTGTTATTCTAATTTGCATACTGTAAAAATGTGCTGACTTGTTTTCATCAAATTCCAGGAAGAAATCTGCCAACCGATACAGATATTCTATCTTGTCCTCTCAGTTTCACCTTGAAATCTAGAAATACTAGACGTGCTGTGGATAACAAACTGTTTATTAAATGTATTGTTAAGGGGCAATTACCACTTGGTTTAAGTTTCAGAAAATATGACGTGTTGGTTTTTGTGGGTATGTATGCCATGGTGGATAGACCAATGAGAACAGGTTGTCCAGCACATCAGCATTATTTATGGGGCTAACAAGTAACGTTACTGTTTAAAAGACTTCTGTGAGCCAACCTGCAAATAAAGTCATGTCTAATTTGGAGTATACAGCAGATTTCATCATAGGTATACCCGCCCTCAAAATAATGTTGAATCAGTTCGTCTCTTATGAAAACTATTGGGAATCAAATATTGTAAATAATCTATTATTTACATTCCGTTCTGTGGGATATCGTGCAGGGACGGACAGAAATATCACATAGGCTATAGACCTAAAGTCTGGCTGTTAACGAGTAAATTGAAGTTACGTCTAGAGTAACTTAGTTATCGAGAAAAACAATCTACCGTAACAAAAGTCTATTTTGTTGATTTATTTATGTAACCAAAATGGTGTTATTTCATATACACGTTACTTAGCCGATGTCAGGACATTATTTCTTCTTTCAATTGGAGTTTCCGCAACTGCAAAAACGAATACATGTACATGTACATCTTCTAGTTCTATTGCTAGAATGAGAGTCAGGCATGGTGGATCGATCGAACAAGGACATGTACATGTGAAACGATCAAGGGTCAAAGTTAAAAATACCACTGCGCAATCATGACAAAAAAAACCACGGGCGACGCACGACGGGCGACGCACGACGGGCGTCGCACGACGGGCGACGCACGACGGGCGTCGCACGACGGGCGACGGGCGACGCACGACGGGCGACGGATGACGCACGACGGGCGACGCATGACGGGCGACGCACGACGGGCGACGCACGACGGGCGACGCACGACGGACGACGCACGACGGGCGACGCACGACGGACGACGCACGACAGCAGATATGGAATTCCATATCTGTCCGGTCACGGCACAGCGAGGTCAATTACCTCCGCTCACCCTCAGTTTTAGCCCGTAAGAATTACGTGTAGATTTCCTAGCCATCCAGAGACTTAATGTTGTACACAACCCAATGTACCGAGAAAGCCTCACCCTTTCCTTTCCCTCGTTGACCAAGTCCCCCGTAGCTCACCCATGAACAGCCTTTCACCTTCCCGCTCCCAAACGTCTCGGACCTTATCGCTCTCCATAAGTCAGTGAGAACCAAGTGTGTACAAAATCCCCATAGACTTTTCTTCCATAGACTTTCTACAGTATGAATTATTCATAGCCACCCTAATCCAGTGCTCCCATTGGCTAAGACGCGGCCCCAAAAGTCTATATAAAGTGACCAGCTCTATCGATCAGCACTGAATATTCCCGAACGGGCAGTTTTGGAGGAACAATTCCCTGACCTTTCGTGTGTGTTTTGCTCCGATATGAACAACCTTTCTATCACTCCCGAATAAATGGCTCAGATTTGGACGAGCAGTACTTGAGTAATATCCAGCCTTACTAGTAGCAGTTGTTCATTGTAAATATGTTGAAGATGTGAATAATTCTTCGGAATAAAACAGTAGTGTGTGTATAAGTCAGTCCAATGACTCTCACTCTTTTATGATAACGACTCCCTACCCCAAGAGAGACGGTACAGTATGAATGAAGACCAAGATAGACAAAAAGCATACAGGAGGGCCCTCAGTGCAGACCAGCAAGCCGCCTTCTAAAACTACAAGAACTGTTATCAACTGTCACATCAACTGTCACACCTTGACGATTTAGCCAGCTAGCGTGTGCCGACGTATGACAAATTTGGTGACTACGCTGGCGTACTTCGAGTAAGTTATGGGCACGTTTTGTGGAAGTTAAGGGCACGCTGAAGCACGCTGGTGTGCGTTGTGGTACGGCGAGGTCGCATGGTTGCATCTCTTTGTGAAGACACAAAACTCAGTTATTGCGGTACTGGCCTATGCACCATTAATAAGATTGGGAAAATAAGGGACCACCATCGAAAACATGTTATTGTGAATATGGTTACACTACCTTATGCCAATTATGGCTCATTTACCCCACTACGGTCAAAATCATAAATTTTAGTGAATGTGCGTGCACTTAACATTTGCCCGTTTAAAGTTACATCACTATCCAGACATTGCATAGTGCAATCTTAAATTCTATCGTAGTATATAATACATATCTTAATAATGCCCAACATGGTCAAATATGTTCCAAACAAAGCCCATAACCTGTAGAACTGGAATTGAAAATCATCAGAAATCTAAAAACAAGAGGAAACACTGTATTGAAGGAAAAACATTTGGCATATTTAGTATTGGTGAGTATTTGATATTATAACACCTCACCCATAAATTTTGTATTTTTATGGCCGAAGGCAGTTACTTGACATTCGCTATTTTTGCTTTTAGCCAAAAAGAATAATTTCTGTAGAAAACTATGAACACGGCCAAGTGCAAACTCGGGAGCTACTGGCTCACGATCTGGCTCATTGCACAATCCACTCCGAGCGAACAAGAGAGCTAGGGCTTTTTTTTTTGGTACTCACCGCTTAGGCGCGCCATGAGACGCGCAAAAATATGCGCGTTTGGTGGAGAGCACGCTGAGTACGCGTAACTACTTCACTCCAGCATGTATGGTCTTTGCGTACACGCAGAACGCGTGCAAGAAAACGCTTGTCGCTGATGATGTTCACTCCCATACCGGTGCACCACTTAGTTGAGAGTTAGCGCACGCGCACTCGATCACTTTACTGTGGGTTTTGGGGCAGGCGACGTCGGACATCGTTCCGACACTTCTTTCCTCGGATGGACAACATTATTTATTTTTAACAAAATACAAACAAATCAAGTTTGAGACAACTAAAAATTGATCAGAAAACGTTATATACAAGTTTTAAAAAGAGTTGTAAAATCAACGGAGAGGAATCCAACTTGAGACAGAGGATTTCATGCTGGGAGTACTCCCAACCAACACACATATCTGCTGCCAAACCCCGGGTGAATGTAATACCCTTGTGCCTTATTATATAACCATTCTTTAAAGCCTTTGGCAGAATGCGAATAAAGCACGACACAGAGGGCACCCTCTCTCGAAACTGTCGGCTCCATCGAGATCATACGCGCCCCGGGTGAAGAGGGTAACTTCTTCAGGGCATTCCGTTTGCTCTTGGCCTTTTGAAGTGACATGAAAAGCTTCAGTAAAGCATGCGCCAAACTTCGGCAAAGTTGTGGTCAGTGTTGCTTGTTAAAATGGTGACGCCAGCCTGCATACGACTACATCAAATTCATCTGCGGAGATCTTCCGCGTTTTGTAAAAGTTTGCTGAATTTTTTCCAGGAAAATATAATCAGGCTTCAGATTTCCTTTTTGTGATGAGTTTTTTGTTTATCATAAGCGACATTTGGGAGGAAATGGAGTGAAAAATACGTCATATTTCCGAACGTAAAAAAGGTATGTTAAACTCGAAAGTTGAATTGGTTTCCATTTTACCACACATTCTGCATATCTTAATAATTGAAAGAGTGTTTGGAAAAGGTTTAGCATGTTATGTTTAAACTATTGCAAATTGTCCTTTGTTGGTCTGATCAATTTTAATTTTGGCTCTCTGTATGTGTGTTCATGTCCCGCGTTCATGTACATGTACTGGACATAAACTATCAACGCACCTAAACGTATACTTGCACTAATACAGACAAATGATTCTCGTGCAAAATATTCAATTCGCAATAACTTGAAAATACTACCGACGTTTTTATCGGGTCTTAAATTAATAATAACGGCACTTTTTCATTTGTTTGGATAAACTGGAGAAATTGTTTTAAAATGGGAAAGACTGTGGACGTATTGTCTTTCAACTCTGATCGTGTTTACTTTGGTAAAAACACCTTTTCAGAATTCGTTTCAAATTTTGTGCAACTGGGTTTATTATAATATGATGTAGTTAATAAGTAACATTCTTACCATAAGTTTGGCTTGTCACTCATGAACGATGCATTAGATATACATTTAATAGACCAGTTACAAGACAGGAAACCACAACCGTTTGAGAAAAAAGAAAAAGACCTCTTTACTAATAAATTCGTGATCATTTTCTCATGCGCACAAAATGGCCTTGGCGGCAAGAAGTGTGACCGGGCCATTGAAAATGTACAAAAATGTCAGACAACCTGAGAGAAAATGATCATCGAAGTCTCACCTTTGAACGTTTTCAAGGGCCTGCTCACACTTCTTACCGCCAAGGCCATTTGTGCGCACGCATGCATAATTATGAATGAGTGAAGAGGTCTATTCGCATCCGGGGCACATTATCTCAGCGAAGGGTAACGACAACCAGGATCCAGTGTTAAGAGTGGCGGTTCATGGGGCCTCAGTTAATTTGATTAACCCTAATTGTTTCCTGACGTGGCGCACTCAAAAACATCTCTGATTATCTTAATAAAACGCTGAAGTTCTTGAAAGTTGGTAAACTAATACTACACTTACAGACCTAACCACAACTTTGTTAGAAAAGTGTTCGTTTTGCACATTGAGGCAAAAATCGAAACTTCCAGCCAAATGAAAATTGGCAACTGGTGAATATTTACCAGTCATAGTGATGTTCCATAGCACTGAAGCATCTTGATGAGACTATGCTGTTACCCAAGTATTGAAAGGCTTAAGGAGTTTACCAACAAAACCGTTCCTCATTTTATGTTGAGGGTCACGTGGGGCTAAATCCGGCCCTCTGATTGGTCGAGAGCCCGTCAAAATTACTTATTATCGACCATGGTTAGACGGGCTTTACTACTCCGGTATATTGAGAGCAAAATTAAGTTGGTATTTTTCACCAGATGGCTGTTAATACAAAGTGGCTTTACCCAGCGTTCAAGTGCGAATCCTGCAAAAGCTGATGGTCAAAAATTGCATTCGTGCATTATTATCCCCTATAGTAAGGCCGTAGCCTCATTCAAGTTCGGCTTGAATCATAATTGCTGACACAAGCTGTTTGCAGGATTGTGCGATAAGCGTATGCATGAGACAGCAAGCTATGATATTGTCGGTTGTTTCGTATGCCCTTTGGACTGCGCTGGGGGTAAAAGGGGTCAATTACAAAGACCACGTGTTTACCCCCCCCCCCAAATGAGTACACCCCCAGCTGATGGCCTCAGAATGTCTGTTCAAAATGACTGCAAACTGCAATAACAAAGACGAATGGGCTCTCCCAGCTTGTGCAAACCTGTTTGTTTTCCAGTGGTTTACATATACCTTTCAAGCATTCCGGACGCGCGCGGTCAGGTCACGGTTTGTAAATGGCATTCAGGAATGACACAGTCATGATTATTGAACTCTGTTCAACCTTGCCCTGGTGCTGCGTGACCCCATTGGTACGGCATCTGTAGCTGTCAAGGGTGTTCATTGTTGTTCCCGAACTAAAAGCACAATACACCACTTGCAGATTTCGGACTCAAGGACGGGTGAAGTGACGGTGGTTATCGTGGATGTACATGTACGTGTATACCTGTGATGGGAGAAGTATATGTATTTTGAGCGGACACTACACTGCGTGGTCGCATAGCCTTTCACCGCAGCTTTGACTTGAACAGATTCCCAGTTACAATGTTGTGGCGGTTATTTTGCGTGATTCTGGCATGGGCTTTGTTGAAGTTTCTTGTGTCTCTCTGGAAGGCCATAAGCACGCGGAATGTCCTGAAGAAGCTACCCTCTCCACCCGGGGCGCATTGGCTGCATGGCCATAACAAGCAGGGTCCCTTTGACCCGGGCTACAAGTGGCTGATTGACACCGTGGCAGCCTTCCCCCGTGTCTACACCTTGTGGCAAGGATTAACGCCCATGCCTATGCTGGTCCATCCCGAAACCATCAAGCGCTTTTGATGGGTACTGTGAGCAACAAGAAATCTGAATTCTACGACCTCTTTAGTGATTGGTTAGGCGGGGGCCTGGGCATTGCAAGAGGCGCCAAATGGAAGAGGAACCGGCGCCTCCTGACCCGCTCATTCAACTTGGATGTCCTGCGCACCTACACTCCTGTTTTCAACGACTGCGTGGAGGTGTTGCTTGAAAAGATGAACCAAGCTACTGGCGAATGTCAAAAGTTTGAAATGTACCATGGTCTTGTGCTTTGCACCTATGATGTTATTCTCCGCACTGCCTGCTCTTACAAATCAAATTGCCAGGTGAGATTGTACTCTGGAGTGGGCCATTTTGTCGGGAATCTCTTTTCTACACTGCATTTGAAACTACTACTGGAAGAAATTGATGCTTGCATCTTTTAAGATAGAAATTCAAACTATGAGGGTATTGTTGTTTATACAAGGTGAATGAAACAGTTGCAATCACGTGAAATCGGTTGCACGGTTATCTCGGAGAAGATAGGGAGAGTTCCACAGTTTACAAAGTTACTTAAAACCTGTCCTAATGACGAATATTTTACTGACAAATAGCCACTACGTACCCAAGTCGTTAACTGGTGTTCAGTATTTGTTTCTTGTAATTTCACACAATTCTAGATCTCGAAGATTGAGCAAGAAAATGGGATTGATGTTCTATCGGCATGTGAAACCTTGATACGGTTCATCCAAATGCGCCAGTACGGCAATAGGCTTCTTCTCATCCCGTGGATCTTTCGGCTGAGTGCCAACTACGCTGAGTACAGGGATGCTTTCCAGTACCTCCACAAATTCGCCAGAAAACTGGTCAAGGAGCGACAGAAAGAAATATCTGAAAAGGTATATTATTTTCTTTCCTGATGCCTGTCGTCTTGTCACTGACACTTTCCGTGCTAGGCTTTCGATCTAAATATCGTACCTCCGTGGTAACTCCAAAATTCAGCTTCAATTCAGATTCAATTGGTATACCTGTTTTCATGGAACTTCAAATTTGATATGGCACCGGCATTTCTTTGTTCTTTTCCCCATTTGATGCTGTTTTGTTTCACATTGTCAGTTATGTCCTAAGTATTTCTACTCCTGGTGCAGGCTGCTGCTGGTGTCCCATTAACCAAGCCCCGTGATTTCCTGGACACGCTCATCATGGCCAGAGATGAAGATGGCACCGGACTCACCGTGAAGGAGATGGTAGACGAGGTCAACAATTTCCTGTTTGCCGGCCACGAAACCACGGCTACTTCCATGACGTGGTTGCTGTACTATCTGTCTAAGCATCCTGAACACCAGACCAAAATCAGGGAAGAGGTGGACGAGGTACTTGCCGGAAAAGACTCCGAAAGGATTACTGTGTAAGTATAGTTCTCGTCATTCTGATTCGCTAAGGCGTTAATTGATCTATTACAGCAAAGTCTCAGTACATGCTTGTAGAGTGTAGAGGTTAAAGTAGACCACGGGACAAGGGTTTAGGAGTTCAAGCACTGCGTTGTTCAGTCATGCACACAAAATTTTAAGTCAAATCCACTTTGAACTTCGTATGTACATGAAGAAACGTCACGATTACGTAATCCTATGAATATCTAGAGAATATTACATTTCAGTGCAAAACCCATATACTTTGTTGATTCGTTTTATCAATTATTTTGAAATTCGTTTGATATTTGTTTTGTTTTACCAGGGTATAAGCCAATCAGTAATCGATGACCTTGGGACCTTAGGCTACAAAAATGAATAAAAATATAAAAAGTAGAATCACAAGCATCACTGTGATTAACATTTATACATCAACAATTTTATCCTAAGCCAGACAAGATATTAAATATACCCAAAACCGAGTTACATTTTAAAGATTAATATATAGATTTGGAGAATTTAGGAAAAAAAATTAAATCCCATTCTCTTGTACACAGTAAATAATTTTTATTCATTAATAAACCAATGATTTCCAAACCCTATCTTGACGGTATGGAGCAAAACGCGTATTTGGTTGGTGTATTTGTTCCTCGAAACTACAAATGTGGAAAAATCCTCAGTCACGTGTCTTTTTTTGGGGGGGGGGCTTGGGGATTTTTAAATGGTTTGTTTTGGGCATCCTGGCGCAAGTCGGCTAAACAAGGCTTGTCTTGGCTTAGTGTCTTGGCAGCTTTGTGTCCAAATGAAAGTACTCAAGTCTGGAGCAGATACGAAACTTCGCGTTTCTTATTTTCTTGTTGCTTTAAAACATTCCTTTACAGTAAGGACCTGAGCCGTTTCGAGTACATGACCATGGCCATAAAGGAGTCTATGCGAATGATAACCGCTGGACCCGTGATGGGTCGTAAGCTGACAACTCCTTACACCGTAGATGGCGTCACAATCCCAGAAGGCACAACCGTTGGAATTTGTTTACATCAGCTTCACCACAACCCGACCGTCTGGGGCGACGACCACATGGAGTACAAGCCTTCTCGCTTCCTGCCGGAAAATGTCGCCAAGATGGACCCTTTCTCTTACTCACCTTTCTCTGCCGGGGCGAGGAACTGCATTGCTCAACAGTTCGCCCTGAACGAGATGAAGGTATTCACGGCCAGAATCCTGAGACGTTTCCGTCTGAAATGGGTGGAAGGGGAACCAGACCTGATTCCCATCATGACGTTTGTGTCAAAACCCATGAAACCATTGTATATCGATTTGGAAGCAATCCACAAAACCTCTTAAATGGAGGGCATCTGGAGGAAAGCACAAAGCAAGAGCATTTAGGGAAAATAAAAGCAGAGGCTGGTAACAAATTAGTAAGGCAAAAACAACCAAACTCCGCCTATTGCCTGGCAAAACAAAACGAGGGGGAATTAGTATCAATTCAGGCGATTCACCAAAGTGGGCCTCCAAGAAGTAGTTTGCAACGCGTTGGCCAATCACAAAGCGCGAAATCTAAGAACCCCTTTCAAACGCGCATTGGATTGGCTGACGTCGCGCATTGGGCCAATGCGTTGCAAACTCTTTTAGGCGCACTATTGTGAATCGCCCGCATTTTCAACATCCAGTATCTAATGTACATTTCTCAAGATGTTTGAAATGTCTTCATTAATTTATCTGGAAAAATCTTCCACTAAAAACAACGTTGGAAAATGATCCATTCTGTTTTTTTATTATAATTTTTTCAATTAATTTCTTTAACTTGCTCAAGCATTGGGATGTTTGAAGCTTGTGATTCGTTGTCACAGTCTCGCTCACTAATGTGCCCATTGATAGTTTAGCATTTGGTTTTTAAAATTAAGAAAAAAACCTGATGTTAGATCGAAAATAATGATAAATGGAAGAAACGGTTTCAGGGATTCTAAACAGGTTTCAAGGATTCTACTCCACCTACCCATTGGAACGATGTAATGCTTTGTAGTGCCTACTAAGATTTTGTAAGATATTATCCTACAACTAAGGTAGCTAGTAAGACTTCTGTCCACACTGAGCAGCGTAGGTGACACCACGTCCCGTCGCAATTGTTGGGAGATGGAATGCGGTAGTATTGTGGAGATAATATGATGCCTCAAATGATAGATAAAGGGATTACGGGATGTAGTTTGGTAGATATGTAAGACATGACATTTAAAAGTTGATGTATGATTGTTATTTGGATATGGTTAAAAGTCACTGTTTTATCTGGTCTAATTAATCAAATAATACAATGTATATGCGGTTTTCGCATTGAGTTAAAGTAAAAAACGGGACCATTCTGCTTAAGGAAATTGCAGAGAAAGCCATTACTTTTCTCTGTCAGTAATTGCCAATTTGTCTCTTTTGTTCTTTTTGTAGTCAGCAACATTTTTCCTCTTCAGAATTAAGTCGACATTGCCCTCAATGAAACATATTAGAATGCAATAACCACAGAGATAATGTGAGAGTGACCAACACGGGTGACAATATGATTTGTTGTTCCCTTTTGTATCTAACGCACTGGTAAACCATTTTAAAACTAATAGTCTTTTTTGCACTGCTAGTCTTTTATCGTTTGCGTCTTTATGCTATTTTCCAGTTTGTCCTGTTGGAACACTGCGTCCAATCCGCCATGGTGTTTGAGCATTACTCTATCCAGGGCGTTGTTTTCTCACATGCCTCTAGTCCTAAACCGACTGATCTATAACTCGCATGTCAGTGCCCAAACCGAACAATCCTGAAGTGTTTAGACCACAGAGTCTTCATGGTTTTATGATTTTTACAACTTTTCGGAATTCAAAAATCTTAACTGAAAAAAAAAAATCATGATAGCTGCAGAGATAATCAATCAGGATTAGCAAGTACCACTTTGAGCCCTCTTCCTCCTGAGGCGCCTTTCCAAGGAAGCCCAGCCATACAGACTTATACCTGAGCCTCAGCGCTTCCTTCCGTCGCGCCATATACCCAGCAAAGAAATGAGGCCGAGGGGTACCCCCCAACATGTCCAATCCCTATACACATTCCAGACTATTGTTACTTAACACATCCCCCCCAAGATGTCTAAAAGGAATTCCCCAGATTCCTGCGAGACAATGACCAACACAAAGCAGGGGGGTCTCTCCGTCTCATACCTTGCTGCATATGTCACGCCAAGCAATATCAAGTCTCCTGTGAACAGCGGGAGCCCTTTTTCGTAGGGCATAGGCCTACAACGTCCATGACAAGGAACATTTCGATCAAGCACTCTACTGCATCACCACGACGCTGCATCGAAATGGGTATAAGTCAAGCCAAATCAAGATGCAGACAAAAGATCCACCACGGCCGAAGGGGCACCTATTCCCAAAGCCAGCTATTTTGGGCCAGTCTGCTACTCTCCCCGACCTATCCAGCGCATCCTCTACAAGCCCTGGAATCTCGAGCGTGCATGCCAATGCTTGCATATTGACTGTGCCCTGGTGTGCACGTTGGGCATACACTGAAGCGCTTCCGAAGTGAGTTCAAGCTTTATTTTCTCGAAGAGGTAGTTGGAAAAATAGCGGCCATTTTAACGCATTTCTTTTAATAGACGCCGCGCTAGCTCATTGTCATGGAGGCTTAGACTCGGAATTTAGAGAGACGAAGAAAATTTAAACATCTAACACACGAGACGTAAACTCGGCTTCCAAAATAATTTAATAAATGATAACTACAGAAAATCATGATGTGAATGAGCCCACGCCCTGAAGCCAACTGTCACGAATAATGGGCAGTGGACTTATATAACCATACACGAACAGGTGGCATTAAAAGAATTAAAAGAAGTACCACTTGTGGTATAGCATAAGGGTAGAAGAGCGCCACAACACATTCATACGTATTTAGATTAGTTAGTTAACACTTAATTCTAACTTTTGGGAAGGGTGTTATAAAGCAAATATTGGCTTCCTTATCTAACGACGTATTATAGTAGAACTAATTTTCCGAGACGCCATTCTAGCATTCTGAAATAGATCTAGAATGCTCCATGGATCGCTTTGAGGGTTCTGTTATACCACACGACTCGAAGCAGTCAATATTTGCATCTTATCAGGCAAAAATAATATGCTTTTAAGTATAGCCCCAGGTCACACCATCCCTGGCATTGTCATGGAGCTTTTGATAAACAAAACATGGCCTGATTTTGGGCGTGAGTTTCCACTTCAGTGTAGTCTCGATTCCAAGACGTTGCCATTTACATGTTCACGAACCCAAATAGGAACAACACCATCAGCGAATTAGAGAACCTCTTTAGTGATGATGACCGACAGTGTTGATGTGCTGTTTTCTCAGCTTTGGCCTGCTCATTTTTTTGCTGTAAATTGAACAACTTCATCAAATGTGCCTACTGGTTGATCAGCTATCTTCCATACAGAGTAATTGCATCCGCAATCGATATACGTTTTTGCCTGAATTGCATGGACAGTTGCATCGCATCAAGAAGTCGGTATAGACTTGAGATAACACTTAATGCGTGTGCATTTTTCATAGTAATTTTGCAAGTCGATAATGCTCTCTGATTCGGCTTCTACAGAATGGCCCAGACCTTGCTATCTATCCACATGCCTTGACGGTATTGTATATTCGATACTGTTGGCCATGATTCGTCCTCGATCTCCCCAGGGGCAAGTTCGTGAACCAAATGAACAGCGACGACTTGGAATGTAGACTACACCGCCAACTCAGAAGGTATGACGTCAACACTGGATCTGAATATTGGCAAAACTATGTTTTGGCTTTGAACTTCACTGTATCAGCAAGCCGCTATTTATCATTTTGTCGTGAAAGTTTCAATTCGTAAAATGTTGTGGCAGGTAGTTTTCCTTGCTCTGGTGTTGGTTTCATTGATGGTTTTTGTGTCAGTGCGGAAATCCATCAGCAAGCGACATGCACTGAAGAAGCTACCCTCTCCACCCGGGGCGCATTGGCTGTATGGCCACGACAGGCAGGGTCCCTTTGACCCAGGCTACAAATGGCTGATCGATACCGTAACAGCCTTCCCCCGTATCTACACCTTGTGGCTAGGACCAACGCCATTGCCTATGCTGGTCCATCCCGAAACCATCAAGCCGCTTTTGATGGGTACAGTGAGCAACAAGAAATCTGAATTCTACGAGCTCTTTTTCGATTGGGTAGGTGAGGGCCTGGGCACTGCCGAAGGCGCCAAATGGAAGAGAAACCGGCGCCTCCTGACCCGCTCATTTAACTTGGATATCCTTCGTACCTACACTCCTGTTTCTAACGACTGCGTGGAGGTTCTCCTCGAAAAGATGAACCAGGCTGCAGTAGAGGGTCAACAATTTGAAATGTACAGTGGTCTTGTGCTGTGCACATACGATGTTATTCTACGTACAGCCTGCTCTTATAAATCAAGTTGTCAGGTGAGAGGGTACTTCTTAATTCGGTTGTTGCACATGACTTGTATTACTAAATTTCCACTGCATCAACTCTAGTATTCATACAAATTTATACTGCATCCACTGAAAGGGATACATGCACAGATTACTGTAGAAAATCAAACAGTATATAGGGATTGTTTTTATTTGTGACTGAACGAAATTATTATGCAGTTTTATTCGAGGTAAAGCAGTGGCACGGTTAGTCCGGAGCAATAAGCTTTTTGCGAGTTGCGAACATAACAACTTGAACTCTCCTCACTAAAACCACTGCTGGTACACCTTGTGATTCGGGGTAACATAAGAGACGCCTTGCTACAATACACTGTTCTCAATGGATAAGAAGGGCACAAAGGAGCCAGTCCATTCCAGAGATGGCGGTCGCTATGCAAAAGCTTGCCCCGAATCACGAAGTATAGCAACAGTGTCTTTTGTAAGGGGAATTCAAATTGTTATGTTTATGTGCAGTCAGGTAACTCAGTGCACCAGATTTTATTCAAATCTAAATCACAAATGGCTTATTCAGAGAAAGTTCGAGGATTTTACAAAGTTTCCTTAATCACCTCCCATCCAAGATATTGAAGTGACAAATAGAAGATGTGGACCCAAGTAATTATCTGACTTGACATTTTTCTTGTGATTTCACCACATTTTAGATAAGGCAGATTGATCAGGAAAATGGTTTTAATGTTCTGTCGGCATGTGAAGCCTTGTTGCAGTTTATCCAACTGCGCCAGTACAGCAATCGGCTTCTTCTCATCCCGTGGATCTTTCGGCTGAGTGCCAACTATTCCGAGTACAGGAATGCTTTCCAGTACCTCCGCAAGTTTTCCGGAAAACTGGTTGAGGAGCGAAAAAAAGAATTATCTGAAAAGGTACATGTTGAGGTCAAAACATAATTTCAAAACTGAAGCTACCGCTTGAGGCCTAAGTGATCAAAATGAAACGGTACATAAAAAAACAGAGTGTGCGAACATGTTGTGGATGTCTTTTTAATGCATTCAATTATCTCTGCTACCTTTCATGCTGGGCTGCTGATCTTAACATTTCACTTATCGTATAATTCCAAAACTTCAGAGGTGTGAAATTGGAGTCCAAATGTGTTGCAAGGTAAACTTATTTATAGCGATGTCTTGGGTAAAGGAAGATACCTGGGATTTCAAGTTTTTTGTGATACGGCAGGTGTTTTTCTTTCTTTCTTTTTGGTTTTCGTTTTTTTTGGGGGGGGGTTGTTGTCCTTATGGATGCTGTTATGTTTCACACTGTCCTTTCTATTCACCCCTATGTAGGCTGACGCAGGTGACCCTATAACCAAGCCCCGTGACTTCCTGGACACGCTCGTCATGGCCAGAGATGAAGATGGCAGCGGACTCACCGTAAAGGAGATGGTAGACGAGGTCAACACTTTCCTTTTCGCCGGCCACGAGACCACGGCTACTTCTATGACCTGGTTTCTCTACTTTCTTTCTAAGCATCCTGAACACCAGACCAAAATCAGGGAAGAAGTTGAAGAGATACTTGCCGGAAGAGACTCCGAAAGAATTACTGTGTAAGTATAGTTCTCGTCATTCTGATTCGCTAAGGCGTAAACTGACCTATTACAGCAAAGTCTTTATACATGCTTGCATATATAGAAAGCAGAATTTTTATTAAAAAATTTATACATCATTAACATTATCAGAAACGAAACAAGAAATTAAAAGCACCCAAAACCGATTGAATTTTTAATGAGCGTATATAGTTTTGGAAAGTTACAAAAATAATTAAAAACTTCAATTGTCTTGTATATATTAATACATTTAACCCATTATCCAATGATTTCCAAATTCAATCCCGATGTTTCAGTCCTGAACATAAGCACATAAGTGCATTTTTGTCCGAAACTTTAGAAATTAAGAAAAGTCCTATCTTTTGTCACTCTGATATAGACATAGTTTGATGTGTCTTTGTTTTCTGGCTTTGTGGGTTTTACGTTTGTTTTGGGTTCTTGGTTCAAGTTTTGTTTTCATTAAAGGAAGGCTTGTCTTGGCTTTACGTCTACATGAAAATACTCCATACTAGAGCGGGTACAAAACTTAATATTTATTGTGTTTTGTTGCTCTTAAACATTCCTTTACAGAAAGGACCTCAGCCGACTCGAGTACATGACCATGGCCATAAAGGAATCTTTGCGAATGATGCCCGCTGGACCCTTGATCAGTCGTACGCTGACAGCTCCTTACACCGTAGACGGCGTCACAATCCCCCAGGGAACCATGGTTGGAATTTGTTTACATCAACTCCACCACAACCCGACTGTCTGGGGCGACGACCACATGGAGTACAAGCCTTCTCGCTTCCTGCCGGAAAATGTCGCCAAGATGGACCCTTTCTCGTACTCGCCTTTCTCTGCAGGGTCGAGGAACTGCATTGGTCAACAGTTCGCCCTGAACGAGATGAAGGTATTCACGGCCAGAATCCTGAAACGTTTCCGTCTAAAATGGGTGGAAGGGGAACCAGACCTGATGCCAAGTATGACCTTTGTGTCAAAACCCATGAAACCATTGTATATCAATTTGGAGGCAATGCCCAAGGCATCTTAAATGCAGTGTACAAAATCTAAATGTATAACACAGATCAGGAGCATTTTTGGTGAAATCTGAGTATAAGATGGTGAAAAAATAGTGGGGAAAAACATTTAGCTTTATGAGCTTGTCAAAAGGGGGATTGACATTAATATCCAATATCTAATGCATTTTGCTCAGTATGTCAGATACGTCTGCATGAGGTTATCCGGAAGATTTCGTTGGAAAATGAC
This sequence comes from Acanthaster planci, assembly GCF_054643075.1. Taxonomy (NCBI): domain Eukaryota; kingdom Metazoa; phylum Echinodermata; class Asteroidea; order Valvatida; family Acanthasteridae; genus Acanthaster; species Acanthaster planci. The sequence goes on along the minus strand of NC_141790.1, from coordinate 2,057,520 downwards.
AAACTCTCTCAATTTTTTGAAAGCACGTGGATGTTCGAAGCGTGGTTGATTATTACTATCTCGCTTATTAATGTACCACCTTGATACTTTAGCATTTGGGCTTTAGAACGAACAACTGTAATGTAAGAGCGAAAATAAAGATAAATGGGACAAACGGATCTGAGGATTTTCAGGGCGTGTCTGGGATTCTATTCCATATACTCATTGGCAAAACAATTTGTAGCGTTTGCTTACACCTTGTTGGGTAGAAACGCCTCAAGAAACTATGGACTTTTATCCACAGTAGTGCTGCCGAGCGGTAGGCCCTAAAGGTAAAACTACAACCCCTTTGTGTACACGTCCCATAGCGATTGTTTGAGGAGGGGATGTGGAAGGAATATGATGACATTATAGTTATCAACAGATAAGAGGATTATCGATGGTATTTTGTACATGTTTAAAAGTTGATAAGTTAGCGTTGATTTATGATTGTCATTTGGATTGGCTTATATTACTATTTTATCAGGTCTACAATACAAAACACAAATTCACGATGAGTTAGCACTGAAAACAACCTAATAGTACATGGTAGAGGAAATCATTTTTGCTGCTCCATTTTTAAAATTATTTTTTTGTTTCCACAATAGCTTTCTTCACAATTAAGTTGTCAGTGCCCTTAATGTAGCGTCATAGTACCGGTATAAAATAAATTATGCACAAGGAATACTATGAGAGTGTTTATAACACTGCTGACTAGGGTATATTGTTTTCTTTTGTACAAAGGCACAACAAAAGTTTTGAAATATGAACAATAGTGTTCATTGAACTACTGTCCTTGATCAGTGTTGTCTTTATTGTTATTTTCCTGTTCGTCTTGTTGAAACACTGCTTGCGTTGAATTTCGTATGGTGTTAAGGCCCTACTCTGACCAGGAACTGCCGTTACTACTCTGCATCGTCCGAAACCGACATAACTCGATAGTCAGTGATAACTTATAACGTCAAACCGGTAAAAGAAATCTGGAGGTATAAACCCCCAGAGTGTCATGATCTAATGATTTTAGTTTTTTTAGGAATTCGACGATGTTAATTGAGAAGGATGGCCGTTAGAGATAATCGCCCAGGAACAGTCGATTACAACTTTGATCCTTCTTCCTCCAAAAATGTAATGTGAAAAGGCCTAGAACGAAATTTGCAATTAAGGTCAGTTAAAGTCAGTCTTTCTCAGCGACTCCAAGCCAGTACATGGTACAGCTACCGTCACCACCATCGTCCACCACAAGGTGCGACGTGGTTAGGGACAAAAGAGCCCAACGCTTGAAAAAAACAGCGCTGATGTCATCTGGCTCCTAATCGCAAACCTGCTATGCTGGTTTTCAGAGGAAGTGACGCTTGTATGCACAGCGTATGTTAATGGCTGAAAATGAAGCAGTCAGTCCACACAACAGTAGTCCACCCCGAGCAGACGCACCCCCTCATCGGTTGAAAAGAGCCATATTGGTCGGGAGTGCTCATTTTGTTGGTAGCGTCGACACCATAACGCATACATTTCATAGTCATTCGTGAACCACAGAATTGCAGTTCTGACAAATGGAACTTCCGTTGCTAGTAAAGTGCGCTGTCTCTTGGTCCAGCTTGGGGCTCGTAGCGATGCAACGGTAGCACATTTTCCTGTCGTTCATAACAGTGACCCGATAAAGTGTAGTTCCCACCAAAAGAGCATTCGTTGCCAGAGCATTAGGCCTTGAAAGTAGCAAGAGGTTGAGCGCACAGCTATTGTAGGCTTTCAGGGGACCAACCAATTGCACAAGCGGATAGGCCACGCACACCCGTCAGTGTGCTTCCAACAATAATTGACACGTGTCACCATTGATTATCAATGGTGACACGCATGTTGCACGTTCCGAGTGGAGACAAACTAGAGGGCGTGTTTTTATATGAAACTGACAGACCTTTGGTACGAACTCGAGCACAGAAGGAAATTTATGCATGTTTGACGAGGGGCATGCTGGGTAGTAGAGTCTTCCTCAAGGATAGACTCGAGTAAACTTTTGGTGCATTCATTGTCATAAAATCTAAATTAATAAACAAATATGTCCTCTGGGAGAGCGCTCTACGCAGGCCTTCTGTAGGCTTACTTGCAACAAATGTATCGGTGGTAGGTGCACGCGTACAGGCCAAAACAGTAAAATCAGTCTTGGGGCAAGACCAACCAAAATGTAGCTATTGTGTTCCAATATTTCATGTGCACTAAATCTGCATGCATAATAAATTGGGGTCCCAAAGCCAATAGACAGCTATTCAGTAAAAATTCAGACCAAATTTCAGTCAAATTCGCAAACTTAATGTCTTCATTTGAAAACGTTAAGTTAGAAGAACCAGGCTCTATTCTATGATTTAATTCTGACCCCTATCACCTGGTACTTTCCCATTAATAGTTTTAAATTCATATCAACAAGTACAGCAATACGACTGAAATCGAGTCTCCCGCAAAATGGAGGTCAGGTTGTCGTTATGGCTGTTTCTTCGCTTTCCACCTCTGTGGTCCCAGGTTCGATTCCCAGCCCGGACCACATGTGGATTGTGTTTCAGTCACTACTTGATTTCGTGGGTGGGAATATTCTTCTGATGGGGTTTTCCTAACACCATTAAAATGGTAACTTCTTCTCATTGTGTCCTCTAGTCTCTACAGGATCGAGATCGAGGGGTCAGAATTAAATCGTAGAATGAGAGTCTGGTTCTTATAATTTACCGTTTTCAAATGAATACCCTTTCGATCTTTTTGAGTAATCCTTGGTTTTATTACCGGAAAGTAAAAAAAATAAAATAAAAAAACGGTCTAACATCCCCAAACTGAGCTAAGCTAATCATTTGTCCGTTACTATGAAGTTGCGCCCTCTCTATGCCAAACATGGGAGTAGAGCTTGTCGCTCGTTGCATGCACGAGCAGAGCAGTGTCGACCGAAAGCCCAATCGTGCCGATGAAGTAGAAACTTTAGCCTGACACTTTTTGTTTAAAACGAATTACTAATTCGAAATAACGAATGGCTATTTCGAAATAACAAATTACTAATTGGTAATAACGAATTGCTAATTCGAAATAACGAATTACTCATTCGAAATAAGGGATTACTCATTCGAAACAACGAATTACTAATTTTTAATAACGAATTACTAATTCGAAATAGCGAATTGCTAATTCGAAATAACGAACTGCTAATTCGAAACAACGAATTATTAATTCGTAATAACGAGTTACTCGTTCGAAATAAGGGATTACTCGTTCGAAATAACTAACTAGTTATTGGTAATAACGAATTGCTAATACGAAAAAAAACGAATTCCTAATTCGAAATAACGAATTGCTAATTCGAAATAACGAAATACTAATTTGAAATAACGAATTACGCACTGATCCATACAGCCCCTAGGGGTGCTTTACACCAAATCGTTGTAGTTCCCTGCACAAGCTCACGCTGTTTTTACAATAAGACATACCGTAATCAGGAGGGATCATAGAAATATTTCTATAAATCCCAAATTTGGGACTGGTAGATTGCAGTTTGGGGTATTTCTTTCACAAAAAGCTTCATATTGCGAGTCTAAAAGAGGCGGGTGGCTACATTCAGAGCTAAGCGCATAGTTTTACTACTATCTAGGGGGAGGGGATTCTCGGGAAGGGTGAATTAATTTTTTTAAAAAAATCTGCTAACCCCAGTAACATTAAAATAAAAAGTGATCTTCTGGCCATAATCTTGAATTTCCAGTGAAAAAGCGGAGACCAACGTACCTCTTCCTGAGAGTCAACAGGCGGCGCTATATATGATCTGATTTTGGACTGTTTTCTACAGGCACGTATTTGGTGTAGTGCAGCCCTAGACGGTGCTCTTTCTCCACATCAAACAGAGACATGCCAGGAGCTTTATAGGTGCCCATGGCCATGGGAATCACAGAGATATATGCGATCAGGAGTGCACCCACGCAAATAGGCCAGAAATATGTCCGCGGAGCTCATTAATAAAAGTTATAAACTCGAAATATTTTATATTAGAGAGTCCTGAGAGCTATGGAATTGGGAAATCGAAGAATATGGCACTGAACCTCTGCCCGGACTGTGGGTTTCCAATTCTGGGCAATTTGGATGCAGTTGGGTCCGAAAGTGGCACTATTTAGCCATTTTGCAGAGGGATGCATTTTCAAAATGGTTACTTTTTCTTGCGGAGAAATTTCCGTCATTTTAGGGGTTGTCTGCTGTGGGTGAGAATTTCTCAACAATTCATCGGTAAACCCGCTAAAAATCGAAAGGAAAATGAAAGACGACATGTCGAACATCATTTTGCTGTCCAGCATGAACACTTGTGCAAATATGATCATTTCAAAAATAACTTATGAAATAGAATGATTTATCATTGGCGTCTATGGGAATTTATTCTTAGGGGTTCACCCTTAGGATTGCACTACACCAAATACGCGCCCATAGAAAACATTGCAAAATCGGACCGAAATAGCGCCGCCTGCTGACTCTCGTGAAGAGGTTGGCCTCCGTTTTTTCACTGGAAATTCAACATTATGTCTAGAAGATCATTTTTCGCTTCAATTTCATGAGGGTTAGCTACAGTTTTTTTATTCGCCTTTCAAGGAAGATACACCCAAATAGCAGTCAGACTTAAGCGCTCATTTCTGAATGTAGCCCCCGCCTCTATCCAAAATAGATCTGCAATACGGGCGATAGTGCGCCTCCAAGAGTTGGCAACGCGTTGGCCAATCACAACGCGCGAAATTTGTCGACCCTTTCCAAATGCGTGCTGGGTCGACAGATTTCGCGCATTGTGATTGACCACCGCGTTGCAAACTCTTGGATGCGCACTATTGTGAAACGCCCGTACTGGCTTTCTGTGAAAGAAATACCACGAACTGGAAACTACCAGTCCCAAATTCGGGATTTATAGAAATATTTCTATGATCCCTCCTGATTATGGTCTGTCTTATTAATCCCGTGGGATCACATTGTTAACAATAGTTATGAGCTCGCGCGCAGAAATACAACCATTTGGTGGAACGCACCCTTAGAAATAGAAGTATGACGCATCATGCCTAGCCTCGAATCACATTCGAATCCACGCAAAACAGCGCCATCTAGAGGCTCAAGTAATTTGTTATTTCGAATTAGCAATCCGTGAAATCAGGCTGAAAAGTTATACTTCATTGGTAAGATTTGGCTTTCGTATGGGGGGGAAAGGCCAACGCGTACGGTGGAGGCACTGTGTCTGTCTTTGCACATTTGCTCAAGTGGAACTGGCGGGTAAGCATGGTACGAACTAGCACGGTACTGGCTCAGTAGTAGTAGTATTCACGAGGTCAAGGCCTACATGTACATGTACTGTACTGCAGGCTTACTGCTGGTATAAGTTAGTCTTACAATCTATACAGAATCGCCTTACATTTGAACATTTCCGACTCTGGCGCGTCTATTGACGTGACATTGTCACGATCTTGTAAAAGTTGTAGGCCTCATCACTGGCAGTGGCGTGATTTTGTGCCTGAAATCCGGGGGTAGGCATGGTGTAAGGAGAGAGGTGTAGCCTGTAATAAACATGATAAATAGGTCAATTTTCGGGAATAAGTACTGGCGCAAGTATAATAAGCTATAAATAATGGAACTCTTGCCTGAGCGTATTAAAGTCGCACTCCACTTTTCTTATTATGGAGGTCAAGTTTTATTTGGGGTTTTGTAATAATCAGAATGAATAACCTGTCTAGGCCTATTTAATTTAAAAAAAATTAGCAGGAGCAGGTATTTAAAAATGTCATTTTCTCAGCAATTTTGATGATACTCAGTGATAGTATTTTTTGTGCCCAGTCAGAAAGTTGTTCAAAACAATCACGTTGGAAAGAAAGACTCAACACTGCCAGAATGTCACGTAGTCCCTTTACTGCATACAGTTCTATTGGAAAGCTCTCTTTTTTGCTAAATTAAAAAATACCAGTATCTCAATTTTGTGAAAATTCTTACTTTCAGCTCATTTGTGGTGACATGTATCCAGAATGGCATGCATGTACATGTGGGCCTGTCATGCCTGTGGCTTATTTTATTCCTTTTTGAGTGATATTGGTGCGTTTTAGTCATTGGAAGTCTGGAAAATTCTTCACAATCCACTTTAAGTTTTGTGCACCACAAAAGTGGGAGGGGGGAGTGATTCAATAGCCCCTCCCCCAAAAAGAAGAAAAGAAGTGGGGGATATACACCCCCAGCCCGCAAGATTTATGCATGCATGTGTACTGGTATTTGTTGGGTGATTTGCAGAGTCCGTTTACTGGAAGGAGGTACCGCTTGACAGTAGGCCTATAATGGCACCTTGTGTCATGTATACGTGTACATGTACAAGCCCAAACCCTATGGGACTGGTCCGTAATATTCTGTTTTTCTAAGTGAGTTCATGCATCTCAATATTTTCCCAGCTACATTTGACTTTTTTAGGTCATGTTATTGCTTTCAGATGGACAACAGGTCAGCCTAACTGCAGCAAAAACTTAGTGGCGTCCGTAGGCCTAGCATTGCACTAAGTATGGCAACAAAGAGGGGCAGACCGAGCGTGGTAGTCGTGGGGGCAGGGATGGCAGGCCTTGCTGCCGCTGTCGAACTGACCGAGGCAGGCATGTTTGATGTGGTGGTCTTCGAAGCTTTGGAGCGTCCAGGCGGTCGCATTCACACCTTTGTGATGGATAAAGAGAAACACTCAGGTCAAATGTCAGACATTTTGGCATTAAATGTACTCCGTCCAACTTTCTTCTGGCCTTTCTTGAAGAAGTATTTCTCAGTCAGTGTCTTATTCATGGCAGTACTTTTTATATGTCATAGTTACTTATAAAATTCATGCAAAGCTGACAGACAATCATGTACAAGTCATGTACTCATGCATCAGTATTAGGAAGGCATGCTGTACAAAAGTTATGTATAAAATTTGTCATATGTACTTTGTGCATGCATGTATACAGGTACTAAGAGCACCCTTTTTAAATTGGGGTTCTTATATCCATCCGACCCTATTTTGGGCTTCTGACCCAGAGAAAAAAAACTTCTCAACGGACCCTGCTGAGAGGACCTTGCCTATAAAAAATAGTACTGGTAGATTGTGATGACCTGTAGAAAAACAGTGCTGAAAATGTACAAGAGCGATACGATTTCACCCTGAACATTAACCCAGCGACAAATGAAATTCACAGTACCGCATCACTACCAGACCGAGCAGTACTATACTGAACCAATTGTACTGCAGGGGGTACATGTATAGACATTTATAGGAAAAACCAAAACATAGATGCACCATGCACACTGCACACAGTTGTATATACAGTATGAACATCAGACAGTGTCTTGACACTGACTCCAACGAGGCATTATATTTTGTACATGCACCAATAAAATATTTCTCCATGCTCAACTATATAGTGTACTTTAACCACCAGAATTAGAAACCATTACTGCGGTGGCACAATGCTCGTGGACTGGTGGTACGCGCGTTACATGCCTCTTCGGCCCACAGGGTGTCGTGATTTGCCAAAGGCACGCGCGCATCAAGCTGAAGAATGTGCGTGTGAGTGCGGTGCCACCGCAGTTGTGGCGTCTAATCAGATTAGTCTATAAGAACAAAGACACTTGTGGTACTCAGTATAAAAACAAGTGATAGGTACATGCACTTACCGGTACTTTGCCTGGCAGCATAGATTTTTTTTTTTGGAATGCTAATTTACATGTACATACCCCACTTGTAATGAGCGTTCTACTGTAAATGTATCCCCATACAGTGCCCGTAAATCACAGGTTTTTCTAACCTGATGTAGGGATTTATACACCCTTGCCAGCAATCTCAACTGCTCACTATGTGTAAAATTCATGAAAATGGTGTAGCAACCCAGTATTACCGACATCTGCCATTAATTGTGAAATCAGTTTTTTTAATGTACAGTTCCCGTACATGAATCTACATGTACATGTACATATATGGTACTTCCAAAGTGTTGGACTGAAACATGCTTGGAACAGTTTGCATTTTGCGTAATCGAAAATACAGCCAACTTATCTGCAAATTTGACCCATTGTCAAAAAATATGGCCCTGATGAGCTCTGTGGAAGAGACCCACATCCATTACACATGTACATGTGTACATGTACAGTACATGATGTACAGTAGGCACCAGTGTTCGAGTACTGGTACTCAGCTCATACTCGGACTCTGAAAAGCTGGAACTTGTATTTTTTCCCAGGACTCGATTAAAAAGTACTCAGACTCGGCCTGTACTCGGCACTGTGTTTACTCAGAATACTCAGTACTCAATGTTTGGTACTCTACTACATCACTGGTAGGCAGTGTACAAAGTACAGTGTTAATAAAGATGATCCCTATAAGAAGAGGCAAGCGTACATTTCCCCATTGGTTTCATGAGTGTGCACACCTACTGTACATGTACGTGTATGAAGTATACCCTATTCATCAGATCTTCCCCATATATATTCGGGTTTTCCTCGGATCAGCTGATTTCCTCATAGTTGAACAGAACTACCGTCTCTGCACAGGTGGGAATTTTTTCATTTTCTTTCCCAGAATATTCATTCCAAGTCTCCAACCTATACAGTGTACAGACTGTAAAGGAAAGCAGCGATGATTTCCAGATGTGCTTGCATTGTCAGCATTTACCCCTAACATCACCACCTCCTCCTAGTCTACACACCCTTGAAGATGATGGAAAAACATTAATGACCCTAACTGCCTGGTTTGGTGCATCTTTTGGTTTCATGTGTAGGGCCTCGGCAGATTGAACTCGGTGCCAACTGGATACATGGAGAAGAGGGTAATCCAGTCTACCACTTTGCTCGGGAGAACGGACTCCTTAAGGTACACATGTACATGTCTTCCTCTTAAAGTGTGATTTGCACTAGCCTGGACCTGTTTTGTGCAGTTCTGCCAGATTCAAGAGTAGCTTACAAACATGACAAATTGATACAATGTATGTAAATGTTACTGTTGGTCACACTTTTCTCCTTAGGAAATTTTACCAGGGCATGATTAAACTGATGAAAGTATTACATTGTAACAAGATAAGTACATGCCATTTCCAAACACCGGAACTTAATGTCATTGTTCGCAAGCATTCTAATTTGCATTTCCATTAGAATTGAAAAGAACACATGCACTCAGTTACATGACCATGTGCATCAAAATCAGCCCAGATCTGTGTTCGTCAGTTTTGCATGCATCTTACAGTGTCTTATCTAGCTGTCCAACTGTCCTGTGGAGAGGCAAAAACAACTTTGGACGGACAGTTTTTGCTTGTTGAAGATTTACAAGAACCACTTTTTTTAACATCTTTAGCACTGGTAAACAAACTCGTTTTTACATTTCCTTCCAAAAATGCTGGATGCAGTAGAAACACATGCACTTGTACATGTTCCCTAGTAAGCCCATTCAGTAGTAATACAACTTCACATATTGACATGATTGATGAAAAGGGAACTGCCTCTTTTTTTTCCAGCCTCAGTTAGTTACATGTACATTGCTTTGAACAGTTGAAAATCAAGATGATGCCCTATAATAGAGGTTTATAGGCAGTGCTTAAACGTGTAGCTATGTAACTGTTGAAGGCAAAGGCTGGTAAAAAAGAATCACTGACTTTTTCTTTCCCAAACAGAAAGAAGACTCCTCTAGTGGTGAAAGTTCCAGTGACGACAGTAGCAGCACATGCTCCGAATCCAATGACAAAAGCACATGGATAAACACCAACTCTGATGGAGACATCTACTTCCTTGAAGACGGCTCCGTTGCCTCTCGCTCAATTGTTAAACAGGTTCGCATGATGTATGACAACCTCATCACGGCCTGCAGAGATGAAAGTACCCATGACGGCTGTGTCAGTGTGGGAGAGTACTTCGTGAGAGGAATGAAGCAGTTGATTTCAAAGGGAGACGTTAGTGCTGACGAGAGACACGTCCGTGAGCTTCTTTGGAAATGGTGTCTGCGAGCCGAGTGCATAGACTGCGCCTGCCAAAGTGCATATGACCTGTCGCTGATTCATTACAATTCTTACATCGACATTCCCGGTGATTACTACTGCTGTCTCGGTGAGAAGGGATACCAAGGAGTCTTGGACGTGTTGCTTGGAAGGCTTCCCAAGGATACGGTGAAATTCAACAAGCCCGTCGATCAGATAGTCTGGAAACAAAAGTCGCCAACTGATGAAGCAAGCTGCGGAAGGGAGCCTGTCATAATACGAGTGAAAGACCATCCGGACATAGTGGCTGATCATGTGATTATTACCTCATCCATCGGCTATCTCAAAGAGAACCATGCCAGGCTGTTCAGACCCGCTCTTCCGGAAGACAAACAGAAGGCCATTGACACGCTGCACTTTGGGACAGTTGACAAAGTCTTTCTCAAGTTTGAGGAGCCTTTCTGGACACACCTCAGTGAAGGAGATGTTGAGGGGATACAGTTGCTGTGGGACAAGGACCCATGGCATGATGAACCTCTAGTTACCGTGGAAACCAGTGACAGCAGCAAGGAAAACCTGAAAGACCTCCACGACCAAATAATGAGAAGATTTACAGGTTTGTCTCCATCCAATGATTTTTGTTCTTTGTAGCATACATTACTTGTATTTGCAGGTTTTTGTTGTTTGGGAAGATGCTTGAGCAGTGTAGTTTTGAAATTTTGAAAAAACTTGAAAGTTTAAAACGATAAGTGATGAATACCAGCATCTACTGATACTGTACATGTAAATTGTGATCATTTTGGATGGGATACTGCAAACTACGTAAACCTTCACCCAGGTTTAACTTGGGACCAGTCATGTGTCCTGCCTCATGTCTGATCTTGTGATGGTTGGCACATCGGGAGCATGAGTGAGCAAACCTCATGCCTGATGCACACTAGACGGTGTTTCTGTTCCTACTAGGTTTTGACACAGTGGATGGCCATGATGACGTGCTGTGCGGTTGGATTTCTGGTGTAGAAGCAGAAAAAATGGAGCAGCTCTCTGATGCAGATATTGCCAAGGTAGGTACAAGTACCGGTACCTGTACTTCTTCAAAAATGACATAGTAAGGACAAGTGACCTAGTACATGTACATTGTAAAACGTGCCCAGGCTATGAAGATGCAACATCAGAAGCAAAGGAGGTCAGATTTAGTCTTGGTGTGGTATCATTTACTAGTAGTTGGAAAACTTGGGAAGCAACCTACAGTGTACATGTATGTACATGTTTGCCTACACAGATGTGCAAATAATGCCCTGGAGTCTACCAGTGGTTTTGGAATGAGATTATGGGGCTCATTAATAAACATGCAGTTACAGTCAAACCTTGTTAACTGGTTAATAGAGTACTGTTGATACAACATTCTGCTTATAATAAAGAGATTGTTAGGATCCAATCCATTGCTGTTCATTTGTATTCCTGCTGCATTTAAATTTGACAATACAGACACAATGTATGTATACATGTATGCGTACTTTTGAACTGTCAATTGAATATTGTTTCATTAAGGCTCTTTTTGATACAAGTTCCTTCTTTACCTAATGTCATGTAATATTACATGTAGGGCTGTGCGGAATATCTAAAAATCCAAATATTCAATTGATTCAAATATTCTAATATTATTTTCCTAATTCAAATGCAAAATTCATGAAAAGGAATGGGTAATTTTCTTTGTTTTATGTGAGAAAAATTACACTATGGAGGTTTTGTTCAAGCAGATTCAAATGAATAAGTGATAGAAATCTTACAAAAATTCAAAAAGTAAATTATTCATTAAACAATGTAAAAGGAACAGAAATTTTCAACAGGGCAAGAAGTATTGTTTGTCTCTTAAATCTTGGCTGAGGATCTCAGATGTACATGTAGGCTATTAAATTGATTATAATGTACATTGTGTGTGTTATTGCAACTGATATTGTATGTTTGTTCATCAACAATCTGCCAGTTGGTACGACCGAATACTCATATGTTCAAGCAAATTGAACGTCGAAAATTCAACTAGTGAATTATTCGAATTGGTTAAGCCCTATCTAATAATGCATTAAATGAATTGGAAAATCCATTCCTGAACTGTACGTTACCCTACACAGTTATATGTATGTGTAGTAGCAATTTACATGTGTAAGAACATGTATGTAGAAGTCACAGAGTTATCGTATGCATTTACATCAGAATGAGCCAGTTCGGCATTTCAATTCAAACTTGCCAGGTCATTCAGGAAGAAAGCACTCGTGTGAGTCCGCATACACACAGGCTACGGTGATAGGCAGACCTTGCATACGCCTCAGAAAGACCTCAAACACACTTCATTTTAGGCATGAGGTGTAAGAATATCCAAGTGGGTCATTATTTGCCTCATCTCTGTACATCCAGTACATGTACCGGTTTATTGGCTGGGTTTCTGTGAACTATATACTGTTTGGTCAAAGGCTTCTTGCATTCCACAGATGTGCACTGACGTCTTGTACAAGTTCCTGAAGAAGAAAATCCCCGCGCCAACTGAAGTGATCGTGTCCCGCTGGCACAGCAATCCGTACATCAGAGGGTCGTACACTTCGACCCTTCCGATGCATGGGACGGGAGAGGAGTTTGATGTGCTCTCTTCTCCAGTTTGGCATGGCAGTCAGGCTGGAGATGCCGGCATGGCACAGGTGACATATCTCTTCCCCCCCTCCCCTCCCACCCTTTGTGGTCTTAATGTATCTTTGAACACAAAGCCAAACCAGAGAGAGGGACTGGACTCGGCCTTTTAGACATACTTGTACGTGCATGCATGTACATACAACGGCATACAAATGCATGACACCTGTGTGTATACATGTACATGTACTTGCTGAAATACTAATGATGCGACATGTATGAAAAATAATTGCTGCTTATAAACCTGACTTTTTCCATGTACAGGTAAGTCAGGATGACAGTTACTTACATGTTTTTAACATTTTAAAAGTTGGCTACCTTATTAATCGCCCCATACCTGTTAGTGCTAGTGGGTCATGGTACATCTATCATGTGTCTATCCCATTCTGTATGCAGCAGTTGCAAGTGATACCATCACTCCAAACCAAGCACCCAACCAGTAAAGCACATGTACATGTACAGGGAAATTCTATAGTCACTAAAAGTCAAAAGTTCCATTGCGTTTCCCCTGACTACACTTTATGAACAGGCCAGTGTTGTAGTCGAGACCATCACAAGACCATGCACAAGCAACATTTTGAACAACGACAAAGGAATTCTTTTGTTGCGGTTCATCATTTGAATACAATGTAGCTTGTGACTGGAATCCAGACTGGAGGTCTTGGATGTGTTGGCCTTGTGTGGTCTTGTGAAGGTCTTAATTGGTCTTGACTGCAACACTGGAACAGGCTAGGAAGAAACAGTTGGATCATAAATTCCACCTGTGAGATTTGTCAAGATTTTCCTGATTTCAGGATTTCTTCTTCTGAATTTTGTCCTTGTTTTGGGATTTTTCAGAAAATCCTTTTTTGTGTCTGGAGAATCTTACGAAGGTGTTTTGAGGTTTAAAAGTTAATGTGGAACAGAAGAAATGGGCATTTTAAGGGCTGGGTGCCTTCAGGTAAACACAACAAAAGTGTACCGTAGACCGTACACTGCTGCGGGGCCCTCAAAACCTCTGGCAGTCTTGTGATTATTTGTTTTCCTCCAACCTGACCCTTGTTATTCTGGTTGGTACATGGTACCGTGACAAGTCAAAGTCCACCAACAGACAAAGGCAGACAACTGACACAGACAGATTGCTTATCACAGCTACATGTACATCAAGTTGTATTAACATTTACAGCCAGTCATTTGGCTTTACAGTACCCAGACTGGGAAGTGAACTCGAAATGATAAAAATCAGTTGCTCGACTGATTTTTTGACTGAGAGGGACAACTTTTTTCCAGATTGGATATTTGCAGTGTTGTTTAATGTGTTCCCAGGGTAAGATTTGTGTGGGGCTGCCATGCTCACACGTTTGCCCCGCAGCCAGTTGTCGAGGGCCAAAAAAGCCTTGGAATGTACATATGTATTTGTACACATGTACAGGTACAATTTCCTCTGAGCACTGTACAGGTGTACTATAGCCGTGTCCAACACAAGTGCCTGCAGGTCTGTCACAAGTCATTCAGTCTTAATAAGACAAGTGAAAGCTCGTGAAATGAACTGTGACAACGGCAATGCCGTGTATATTTGTCGATGTTCAACTTGTGGCACAATCTAGAGTCTTGGGGCCGGAGGTTTTAAAGTACCTGACCATAGGCCTGATTCTTATCCGCCCCAAGCTGAAGTGCACCCCGTCAAATGAGTATGTACTTGCAAGCCTCTTGGCCCACCTATGTGGTGAGTAAAAAAATAAAAGCCCTCTTTTGTTCTGCTCGGAGCGGATTGTGTGCTCAGTGAAAACTGACGTTTTATTTTCCTGTGCCTCTGGTCTTCAGTACCCAGTGTTGCTGTTTGCCGGTGAGGGTTGCCACAAGGAGTACAACTCAACTGTCCATGCTGCAATGATTACAGGCCAACAACAAGCACAACGTCTCATTCAGTTCCACCAGCTCAGTACCAAGCCTTCACATCAGTAAATGGACGCCTGATTTCTGGAACTGCCCCCCTATCATTACAAGCACATTTCCCTCTAGCAGTTATATCATGTTGCCTTCCTGGGACCTGTTGTCAGACAGACGAGGGCCTGTCATTTGTTAGCTTTCCTATAGGGGCCTACATAGTGTGTATTGCTGCTTTTGGTTTGCTTTTCTGCTTTGCGTTCTGCAGTGTACTTGCCAGTCATCTGCTACCCTTCTGCATTATGTTATACACGTAGCATTAGCCGTAGACCTACGATTGCTGCTTTTATATTTTTTGTTCACAGCCTAATCAGCTAATGGCCGGCTCATACTTGGCGCAAAAGCAAACGCAAACACAAATTTGTGACATCAGACTAAATGGTTGCATTGCAAATTCGTAAAAGTCGAACAGACTTCAACTCGGGTGGAATTTCAGTGCAGATTGTGATGTCAAATTCACGTTGCTTACGCATTCACCTGAAGTATGAACTGGCCTTTGCTTTTAAATAATACGTGCTGCCTGTTATATTTTATCTGCTCCTGGCATTTGCAAGGGAGCAGTACAGTCCTGAATAATTCGTGTGATGTGGGTAGTGGCCATGTGGCCTTGGACCTCTAAAAACATCAAAATTGAGAAAAATAATGCTGTTGTTGACACATTAATTATAGTAATGTTTGAATTTGGTGTAGGTATTGTTATCCTGTATACAACTCATAGACACACAGTGTCAGAAAATGAATTTTGAGCATTGATAAAATTGCTGAAGTTGTTCAAGTGGGTATTCACAAATAATGTAAAAATGTTAAGCTGCCTAAAAAAGAGAGAGGAAAGAAGTTGATATATTTGGAAAGGAGGTGATGATTGGTGCTGGTATTTCTGGATTAAATATGATTAAAAGCCAGTGATTTCTTACTTTTGGGAAAAGATTCTGTGTACCTGTAACGTTTGATTTGCTACACATTAGACTTTGAATTAAATCATGCATTTGTGTAATTTTCGATTCTATGTGAAACTGTTATATCAGTTTGGTTTGGGATGCACTCTTTCCTGCCGCTGTACCATCGAACACATGCAGACTTATTATCTTGTGCTATGCAGTTCAGGTATGAGTGTACGTGAATTAAAGTAAGTTGCCAAGTTTAGCTTTTAATGTAAACCTTGGACACTCGGATCCGCAAATACATTTGTAAGGCAAGTATTTCAGATATGTAGTATTGGGTTATGGCTAAGTGATATGAATTTTAGCATTGTGGTGAAATAAATTATAATATTCGAATAACAATTGATTTTCTCTATATCTGAAATAATGATTTAATGTTAAATTTTTATATATTTTGATGGTGTCAGGAACTTTTAAGTATAGATATTTTACTAAGAGTGTGAATAATACATTCTTGCCATGATGCAGTGATGTGACGTTTTCCTTTGTTTACAATATAGTCGGTACTGGGCCATAAATTGCATATTATATCTTCTTTTTTCAAGAACAGAATGCCAACAGTATTGATTGTCGTTATAGAAAATCGGCGTAAGATGCTATGTGTAATTACATTATGTCATAGTATGTTTTTACCTATACTGGTTCATAAGTTTTCCCACAACTGAGGATATGAATTAAATTTACCATTATGTTTTGGTAAATTGGGGTCTCTGAACTTGCTTCCTTGAGTTTGCAGCCCTATACCTGGCAAGATATGGGACGGAGGGGTACCCCATACATGTCCAAACCCTATAGGTACTCTGGACTACTGTTACCTAACACATCCCCCTAGATGTCTGAATATAGAATTCCTGAGATTCCGGTAAAACTGTGACCAACACAAAGGGGGTTCTCTCCGTCCCATAGCTTGCTTCAAACGCTGATAGCTAACTAGTTTCAGCTGCAGCTGCTTCAGTTCAGCAGCTTTGTATCCGGACACAATACAAGCTCTCGTTCTTTGGTGGTATTAGAACACAGTTGCCGTTTGTACACCACCTGTAGTATTGTAATAATTTGTTCTAGACCTGTACCTGCTTTACTTTCATAGGCAGAACAATGATCGTGCACTTGTACCAGCGCTTAGGCATTTCTGTGAAAGGGGCTACTGGTGTAGTAGTAGACGCTGGCGGGGTCGTAGATATTGGCACGTGTATAGTTATGATATTAGAAATACATGTATTTATATTCGACAGTTGTGTTGCTGATAATGAGCCCATGCTTTCAACTCTGCCATCTAGCAGTTCCTTCCAGTGAGTCACTCCTCGAAAGGTACGTAGCCTCAAGCTCGTAGCCTTCATATCAAGCGTCAGATTAGATCGAGGGATGGTCCTTGACCCAATTTAGGATGGCATTGGCCTTACTGTCAAGATGTTCAACCCACTTTCAGCGAGAGCTCGAGATAGATCGCGTGTTGCATCTTCACCACAAGTTTCTGCCTTCAGAGGGAATAGGGATGTTGTCCTGGAAATCATATATACATCAATGTACATTTGGACAGCACAGTCAACCGCACACCTAACATGTAAATTTCCATTCATTTGCAACTTATCTCTGGGCAGCAATTTCACTCATTGAAACATGGCTTTGGCAGCAGTCATGCGTGAGCTGAGGGTACACTGTAAAGAGGGAATGGCCGCGATCTTTGAACACATTGCTGTCGAATTGTTCGCCTCATTGTAGCTGGTTGCCTTCTGTATAGGTGTGCACACATGAAGTTGCAAACTTGGGGCAGGTTTTGAGGACAGAATACCCCTCTTAATAGAGGGCTTGTTTTGTGCTTTCATTTGTTCTGACTAGCAATCGAGCACAAATCTCAGTGGTTCCCGTCCCCGTTAGTGTTATTAGTGACTGTGTGGTCTGTGCTCCTGCTCAAGATAATGTCGTTTGGCCGGGGGAGCTGTGAGAGTAGCCTTGTGACGTGTCCCAACCATTTTGGCCGGGATTGGAGGTCTGGGGGAGAACTGAGTATTGGTGTATACCACCACATCCTCGGGACCTCACCTCTGTTTTTCACCTCTAAATCTCCTTTTTGCAGAGTCATACTGATGAGGAGTTCTTGCTCGCGTTTGTTTCCTGATAATCAGATTCTGTGGGTCACACGATGAATGTTCAAACCTTATGATTTCATTTCTCAGTTTTCTTTGTCTGCAATTAATTATCACTCTTTTCCTTCTTTTTTTACTAGAACACTGTACCTATATAAATTGAGGGAAATGTCCAATTGGTTGGATAAGCGACATTAAGTCTTCAAATGAAATGTGCCCTATAAACCAAACAAACGGATCTTAATTCAAGCCAGCCTTTTTTCGAACAGTGGGCCTGCTCAGGATGTGTTTGGACCAGTTTGATGAGGGCAAGGATTCCACCTTCGCAGGAGATGGTCTTGATAACGATATACTCACTCAACAAGCTTGTTTTTGTGGTTTCCCTGCGTCTCGTAGTATTTGTTTCCTCTTAAACATTATCACAGACGGAATACGATTGCAACCGTTTTATGTACATCGACATTTCTGAGTTGTATGTGCTACGTGATGGAATGGATAAAGTAAAATTACATGTACAGTAAAGTACTTATGCATGTAGTTGGGGAGAATTGTTACAGCTTAATTGATGATTTCCTGGTGATTAATTAGGTGGGTGAAGGCCCGGAAGGCGGGGACACAATAATAATCGATTGCTGGGTGATGGGACAGGGCAAAAATAATACTTGTAGCTGTGGATGAACTTCCTGGATGCTGGTGGCTTTGCATGTTGAGATCGAATTTTGGAAGCTCCTTCAGGTTAATTGGACAGATATCCAGCACAGTTCTCATCAGCAGCATCCCGATCGCCATTTGAATGGTTGGAATTATCCGTACAGTGCACGTGCAGACCACCTGTTGTACTTGGTGGGCCATCTGTTGGAAAGTCTTTGCGCAGTTATGTTGCCTAATTGCTAGTTAAATCCCGCTCTGAGGCATAAGCCTCTTTGAATTGCTTTAGGTTTCGATTTTACCTCAGTACGGCTGATTCAATGGTTTGCTATAGCGAGCCAGCCGCAGCGTTGGAAACTGATTGAAACATGGTGATCATACTGATGGAACCTGTTGGGTTATTCGAAAATTGTGTAACACGTCTATGACAAATGTGTGTACTTTCTTCGTGTATTATTTTGACTGAAAAAATCGATTGATTTGTGGAAATATCCTACCTAAATTCACTTACGCATGTAGTTTTCCATGTTTTGTCTCATTATCAAATCACTCAAAACAAGTCCTCCTTTGGAGTTTTGTACTATCTTTGCAAATCACAGTACTCTGAAGGAACGTTTCCTCGGCAAATTCACTTATTCGGATGTACGTTGTACTGTTTCAGCACTGATAAACTTTATATATCATTTCAACAATCGATTGTTTTCCAATGTGCAATTTATTTTGCTTTCATTGATGTGGTTTTTAAATGAAAGTAAACTAAAATGACAATCAATATATTATCGTAAATAAATCAGTATTAAAAAAATTGATAAGGTTTTGTTCATCCGTATTAAAATAATTAACGGCATTGTTCCTATGAGCAATATTTAATTCCTGTAATAAAGGTAAGTCTACATATTTCCCGAAGTGCCGACGTTTATCCTTGTACCAAAGGTGAGAGTTTCATACATGATATTCTTATTTGGTGGTTATATTCAGTTTGCTTTTCAATCGTGTATTTCCTCGGAAGGTTGATAATATTTTTTATATTTCGAGTCTTTATCACATAATTGTGAGTCCAACGTGAATTTTCTTAATCAGTCATTGTTCTTAAAAGAATTAAAGCACTTGGGAAAACCTTTTTAATAAAATTACTTCGAATCAAAAGGTTTACGACTTGGGTAAAAAAAAAAGGAATTCGCTGTTATTGTCATACATGGTGTGTTATGCTGTGTACATTTGTTTTAGACTAGTCTGACAGAAATACTAGATGAATCTAACAAGACAAAATTTATGATACATTGTCTAAAACTGAGAGGATGTGTCTGGTTCCAAATGTCCAGCATAAAGAGCCATTAAAAGTATGAATGATACAAACAAATACTGGATATTAATAAAACGGGCTAAAATGGATCTTAAACTAACTGTTTGATTCCCCTTGACTGCCCGAAGGGAAGAAAGGAAGGGTCTGGATGCTGAACATTCGAAATTAACTTGCAAATTATGTAGGCAATGTTCGAATTACATAGCCATACGGCCGGCAATATTGATTAATTAATAGGGCTATTCATCTCCCACTAACATGCGTCGTTGCCGGTCGTGTAGCCAAGTAATTCCAATGCTTTTTTCAGAGACTTATTCTGGACTACGCCCATCTGAGAGGAGGCCCGCGTATTTATCCCATAGTTGCACCGTGCCTCGCAGTTGGTCCTGGGCATGGATGATAATACGCCGGCGTTCGTTGTCCAAGGGCGGGAGGTTCTTTCTGTTGTCTGCCTCAAGTTCTACCGTGGGAAGGCTGTTCTGCTCGGTGTTCTGATACAGCTGATTGGCCTTAGACGACACAAAAATTTACCTTTGGTCTGTATAGGATCGTTTCATGATAACAGGTATCACCGCTTGGCAGGTGGAAGGTGAGGGAATGCCACTTGTGCTAATAATCTGACTGCCAAAATTTGTAAAAGTCTGGGAGAGAGTGCTTTGTTGTATCTAGACCACTCTCATTTTTCCTGTAACTTAGGCGGCAAAAGTATGCAGAAATGTCACATTTTTGTTGGTTTTCAATTATACCTCAAATTCGTTCAAAATGGGCATTTGAACCATTAATTTTAAAAAGGATTTTCATTTAGTATGCATATTATTACTTGTGGTCAGATAGCTAGGTGGGATATTCAATACTTTGTGAATTATTCTTTTACTTTTGTATTGATGGCCAGCCATAGTTTTAGCAGCCACTTGCAGGAAAAGCATGACCGTGACGTCTAAAGAACAGATTATATCAAAGTGTTAATGGCTCATTAAGTTATTAGCGTTTCATACTTTTGAAATGCATTGGATGCAATGGGCGAGTATCTAAAACTCTTAAGTTGATGCCAAGCCTTTTATTTTCAATGTAAGCATGCCACTTCTGCATTCACTTCCGTATTAAAGGTTCATCGGTATAACACGCTTTTGATTCCAAATGCTCTTCCCTCACGACTTCCTTTTTAACGTCATTATTACACTTCACAGTGTATCGCTTCACTTGTTCAAATCCGGTCAGTGTACACACCTGGAGTAGAAGAATGTGCTGTTTTAATTCCAGGGTGGTAGTCAATTGGTCAGTGCCTTGTTCTCGTGCGTCTTGGGGCGTGGTGCCTTGTTTGGCTAGTATCTCTCGCTGACGAGCAAGAAGCCCACGATGGGAAATGGCTACTGGACGGGAGCGGCGTTTAGTGTCAACTCCTGGTAAGTGACAGACAAAATCATGCAGTCGGCATACTTGAATTTAAAAACCAACCGAGGTTTTGCTCATAGGGGAGTGCAAACTGGGACCAGTGTGACCTGGCATATAGCGAAATGCTTGGTTGCAAGTGCACATTTACGGAGGCCAACCTTAAACTGTTTGTCTCGTCACATCATGAAAAAGACATGGTCCATTTTGAATAAAACATGTATATGATCGCCTCAGCATGACGGCTGGAACACACTGGCCCGTGTGTCAGGTACACCGTTTGCAGACCATTTGGCAAGTGCGTGATTTTTTCTAGGGAACCGTCTGTTCATACCCAGCGCCGACAGCAAAGGTTTTCAGGTTTTAAAAGCTTGAGGATTTCAGTGGGCAGTTACAGCGTCGCGTGAGTCCGGGATGGCTGTCGGAGGTAAGGTCTATTTGGTAGGCAGAAGACATTTATCGTTTACGGTAAGATTGATGATCGGGTTCACTGAACACCAACATTTACTTACTAACGCTAAAAGAACGCACATTTGGTAAGAACCAGTGATTATGGGGATATAGACCTGGAAACAGGGCTCTTTAATGCTCCTCACAGTAGGCCTATCAAGAGGGATACAGAGGGCCCCGTTTACAGGTCTAATGGGGATAGTGCATTCCTCCTCCGGAAGCACCCGTGTTTTATCGATATTTTGTAGGTGTTGTCATGAGGTGGATACCTTTAGCTGCCATATTAGCCACAGCGTCTTTGACCTCCAAAGTCACCAGTCCTCGCCTTGGTAGTGTTGCTTTGGGTAGTTCTACCTCATATCTGTTCCTCGGCTTTTGTTTCTCGTACAACGAAAGGGCTGGCAGGTAGCGATGTGAACTCTGCAGTGTGTAGACCATTTTGTGCGTGTTAAGCTCAAAATATCATTTCGATACCAAACTTCTGTTGTCGGGACAGTTAACAGCATTCTGAGATAGTTGGTGTGGAAAAGTCGTGGAGTCGGGTTGGCGTAGTGGTCCTTTCCTCGCCTTCCACCTCTGCGGTCCGGGTTCGATTCCCGGTTTAGTCCACATGTGGATTGGGTTTTCAGTTCATACCTGATTCCGTGGGTTTTTACCCAGAATAGACCTATTCGACTGGGGTTTTTCTCCCACCTCTAAAACTGTAACTGCTTCTCATTGTCTCTTCTCTACAAGCTTCTACAGGCTTGCAAGCTACAATTCCTGGGGCACTTTTGAGGAATCCTTGATGTCATTACCAGAAATAAATAATGTTTTGAGTAGAATTGAAGATCGTGCTCCTGACATACACATCAACTGTCTGAACATCGTGCGCAGTTTCGTTGTGTCAGAGCTTGGTCTGTTTGTTGGTGCTTTGTTCTCACCATGCGGAATACAACTACTGAAAACTGCTGTTTATCTGTAGTAAGTTAAAAGACGTCATACTGTAAGTACCCCTTCCTTTCTCCCTGAATACTCAGCCATGATTTTGTTGTTGTTTTGGTTTGATTTTTTTTGAACTGGTTGATTTTTGAATGCACAGAGCCTACATTATTTCCTTCAAGCTGCCTGTTGTGTGAAGAT
Source organism: Acanthaster planci (assembly GCF_054643075.1). Taxonomy (NCBI): domain Eukaryota; kingdom Metazoa; phylum Echinodermata; class Asteroidea; order Valvatida; family Acanthasteridae; genus Acanthaster; species Acanthaster planci. The sequence goes on along the minus strand of NC_141790.1, from coordinate 2,035,010 downwards.
CTGATTTCGTAGAGAAAGTACGATTTGCAACTAATCAAACCTCGTTACCTGGATGGAGCTCAGCGATTGTGTTTGCAAAGGGTATTCTTTTGGCGAGGTCTTGAAGTCTACGCGTCTGTTGTCCTGGACATAGTTGACGTTACGGAACTGTAACGGACGAATCGTCCAGTGTCAGAGTTTCTCGCGTACAATTTTGAATATGGTGCTCAACAACATGATTTATACAAACTGATTTTTTTCAAGCTAGGGAGTACATAAGGTTCAAGACAAGGTGCATAACGTGTGCGACATATTTGCTAATTTCCCCTATACTTATTCTATCATGACACGCAGTGCTGGACAGAAATGAAAAGTAATGTGAGGTTCAGTTTGCTCCCGTAATAAAACTTTGATGATTGGGGCACTTCACAGTCGGAAAAGAAAGAGACATTCAGAGTCCTTCCTTTAAAATCTCGCAAAATGGGCCAAGGGCAGTACATAATATACTAAACTTTGGTATTAACACAACAGATATCCAAAACTCAAGCTTGAAATAATTTGCTGGCAGAATGTTGATCTACCAAAAAAAGTAGATGTCATCTTAACCAATTAAAACAGCTGTGACTTCAGACTTGTACATTAGTGATATTTTGCACAGTTGAGGGCGACATGGGGCACTTTTTGAGGGCCTTTGAATTTCGTGCTTTGTACAGCAGTGAATTGCTTACTTCAAGGAAGCTGTTGTGTGAGATGGATCGTGTCAGCTTGAGTGGAGGCTCAAGAGATGGGACTTCAGCCCGATCACTGGTAGCTTCTGCCTCAGGCACCTGAACACAAAAGAAGTTTCCGCAAAGAGGGTTTATTTATATGGAAAACTATTTATAACAGCCATGTCATGTACCAGCAGACGCCAAATAACCTTAAAGGACTGCTGATATAGGGAAGCTTTCTACTAATGAAAGGGATGGATATTCCACAAGAAACCCTTTGGATTTACTGATGCCAAGCCGGCCGGATTCTCTGTTTCATCGGCATGCTAAAGGCACCAGGGCCGCGTCTTATTACTCTGACTTATAGACCCTGTTGTTCAGCGTGTTTCGAACGCCAGTAAAAGCTGGTAGCCTCACATTGCATGCTAATTCCAATGTTGGACTATAAGCTATGTGCTGATACCAGCCAGTTTCAATCTTCCAAATTAAAAGCTACAGAGATCTGCTGGAAAGTACAAATCTTACGTGTTACGGGGATTTACTGGTGTGGATGGGAGCGTGTTTGGGGCCACCACAGTATCTCCATACAGACTCTCAAGTATTTTGTAAAACACAGTGCCTAAAGTATATACTCTGCCGATTGAATAATCCGCCCATGTCCCTATGCTCCTGAGCTCTAGACAGCGATTGACATCCTTTTTTTGCGTGAGGCCACTTCAAGTTCAATTTGTCCTAACCTCTTTCCTAGAATCTGTGATGCCATCTCTATTTTCACTCGGTGTCATTGATGGCGCCATGAGAGTTTTCAGTTCCTGGCGGACGCCAAAGGCGCCGTGGATTGTGTTGTATTCCTCCATCTAATTTTCAATTTAAAAAAGATATGAATTACGATCGCTTAACTGAAGAATGGTGAACCTATGTCAATGTAGGAGTACGTCAGCCTCAGTCAACAAAAAACGAAAAAAACAAAACAAATGTGTTTGTTTCGTTGAAGCCACTGACTTCACTCCAAGACGTTTTTAATACTTGCCTGATCACGAAGTCCCTTGGACAAATCCTTACACGCACGTTCAAATGTGGGGCTATTTTACCCGAACACCATATTATTCTATTAGATTTCAAAGTTAATTGACTGGCCTCTAAAAATGGAGGGCGTGGCATTCACACTGAAGGTTAATACAAGAAAGTGAAAGCGTATTATAACAAAGTTTTCTGGATATGGGACTTCCGTAGATGTTCCTTTCCCGGATGTGCATTTTCATGGATTCAACAATACTAAGTCTTAATTACAATATTACTAAGTCTTAATATCGCACTCTAGATGGCTTAATCCCTTGAATTCAATTTGTATTAACTTGAAATATTGCCTCAAAAGAACGTCGTAACACGTAAACTCGTAGAGCCCCTTGCAGACTTCCAGCAGCGTTTGCTCTATGTGTTTATACCTGGCGCGTGAAGGTTTCTTTGAAGAACACGACCGTCCCTTTAAGCACATCTATGGCATGGTGTCCGATCATTTCGATCTGGCGTTGCAGGCGGACACAGACGGTGTCGTGCGGGCTTACCAGTGTTCTCTGCGTCGCTGCCTCGTCCGCCATTGCGATGTGATCACGAGCAAAAGTGCTCCAGGGACCGATGTAGTCTGCTGCTTTGGCCAATCATTGAAAAACTAATGAGTGGGGTTAGGCATATCATAAGCCGTAAATCTGCCGCACTAACAAACCTCAACACTACCGCGGTTTGGTCTTAAGTACCTAAGGAGAGAGATAATTGAACTGTACTAAAAATAAATATTTCACTTTCCTAGGTATCTAAGTTTGGCTATCGAAGAAATGGCTTTGTCTCTCTCATTTGAGTAAAATAAGATGAAAAACACTTTTTTAAATCACATAAATTGACTAAGCATGAGCATTAAATATAGAAAAACGTAATATAATTGCAACTTTTCCATATTTCTGAAGTTCAGCAACGACAGATGTTTCGTTACATTTTCCTTTATGTGAAATATCTGAAATATGAACACAATAACTGGTGCCATTGTGGGTCTTACCATACGAAGGCGACGGTATTTTGGAATGAATATTCCACGAAGGGATTGGCGAGGCTGAATGGAAAAATCTTTTACGAAAACAAAATTGAATATTGTTAACTTCTTGGAAGGTTCAATGTTGATTTGTTTACTAACTTCATTTCTAGGTCACCGTTAGTTTAATACTACCTCTCACGGGTATACTGTTGGTAATTGATGACAATGGTAGTTCAAAATACGTTTTCTTTTGCCTCAGGACAGTGAGATTTTGTCCAAAGAAAATTATGACTGGACGCTGAATCGGGGTCTAACAATATTGTTGGCATTAGTGTAACATTTGCGGATGGCACTGCTATCCACAGTCTATTTTTAGAGGCTTGGATGCAATGAAAGTTTTTAATACCACAGACCTACAGAGGTGCACATCCAAGAGGTAAAGGGGCATCTTTAGAGATGGGGTAGAATCGAGTGCTGGTCGCGTGAAGGTAACTAATATCCTTGTGAGGGAGAGGGTAAAGTGTGTTTTGCAAATGGTTTAATATTGTTACCAAAACAATTGCTTGATTTTCTAGATTTCCCTGATTGAGTGGACGGAAAGTACCTTCTGTCTGCATTTGAAAATCTTCCCCCAAACAACACTTACCTTCGTTCTCCTGACTGCAGGGACGCGTAGGCATTCTTGGCGGCAAACTTTGACGGTCTGTTGTCCTTCAAGACTTCGAATCGCCCTCTTCGGATTGGGGTCGCCAGTGCTCTGCTGCGCCTGCCGCCGTCGGCGGACGGATGAGCGCTGTCCTTGTTTCCCTGTAAGCGAAAATTCATCAACAGTACTTCTACGGTTGGACAAATTAAAGATGACGTGTTTCAGCATACTGAATTGAGTCCCGCTTTCGCATAATATCTACCTCAACTCTAGCGTTTGTGACACTAATATTCGAACTCCACTCTACATGTATATGGATTTTTTATCCAATGGGTATTCCCCAAACAATTATTTGTCTCAGGTTTTCCTTTCATATGCCAGAAAGTAGACATTCAGACTTCAGTCTTTTTTTTCAACGAATTACTTCAGTGCTTCTGCAGTCCTATATCAGTGCTTTTGAGGAAAACGAGGATTGATTGCCACCAACTCATTTTAACAATAACGATCGTTGATGTAGGCCTATGGAATGTTTTGGGGTTTGCTGTCCATACTTTGTCTGAGGATCGCTTGTCGTTTTTGATTACCTGGTCCAATTTGCGAAGTGTCGCTTCCGACAGGCGTCTACGAATGTCCTGATTTGCCACAATCACGTCCGCGACTTCACGTTGAATGAGCCGCTTGAGGTAGCCTGTGAACCCGTTGATTCCTTGAACAATACGGCCCAGCTGCGACGATGGATTGAAAAATCAACAACAAAAAGCCGTATTCGATACAAGCAAAGAAAATTGTCCGAAATAAAATTGTCCCCAACAGGAAACGGCACCGAAGAAGACTGGAGCAATAGGAAGATGGCAGAAGTGTGACACATACTCTCCTGGAAGCAGGCCTAGTTATCCTTTTTCATTCTGTCGTTTTGTCCCTTAACTTGAGGTTTGTGCAGTCCTGTCACATTTTATTAAACTGCGTTGCTGTGCGAACTGATTTGATTTGCGCATGAACCTTTTACTGTCATTTATTTTGCAAGCGTAAGGTTAAACAAGCGCTTTGTTTTGCAAACATAATGTCATCACGCCCTCTTTACGGGCTTTCTCATCGGGTCTCGATGGATCTTGCACCACCTCGCCGCCATAGGAAAGCGCACGTGTAAACAAAGGTGGCGTCATTTATGTTATTTTTCTGTTGCACGGTCTTGAGCCTTTTTGCCGCGCGCGCAAAGTTAAGCCCGGGCATGCGCACCTCTCTTTCCACGAATTCCACAATGCCTCCGGTGTCCACAGTCGCTGGCTCCTCACCAGCTCGCATCTGACGGGAAATGCTGGCTCTCTTGTGATCGGCCATTGGCGTGATGGGTCCAGTTGGGTCAAAGTGAGTCCACTCGGTGGGCGGTTGGGCTATGGGTGCTTTGTCGCTGGGTGTGTCGGTGCTGCTGCGCGTGGTGAGAACTGGTAAGGGGTCGATCTTCCGCCGCTTTTTCAACTTCCAAGGGAAAATAATCAGATTGATGCTACTGGTTACCGATAGATATCTTATAGTTTTCTGATGCATTGTTTCTGACAGAGTGTAATACAATACGTGTGGTTTCTGATGAAGAGAGCTGTCCGTTGGTGACGTTGCATAAGAGTAACTACACACGTGTTTTTCTTTAAATCTCTAACACAAGAGAGGTAACCTCGGCTTCCATAAATAATTTAATAAATGATGACTTCAGAAAATACAATCATGTTGTGACGGAGCCAACGCCCTGAAGCCAACTGCAATAAATAATGGGCACTGGCTTATTTATAAACCATCATTTGAGCATTTGGCAAGACTTGTGTCTAACTCGAAGGCAAGGGGATGAGACAGGGTCAGTGGTTTCGTGGGAGCTTGTCATGGTTACTTACTGATGGTACATAGGACCACTGACCGAGGGGGTCCATCTGTGGGTCCGTCTGCATTCCCTGCAGAAATGAAATATGACATTAAGACTTTCAATATACAAAAGCCTTATGAATTAATAGGATGACAAGCAAACGAAAAAATGTACTATTTGCGTGTATACTAATCTATGAAAACTAGGGCGAGTATCTTAAACAGAGGGCTATAAGGGAATGTAAAAAAAATTACCTTTAATCAGTGTTTTTGGCTGGTGGTTTTGTACAAAATGAAAGAGCCAACCAAAGGTTAACACGATATGGTACCGCCGGCTTTCAAAATTTGGTATGCATAGAAGCGTAACCCTCCTGGCATGCGTCTAATTGGCATGCAGTGGGCGGGGTCATCTTCGCTTTTACGTATACGACACTGTTTTCGAGTGTTCTATACAGTGGATCCGGGTACTGAGAACAGAAATGGCTAATGACAGATATTCTTCGATTTTATGATTGGTTAAACCTATTAGTGAATTTTGAAGTCATTTCATTAGCCCAACCTGATCAAACGTGAGATACTCCTCCATTTGGACAAGATCCTTCGCCTCTTCCTCTTCACCCTCTTTGGCCTGAGACTGGTTCCTTTTGTCCTGCTTGCCTCTGCCCGTGTCTTTGGGCTTCTGGCACGGTCGACTCATCCTGCGGGCCGGGCGGCTGTCCTGATCCTTCCGCATGAGTTCTGCGTAGGCCTGAAACTCGTCATCGTACTTCACGACCGCCTGAGGCTTGGGCTTGGCGGGGGTTTCCTGTGCCGTGGTCGTTTTGGAAGGGATCTTTGGGGTGAACAGAAGAAAGGAGATGCTGTCATTGGTTTGGATGCTCCCACATCATTTCGTAGATCGTAATTTTATCATGTGTGTCTCTTCGTCCACACAAATCACTAAGAAACGCAAGCTGAAGGTTGTGTCGCGGGTGGGCTGTGTTGCTGTTGAGTGTTTCAAAGACCTTACGTTGAGTACAAATCCTTCCACCGTCATAATTCAGAAAGCAATGAAGTATACATCGTTGGAAAGTGTATTGTACAGCCCATGCCGAATGAGTCAGAATTACAGCAAAATAAGGGGAGAGCGACGTAATTGATCAAAAAGCCCGATTGATCGGACATGTAGACGGCTACTGGCTCATTCCACCGGTATTTCAATTCTCTGGATTATGAAATTATCACAAGCCTGGATGGTTTCCTGGAGTGACTGCCCGGGGATCTGAAGTAATCGCTTCAGCATATCATCGCAACAATCTCAGTCATGAAGCGCTATAGCTTTGAGTACTCGCAAAGGCCTTTGATCTGCACTTCATAGAAAATAAGGTTGATCTGTCAAGTGGGACATATTGAAATAACTCAATGTCTGAAATTCCTCTTGCATGGGATCTCCGATCTTAAAAGGGAGACCTCTCCCTTGATGGTCGAAATTCCAATTTGAGTTGTGCTACATAAGTTTGCGTTACCTGGGTCGTCGACAGGCTGACGCCACTACCCTCTTTACTTTGGCCGGGAACGTCATGGCGATGTTCTCCCCCATTTTCCTCCGGCCCCTGCAGTGGACCACCTCTCGGCCCCATCGACGCCGGAGCGCTAGACGCATACTTCAGAGTGACCAGCTCCCTCTGGGCTCGCATGAGTTGACCTTTGAGCGTGACCAGCTCCCCCTGCACCTTGTCACGCTCCTCCGTCAACTGCAAGATTTCGGCAGCGTAATCGCGTCGCTCTTTCCGCTGCGGCGAGGCTCCAGCAGCCTGTGTCAGATTTGACTGGCTTTGCTGTTTGATCGGCTGTTGCTCCCCGGTCCTTCTTTTGGCGCTTTGTTTGGACGACGGTTTGGTCACGCGAGGGACTGTGAGACTGGAGGTCTTTCTGCCTGCAGCTGGTTTGGAACTGGCAACAGAGCTGGGACAAAAAGAGCATGCGGTATATAATATCCACTTATGTTGTGTGAATCGAACACCCATGGAATTCTCTTCCTGTCGACAGTTTATCCCCTCCTGTATTTCAGTCCAACATGAAGTACAGTATGTTAATAAGGAGGATATGCCATAAGGGGAAACATAAGGAGTTCTGATCTCAGTGGTGTTGGAACAAGGTTGCAGGTTTTCTGTTCCAGTTCGAACATGCAAGGAAAGTTCTGCGTTTCTGTTGCAAAACATGGAAAATACCGCTGTCCTCGTGGTACTAGTGAACAGCTGCATGTTTGATCTATGTATTACTTGCTTCCTAAACCCTTTTCAAGGCTTTTCAGACTTTGCGGAAAAGCCTGTTCGTGGGTAATTTTAATGTCTTCAAATCCTGTTTGTTAGTACTCATGTAAATATCTTCGTCGAACGAATCATGTATGGGGGGAAAAGGTCCGTCTTGACAACTGGGGTACCTGGACTCCCATCCATCAGTTCCGCCGCCAGACGGACGCTCCTCCATCTGCTTGGTGCTGGGTGCTTGTTTGTCCCGCCCCGCACGGTTCACGCCTTTCGCGGATACCGGGTCGGTCATGGACAGCGTCTCGATTATCTGCGGCGATGAAGTCTTCACGGCTTCCATCAGTTCGGACAACTGGAACTCCAGCTTCATCATTTGAGTTTCCTGTCAGGTTCAAGGGAATTACTACGCAATGCACCGGAAAGGGCCTTATACCGTTTTCGAATCATTACAGCCATCGTCTAAATATCGGCATGATCAGGAGAGCTTGCTTTTAAAAAGACAAGAGACCTGTCTTGCAGCATATAATAACACTCCGTTGTTTAGAATAGCACAGACAACTTTGATGTTTCTGACTGATTCGAAAGTAAAACTGCGTCCTCCGATAGGCCTATATAATTTTTCGTGCACACACTCAGTGCATCTTCACTGCTCTGGTATTTTCGGGTGGACGAGTGTGGAAATGTGGACTACAGCGTTTGTGCACCGCACTGAACTCAATCTTCCTTCATTGTGTGTAGACCCCAAGTCTTCGGGCCCCATAACTAACAGCACAGACGTGTATGTTTGAATTCATGATTTAGGTTTGTCATGAAACCTCGTTTTCCATTTGACGAAATTACTTTCGTAGTTTTCAGACCTTTTCGATGAGTCTCTGCTCTAGTTGGTTCACTCTGGCTGTCAACCAGTCGTTTTCCTCCCGCAGCGCCTCCAAGTCCCCAGGGATCACATCATCCGCAAGAGCTTGCCTCTCCACTAGCTCCGCCTCATCACTTCTCTCGGTCGCCTTGGCCTCGGCTTGCTCGGACCGCCCCATCTCCGCGCCACTCTCGATCCATCGCCGGCAAACCTGGCATATCACGCGTTCTCCTTTCACATCCCGGCCAGCGGGAGCCCGTCGAGCACCAAGTTGATCTTTTCGCTGTGGGACGTTTTCTTCGAGTTTCTGGCAAACCAAATGATCAACATTAGTATATACCTCCCCTTACCTGTATAATATTGGATTCTTGTTATTTCTAACTAGTAAACTTCCTTTAAGACTCATAAAGTAAATTGCTATTGAAGATGTTTTAATAGATGATAAATGCTAACTTAGCGTATTCTGGTCGTCAACTCATGAACAAAAAAATGCATGCATGATCCTCCGTGTGAGCCCTCAAATTGGTTAGCTTCAGAACTGTTGCACGAGACAGACTGTATACAGTCTGTAGTCATTCAGCTGTCATCATTGGCATACAAAAACTTTCGCTTTGTAATTAGCCTAATCGTGGACTCGTGCCTGGCATCGTTACTGGCATTTCAACTTGTCTCTGGCTTCATTCAAATCAGCTGTATGGATATAAAACTACTAACCGATTGGCTGATAGACATTAGTGAAGCATGTATGTATATGTTTGGTTTTACCTGTGTCACTTTCCCCTCGCCGATATTTTCAACGTCTTCATCTGTTGTCGGTGTACCTCTTTTGCGTCGTTCCTCTATCAGGGCCTTTAGAGCGAAATGATTACATCCATTATGACGAAAAAGACAAATCAATACATTATAAATAAATTGGCATCATATTTAATTCTTCCCAATCCGTCTCCAGTGTGCAAAATGAGGCCTCGATTCACGATTCCGAATGTGACCATTATTGTGTTTGACCATATGTATGTACACCATCTGCCTTTTGCATGCCATACCCGTATTTTCAATTATAAGCTTTTTAAAAATTCTCAAAACTCTCCCAAACAGACAAAGTCTGTAGCCTACCTTTTTCAACTTCCTGATGATATCTCGGCATTTCTCTTTCTCCGAATTCAGGAGCAGGTTGTCATTTGTCAGCTTGGCGTTCTCTGTTGACCACTTCTCGACCATCTTTGGTAAACGTAACAGTGAACAACAAACAGTTCGTTTTGTATTCAGGGAATTCCAAAAGCCCTCTTAATCCAGTCTTTGTTTTAGGGAAGGCGCGTGCGATCTTAATTACAAAAAGTGAAGATTTACTCGTATTAACTGAGACTGTTGACATGCCTACAGTAGAATCCATTTGTTCTTTAAGAATAGATCGATGTTTCACTGGAGTTTCTCATGTATTTCAACAAAGCTTAGACAGTTGATCTTGACATAATCTGCGACCCATTCCCCAATTTTTCCGTATCGTCTTGGCGCATTTTGCTCTCCTCCAGCCTTTCTAATGGTATATTTGGGTCACGTGTTTGACTGCATCATTGGGAAAATTATACAAAGCGTTCTCACGACATGTCAAAATTTCGCCAATTTTAGGCCAAAACTATGCATGCACGATGGAATATACCAAAACGGGATTAGTAACAAGGGTTGTACAGCAAACCCCTTTACCGACTAGTTTAAAACTTCCTACAGAACTTTGATTAGCCTACCTCTTCCTTCTCTCGTATTTTCCCTTCAAGCCTTCAGAAAGAAATAGTAGAAGAAAACAAATGACTACTGAGGCACCTTTAATATAGTGCAGTAACGTAATTTGTCGGTACAAGTTGGGGCAAAATGTTTACATACACCTGGTAGAACAAAAACACTTTTCCTCAAATTTCACAACTTCACTCACTCCTACTAACTTTTCTTTTCATGTGGACAAGGAAACTTGGGTCTCTGCTTTATTGTACAGGGTGTATGCATCATATAAAAACACCCATGCAGACACGTGTATATGATTCATATTTATATTTACAAGGAAATGTTATGTACTCCAACCCTGATATTTAGTGTCACTTTCTGTACTTTTTGTCACATCTCATACTCGCAGTGGACCACTTTCTGAAGTGTTTTTGAACAACAATAAGGGGGCAGATTTAAAGTTTTCACAAACGGTTTTCAGAAAAATTTAGATTTTGAACCATAATAAATATCTCAATTGAATCATCAAATATCAATAGAAGTACACGCTATGAACAATAAGTGGAGATACAATTTGCCTGACCTCATAAGGAAAAAGTTGGCAAACTTATTTCAAGCGGCGAAAAATTGAGGAAGTGTGTGTAAACACTTTGCCCAACTATAAATGTCGGTCGTAGCTTTGTGGAATACGGGAGCGTCTGATCCTATGTCGAGTGGAATCTTTTTTACTACATTACAGTACACCCTGATTTTACCTCATCATTTCCTCTGCCTGTCGTTGTATTGCAGTCATTGCTTTCTCTATTTCGTCCTCCAAAGCGTCGATATCTGAGAGTGCAAGAAAATGAAAATGTTCATAAAGGAGTACGTTCCTCTAGAATGTTGTGACACAAGTATCTTGCAGATTTTGCAATTTTTTAAAATATATTATGTGAATAAAGCAGTACTATTGCAAATTACCGAAACACCACCGCGAATTAACATAATTTCAAGCTGTTTTCCTTTGCATAGTGCTTAAGCTTCAGTCTTTTTTAATTGACAGGAATAGATAATTGTTAAAAGTTTGCATTACTTTTACATGAACAAGCCGTTATTCCAGGTAGATCAAAATCACATAAATTGTCCAGAAAAGTATGCAAAGAAATTTTAGCTCTCTTCATTCGCAATTGATGGGCTTAGAACCGAGAAACTCGATAATGTTACAACACCATTTCTTTTGGGAGATTGGGAAGTTAATTACGATCAGTTCCCTCCGATCGAATGCGTCGTAGGAGGCCCACTATCTCGTCTGAGGCGTGCTTCCAATGAGCGCCAAATGTGCGCCGAGTTGCCGCAAGCTTCCTCGCTGCGAACAAACAAGAAAATTGGAAGACCAAAATGGGTTTTCCCAAGTAGCATTGTTGCATGGCAGATCTTATTCTATAATAAGATTATTTTCGTAAACACTGACAGGTACCAGCGAAAGGTTTACACAACTTTAAAGGCGAGCGCACGTTAAAAGATGCCAAACTCCGTAGAAAAGTTTTTCATCAACATTCCAAAGCACAAAACGGCGCGAAATTAGTAAACGGTTTACGTTCCTACTTACTTTCGTATAATTTTTTAAACTTTGTTATGACTTTCATCTGAAGCTTTGAAGACTCTCTGAAAATGGAAAAAAAACACTGTTTCATAAAAAGCACAACAAACGATGTATCACTCCTCTCCAGGACCAAGGAAATTTTGTTAATGAGACATTGTCGTTAAAGTGGACCCGGATACCGAGGTTTACCAGAATACACAGCCATTGCATGGCAGGAATAGAGTTAAGGACACCATTTTTCTGAGGGGGCACGTTTTAGGAGAGCATCGCGTCTCCAGAGATGTGTCGGAGAGAGGGCGCGAAATCGGAAATAGTTTGCATTTAGCAGAGAGAGAATCTCAGTTTGGTGTGGCACTTTGGCGTATAACAGCGAACCGGGGAGGGAGGTCCATGCCCTTCCCCCTATTTGAAATATTGAAATGTACCCAGTCTTTGAGCAAGCTCCAGTTCATTTGCTTCAACAGTGCCCCCTTGAAAAAAAATGAGCATCTTCGGGTGCCCCTGAAATGCCACTCCAGTTATGCCAGCATTCTTAATTTAAGGAACCAGCCCTTTCCTGCGCTTAACGGCAACTCAATCATATTGAATTCAGATGAACTCACTCCTGGAGCAGTTCTGTGTCCTGTCCCTGGCTACCAAGGCGCTCCTTCTCGTGGTTCATGTGCCTCAACTTCTCAAATTCCATCTTGGTATTTAATAGCTGATCACTGGAAAAGCCAAACGATCAAATGAAAATACGAGTAAGAACAGGCGTACGATGAGGATAAAAAGTCTGAATAACACCGCAAGAGTGTCACTTTTATGTTTGTTTTTTCGCTCATGACTATTTTGTGTTTCCATTTCTTCGTGCATAGAGACATGGTCCTTACGGCATACCAATCGAATTTCCTATACCCTTCAAATTAATTGTACACTCCACTGGGTGGTAGGTACGTACCCAAATGACGCCCTTGAAGGCTCTGAATCATCTGTGGTTGCCTGGGAATCTGGGGTCTAAAACAGAAAGGGTGGATTTTTGTACGAAGCTTCCCTGATGTAAATCACAGGGCTAGACGATGCCTTCGATGCATTATGTTATCGTGTTAAATGATGCAAATATGCAAATACAAGCTTGCTGTCATGCACTGATGAAACAATATTATAATGAAGTGATTCCCAATTCCGTGGAGTTGTTCCTATATGAGAATACAGGCATGCATGTCCTATGTTGTTAACGCGTTTCATATACAATATTATGTTTCATTGTTGCCTGTGTATCCAGCTGCTGGGAACAGAATCACAGTTCATTTGGTGCTAAGGTCTTCTACAGAACACATAATAAGCTGATGACGAATTGTTTTATGTGTACTCACTGGTATCCATTGAACTGGTTCGGCCTCCAGCCACTTGGAAGTAATATCAAGACATTGCAACAGGTGTCATCGTAGCAGGGTGAAATTCATGGCAACGGAAACGCCATATCGAGAAAAGAAACGACATTATTTACAGAAAATGGAAACTAGAAAATAAAAATGCGTTTTCTGAAGTGTCTATTGAGTCTGAATAAGAATAGTGTGGGTCATATTGATAAGAAAAACCCTTAATTAAAACACTTCTGAATTTGCTTAAACATCGTTGACTCTCTCTTCCGTTAACATTTACTTCACTGTATTATTTCAATGCTATAGGAATTAATTGGACTCTTACCTCTGCCATGGAGTTCATCAACTGAGAACAAGGACAGAACGGGAAAAATTGCTTTTTATTCTTATTTTCCTTTTCAGTGTCCAAGCCAATTGTACTAACTCTTATGGAATGCAGTCGTTAAGTCATCTCACCATTTGAAACACATCTTAAATAAAATATATTACGATACTTTCAAATCTAAGTTGAAATGGCTTACAAACCTTTTTGAGATATCTCAAAATGTATCAGGTGATTTATTGGAATAACTGAGATATATCTTCAAAGTATTACAAGATAGGCCTGCCTCATTATCATTTAGAGATTTCTCAACATCAATTTCAGGACATAATTTATAGAGATATCTCAACATGTATATTGAGATGTCTTAAAAGTTTTTCATAAATCTTTAACATCGTTGAAAGATGTTGTATCTTGAACGTATTTTTGGACGTCCTGAAATGAGACACGTCGTAAAAGAAAATGAAAACAACAGCCTCGAGGTCACTTGCGTGCGCAATACAAGACTTCTTCTGCAAAGAATCCCAAATAAAAAGTAGTCTCTTGTCAAGCCTTGGCGCCCTGGGTGTGATCTAGGGATCAGGAAAATAAGGAGGGTTATCGATCAACTAACCTCTGTTCGCTCTCGTTCCATTGCCTCCACTCGAGCAGTAATTGATTCGTACCGAGCCTGGAATTCTTTCCTCTCATCCTGGACCTGAATTAACAAAAGTTATCATGTCACAATCGGACGATGACACAACGGGGACATTTTTGTCGTTGGACGGACTATTCAAATGCCAACTGCACACATCACTTCCAGTTCAAGCACGGTTAACTGTTACATTGGGAGAAGAGAATAAAACCAGTGTGAGCATCCATCTTATAACACTCGCCAGAAAATCCAAAGTTAAAATATGCTGTGCTCTTTGAACAAGCGATGGCAATTTCATCGCGTGGTGATTTTTTTCCCTCGTATTTGTCATTATTGAACAGCTGGTACACATGGCCCATTCGCAAACCGTCCTCCTTTGAGAAAGTCAACAGATTTTTGTGTCTCGTAAGTATACCTACACTGTAAAAAGGTTGGTCAATTTTGGGTTGGTATTTTGCCCAATGTTGGTAAAAATATCAACTTAGCAACCTTTGGGCAGATTCTTCCCAATATCTGGTCAATATTTGACCAACAGTGATGTAGCTTTAACCAAGGTTGGGCAAATTAGAAATGCCCAACACTGTTTTGCCCAACTTTTTTTACAGTGTATAATGTGCAATTTGATTCCACCGGGGCATGTTAAGTTCATCATAACGTGAAGTTACCTACCCCAACTCTGCGGCTGACAGCTTGCCCCTCAGTAGCCCAGTCCACATCTTCGCTCTTGGAAATGACAACCAGCAACAAAGCATGAGATCAGTTGGGTCGATAATGACGATTTCATTGTGAACATTGGTTCAAAAATGTTGTTTGTGGAACAAATAGTAATTTTTCTTTGCCAAGTGCTGGATCTTTTCGACAATCTGTAGGCTGCACAACTGACGGTCTACCGTGTGAAAAAAATCTCAACCGTTTATCCTTTTTTTCAGTTGTGTAGAATCAGGGTAGGCCTATGTGGTGGAGGTTATAACGTCAGAAATTCATTAAACGGCTTGTACTTACCACTTCGTCGTCATCATAAACATTGGCGTATTGACTTAGGGCCTGCAACAGAACAAAGAGTTGGAGAGGCTCAAAATAACCGTGGGTGGCGCCCTTGTACATACCGATCATTCTCTGGTGCTAGCAGTCCACTTTCTAAAATTGTACTGATGCTCATTGAATTTTGTCCTGTTATTTTACAGTTATTTGGAAACGTTTCCTGAAAATCTGACGAACCATTCTTGTGAAAACGTATTTTCATTTCTGGCCAGAAATAGGCCTATTAACTTTTTTCAGTTGTACTCAATTCAGTGGCCAGCGCACACAAATGAGTGACCGTGACAACAAAATCCCTTACTGGATTGACTTGAAACTCAAGGTCACAGATTTATTCCAATGCATATCTTTACACCTACGTTGATCTTTCAAAAAGACCTGCCACTATTCTGTGGTCGTCTAAGTGCACATTAACAGCCGTACAGCAATACAAGATTTTTTTTGCGAAGAATCCCAACATGATACAAGGACATCTCTTGTCAACCCTTTCAAAAAGATTGGCAGTAGGGCAGCCGATGTTTTTATTGGAGCGGGACTCCCCTTCCCCGGCTATAAGAGATAAGAAAAAAACATGGAGCTCTTTCAGAGCCACAGCCAAATTAATGCACGTATATACATGTACATGTAGTTGCAACGGCACGCGAGTCAGCGATCACCTGTGGGTCTGTTTGTTTCACAAGGATGTGATTCTCCTTCAGTGATCCCATCGCTGGTTCGTTCCATCCATTACGCGAGTTCTGCTGTCAGTGAACCAGCATCGGATCACGATTCGGATACGCGTGAAACAGGGCCAGTTTGTTTCACGTGGATCCGGATCGCAATCAGTGATCCGTCGTTGATTCACTGAAACCAAAACCCGCCTAATGAACGGAGCGAACCAGCGATGGGATCACTGATTGGTCGAGTTCGGGTGGCCTTTTCTTGACACGGGTTTCTTGTTCTCGCGCTCGAACGGCGGGACACGACTCAAGAACACTGTTCTTGGAACAGGATCACACACCACCTCCTCGTCGGGGTTTTACAGGAACACATGGAAAAACCCGTGAGATTTTGATTTTTAAGCAGCTGCAAAAAGTAGAGAGATGGTTTCCAAAGCCATAGACAATGAGAATTTTTTTGCAAAATTAACATTATTTACACATTACACAGAAATGAATGTTCCTGTTTATATAGAAAAGAATTCAGCCCATCCGAACATTAGCTCTCGAATAACCTAGCCTACATGGACGCCGCCATGTTGCACGTTGCTTCTCACAAACTACCAGCGATAATTGGTTGTTTGTTCCTGGAGCTCAAGCGGCCAACAAATAGAGCTGTTCGTGAACATACGGGAACAAGCCGCCCGAACTCGGCCATTGAGATCCAGATCCTTGTGAAACAAACTGGCCCAGACCCTTTGTAGTCGACACGGTAAGATGGCTACCGGTGACCTCAGTCGATCCAAAATTATTGCAAGTCAGCATTTTTGCCGTGCACTTTAACCAATAATTCAGTGACAAGACGAGTGATCGGCGACTCAACTGATTGATATGGCAGGCGTTTTTACTGTCATTGTATAATACAAAATGCTGTGAGCCTACTTCTTAACCTACCCCTACTCCTATATAGGAGGCAATGTTCATGACAAAGACAAAGATGTACATCTGTAATGTGTATCAAAATCGAATTCATACAGATTCTTACATCAGAACACGGGCGATTCGCATTAGCGCGCCTCCAACTTAGTTTGCAATGCGTTGGCTAATCATGATGCCCGAAATCTGTCGACCCTTTCCAAACGCGCATTGGGTCGACATATTTCTCGCATTGTGATTGGCGTTAGCGTTATTTTGAAACGCCCGTATTGTCTTTTAAAATTGCTGTCCCTTTTAAGTGATACTGCAAACATTTTAGTCGTTGGAAAATCCTAAAAATTCTTCACAATCCCTTTTATTTTGTTTGTTTGTGTGTGTGTTTTTTTTGCTCATCACAAAAAAGTGGGGGAATGATCCAATAGCCCACCCCCCAACAGCCCACCACCTCAAAAGGGGGGGGGGGGTATATACTCCCTCGGCATCCCCCAACCCCAGGATTTACTCCCATGTTGGTGACATTTGTCTTTCAAGTGACTGCCCAAAACTGTTTACTGTCTCAGGTGATTGGATAATTTGCAAATATTTATGGATCAATACCTCGGCACGAATGTCAGTTTTTGTGTCGCCAAGAACCTCAGACGATTTTCGTTTGCGAAACGGACAATCAAAACTGTACAAGGAAACTGTAAAACGTACCCTATTCAGACGAGATGTAATGTCCCCCAATCCTTCCTGGATATCTGCCTGTCTGATGCTTGGGATGGGTATGGAAAATCCGAGGCTGTTCACCGGTCCTGAATCAACCGTGGGTGCTACCATCGGCCGAGGTGCTGCGTGGGCGTCCGCCTCAGCTCGCTTTCCCTGCCCGGTTTGTAACAGTTTCCTGCTGCGGTAACTCATGGCGAAGTTCAAGTTTAGTTATGCGAGGGCGGTGTGCCAAAAGTGAATAACGAGCCTAGGTCGGACACGCAGGCAGCTGGCGGCAAGATCCACGGGCAAATGAATGCCCCCGTAGCGCCCACAGCTATTCTTAGTTTACTTTACTCTCTGTCAAAAAACCGACCAGATTCGGGAAATGAGTGTGTGCGTTCAACCGGCCACACTGTTTGAACTAAGCAAAGCAAGATAAGGAGAGCTACAAGATAACAAAATTGTCACTGTGGAAATAATTTTTTACGTGTTTTGTTTGTTTCGTCACAGAAGAACTCCACGGGCACTGAAAAATCAAGGCGCGCGTTTCTGTGCTGTAACGAGCTCCGCTGCACAGACACTGACAAAACAATGAATGTACTTGCTTCGTGGAAAATCATGAAACGGTTTATACTTAATTTTCTTGCGTAAGTATTTTATGCCACGCTTAATTAAAAAAAAAAGCACGTCGTTTCTTTGGAATGGGAGCTCCAAGTTATAACTGTTTTCAAATGCGTGCGTGCCGCAAATAAAGGGCGCCCTCTACACAAACCGGAAATCCAGAAGGGCAAAAAGTTTACAGTTGCTAGGAGACGCGCGCCGCCAATATCCACGGGCACAAAAATGATTTTTATACCCGATAAAGACGACAAAGTTCACTTAATCGCAGGAGTCTTCTAAAACTATACAAATATGCATCTGAACCAGTTTTTATCACACTTTTATCAGACGTGACATAAATGAAAGAAAGATTTGTCTGTTTGGACTGGTGAAATAAATGTACAGCTGGCCAACAACGGTTCTTCGCACAATTGCACAAGGTCCTTGTTCCAGCACGTCGCACTCAGGTGGGCCAGACAACAGGTGTGCACAAGTGGTTACTCGACCGTGCAGTAATCTCTCAATCAATAATACCCGTGGAGAGGTTCTGCTTCTAGTCATTGTGTGGTTTGTGACCGATGTGCCCGGCTACCATGTTACTCACTGTTACTCGATAATGAGACGATGATGATTGCGCGTAGGCCTATTTATACCAAACAACTTAAGGGCGAAGCAAAAGCTGATCTGCGACAGATCGACTTGATCGCAAACGACGAACTAGTCTGTGGTAATCTTTTTTACTTTACAGGTAAAATTCTAGGCCTACGTGTAGTAGTATTGGCAGTAATTGGCTTGGCACTGGTTGAAATGAACACTCTAATTCTTTTTTTCAGACCTACCTACTAGCACTAGTTAGCAAACTACTACTTAGTTACAAGTTTACGAAGACAGTTGACTAACAATTCCTTGGAATTCTTAAGATAGTGCCATGAACACAATTAGCCTAGCAGGTGAACAGGTCTAAAAATGGGTGCCTGCAGTGCTACTGCTAGTGCTAATCTTTGGGGGAAATTAGCAAGGGGAACAAGAAAAGTAGGGTGAATTTGTTGATGGCTTGGCACTTACAGAAATCTTTCCCTTCGGTTACTTGAAGTTTTTTAGGCTTGCTGCTACTTCAAACTATTCGTGTATGTAATCAAACAAGCTTAAAAATTAGCCCATATTAGCTTATGTTATTAATTGGCTTCTATTTAAACTAGAGTAAGTTAGATTATAGACTTTACCTGTAGTTTGCAGAACCTTGCTGCCGTTCCTGTGTGATTGAAACAATTGGTGCCATGAGGTGCATTCATTGTCAATTTGATACTGTCAATTTAGAACACAATCAAAAATTGGCTTCCCTGTGAATAGCGTTACTATTGGTTGATCTTCATGGTTGTCAGTTTTTGCCTGATCTAAGTTGATCTTGCAGCATGGTCATTTGTTAGTAGAACTGCCATCAATTGTTTCTCATTCGCAGCCGTTGAAGATTATTTTGAAAAGGGCCAAGTAAAGTGAGACTTCCCACAGGATCTTGAAGATTGCCGATGGTACTCAACAGTAACACTGACCGGAAATGAATGAGACTCACACTTTGTTGCACAAAACTTAATCTGTAAAATTTGGGGAAAAACACAACTATGCCCGGTGTAGTAACAAGATAGATATTTAATTTTATGATTGATATTTGTTATTTAAATTGTCCTTTCAGGGTGACAGTTTTATAAACATTGTGGATCATCAAACCACGCCAGATTGACAATCTTGAGCAGGTGAGGGTAGTGAAGTGCGTCGTTTGGCTCTTGGCATGAGGAAGGGAGGTGGACCCGAGGTACCTTCTGCCAAGCGTGAGCGCCGGGCTAGGCAACTTCGCCTGGTCCTGCAGTGTGCTGGGCCGGGGAGCGTCACCGGTAGCCGCACCAGCCAGTGCCGTCGGGAAGGCAGGCCACATGGCGGATACAAAGGTAGCGATCTTGGATTAATGCACTTATTAGACTGGAAATGTAGTTTGTGTGTCAAACTTGTGATGATTCGTCCTTTTTGGACCTTGCTAAGCCTGTGTTCAACTGCCAGAATAGGTCGGGGTTTCTCATTTCTGAAGACTCTGCAAGCCTTCAGTTGTGCAAAATGGAGACTTCCTGAGTTAAAATACTGAGTGTAAAAAGAAATGAAAGGGTGTCCTAAATGTAACGATTGGATGTAAGGTGAGAACAATTTGTGACAGGCAGTTTGTGTTTGTGCAAAATTTACCAACCCTCCCCTTTTTTACATTTTTTTTAACACT
Organism: Acanthaster planci; assembly: GCF_054643075.1. Lineage (NCBI taxonomy): Eukaryota > Metazoa > Echinodermata > Asteroidea > Valvatida > Acanthasteridae > Acanthaster > Acanthaster planci. The sequence continues at coordinate 2,014,913 of NC_141790.1, read as the reverse complement.
GACGATTCAGTCTTTACACAGTGTATTTGCTTCAAATACATGAGTTTGGTCGAAAAATAGGCTCGGATCCACTGTGAGTGTCAGTCTGAATAATATTGCTGGTGGTGGGCAGGCAGGTTTAAACATTGACCGGGAAAGGGTATGAAGGGATTTTATTCCAAGATGGAGCCCTGCTCTCATCCAAGGCTTTAACACTTCATCCTGATTGAAGTTAATCCATTCTTAAGGTATGCGCATGGAACATCATTTGAATCTCTTGCCTCTGCATTTTGATATAAAGCGTCTCATCTCGTGTTTCACAGCACTTCATAGAGTGCAAGCCAGGCTCATCAGATCATAGTAGCTCTATGATCAGATTAAGAGAGCCTGTGCTCATCATTACCACACATCGTCCACCTCCGTCTCCCTTAAATAATATCGTGATAAAAACTCACAGTACTTCTCCAGGATTATACCTCAGCTGATCTGGAATCTCTTATTTTCTAGTGCCCTTCAGTGGGCCATAGACCCCACTGTACATGTAAGTTGTCCATGACTTCATGATATATTTCACAGTGTGGGGCTCAAAGACAGCGCCATCCCTCCTCTTCCACCCTCCTTTCCCGTAATGCTGGATCCACCCTCGATGAGGGCCCCAAAACATTGTGCCAGTAAATGAATGCCCTGCTACACCCAGTGCCCTCTGCTCTACATACCGGTACATATGTATACATCTGCATCTTGTGATCTACGTTAATTTTGTTCTCCCACCTGGGCTTCATGCAGTCCCTAACCAGCACTGGAGAAACAGGCTTGTGGTACAGTAGTTTTTAAAGCTGAGCTTATTCACGAGCACACGGTGTAGGCCTACATGTAAAAACTGAAATGGGTCATCCATGCTCTGCTTGGCCTGTGCCAAGTGTGCATTTAATCATGAGTGTCATGAGTTAATTCTCACTATTTCTGCTGTCCAATGTGTACAAGCACACCATCTGTGGTTCCACCTCATAGTGGATATGACCTTTGTCATTGCATACTTCTAGAATGGCACATGGCCATGAGCAAAGCTATTCAGGGATTCGGGAGTTACATGTATTTGTACAAGGAGTTTTACTTTAACTTACCATTACTATCTTTTAGTGGTGGATATCAATCCTACCAGTACATAAAAAGTTTGAAGGGAGGACATCTAATTGATAGTCCAGTAGCACTCACTGGCAGCGGTATAGCTTGGTCCCCGGGGACCAGTCCCCTCCCCCTCCCACCCCCCAAACTGTTTTCAGATCCTATAATGGGATAGATCGTCCTATTAAGGCTGCTGCCTGATGGTCTCAAAACTGTATGCCCCCCATTTCAAATCATTCTGAGGCCACTGGTAGCACTGTTCCCTTGAGTGCTTGCTGGATTGCTTGATGCTAGTGATACATCATGCGTTGCAGTTATCAACAACACTTTGAACGATTTAAAGCTTGTAGTACCATTGATCACAGTTTCTCTGTTTTTACTTACAGTTTTGTCATGCCAAGCATAATTTCTGGTCCAGAATGTGCTCATTTGTTAGCAGTTGGAAAGCATTGCAATGGCATGATTCCGACAGCATGTACATGTAACTGCTATGACATTCACATAGCATGCAAAGGACTGAATGAATCATGGACTGCTACCGTATGGTCAGCAGTCCAAATAGCATTCCCGTTAGCATTCACAAGCCATCATAGCATTCAAGAACAGCTTTATTTATAGTAAAGCCAGAAAGAATTCCATAATTAGCAGTATGCTACCCAGACTCCGTGCAGTGGACACTCAACTGCCTTACTGCATGGACTCTAGCTGCATCTACTGCATGCTGACCTTGCAGATCGGTGGTTGGTGGGAAATTTGAATTCAGTCAGTTGGCAGTTACACCATGAAGCAAGGAAGACATGTTGGTTGATGGCAGTTTGCAAAATTGTTTCACTGTAGAATCATAGACAGTAAGTTTACATGTGAGATGCTAAGAGATGCAGCTGTAAGGTACATGACTTTTTATCCCTATGCTATCAACCAATTCAGCTATAGATTTCACTGTTGCCTATTTCCACTGTACCAGAAGTGAATTAACCTGTACTCAACGTGCTCAAGAGTACATACATGTATCATGTACATGTACATGTATGTCATGTACATGTACATCTTTGTTTGCAATGCATTAGCAGCGGTAGCTTTAGACTAGCTGGCACAGGTTAATTCCTTCAATTTTTTTCAAGTTTCAGATTGATGTACATGTATGCAGGCTATCTTTTGCAAGCATTACCTAGAAGGTAGACATACATGCATGTACATGTCCCCGTAACCATGACTTTTTTCAGAGCTCGTCTTTTTTGGGACATTATCATCAAATTTAAAAAAGATCAGTACAAACATGACAAACGGTGATGATACTGGGACTAACGGACATTGATCCATGCACGGTTGATCTTAAATCTGTCAACTTTAAAGAAATCCAAGTATATTCTCTGGGATATGATATGTTCAGTGCATTTTGTTCCGTGTATACATGTATGCAGGAACATATCGATCCCTCCATCAAATTACCATTTGTTGCTAGATAAAAATGTACATCCCAATTAATAGGTTGATTGTTTTTATCCATCGAACATTTAAACGAGGAATTAAACAAATTTTATAGGACTGGTGCAAGATTGATGTAATTTGGGATGTATGAACGTGATGAAACATCACAGGGGACTTACAATTATACATCAAATTAATTCACTCAGAAAGGAATTCACATGGCATTACCGTACCTAGTGTTAAATAAATGCATTTTTTCTAGATTTCGAAGGGCATACATGTAGAAGTTTTTGCATTATTTGAAGCACTCTCATTTTTTCACGTTTTATAGTCTAGTCTTAATATCCAGTGTTTTTAAACACTTTAAGACTTGAAACTCTCATGATTAATGGTGGAAGCACATATAATGCAAAGTTTGCAAAGGTACTTGTAGTAGCTACAATATGTATGTAGGTTGACTGCATTCGTGAATGCTTTTCTCATAGCATGAGAATACGATGAGAATAGCATGTGAAATAGCATTCTCCTTGTAGCATGCAAATGTTATCTCACAGCATGCGAGTGCTATGAGAAAAGCATGCGAAATAGCATTCTCCATAGCATGCGAATTTGAATGCTGTAGCTCATTTAAATAATTCAGGCTTTTGACATGCTGTATATAAAACTGCTGAAAAGCTGCTATGAAACTGCTATCCTCAAAGAATGCCTTATAAGAACTGAATGCTATCACAAAGCAGTTCTCATGGCATTTACATGTTAAGAGGCATACTATGTGCATGCTAATTAAAGGAATGCTAAATAACAGCAGTCAAGTTTGGTAAGGGAATTGTCAACTTGATAACTTTTTCCAGCATTTCTGAGTTACGCAAGCTGTCCCTATAAGGATGGCTATAGCTGTCCAAAACAATGCAATGATTCCAAGTCGTCTTACCGAACTTTTCCAAAAATCGATGTGTCGGAGGTCATTGCCACAAATTATATCACCCTCACAGAATTTTGGCTCTCCTGAATAGCTCATTCTGCATCAGGAGAATACTAAAATATGACATAGAATCAAGATATGAAACCATGAATTTACTGCCAAATCCAAATTACTCTGCAGACAGACTTAATTTGTAATTAATTGAATAATAAAATATGACATAGAATCAAGATATGAAACCATGAATTGACTACCAAATCCAAATTACTCTGCAGACAAACTTAATTTGTAATTAATTGAATAATAAAATATGACATAGAATCAAGATATGAAACCATGAATTGACTGCCAAATCCAAATTACTCTGCAGACAAACTTAATTTGTAATTTTACACTGACACAGATAAAATGATATCATTTAGCTCTGCCAGCAGTCCAGTTACAAATAGTTGGCTATGAAAAAGTCTGTGACTTTATGCCAACAGTGATAGGTGCCTGTAAACCAATTGACTTACAAGTTGCAACTGAGTAGACTTGGCCATCTTCCATTACAATGAGTTTGTTTACACATCAACTGCCTATCTGATAAGCTGACATTGATCTGTTGACCCAACCATTGTGAGACAGGACTGACCACAATGTCCCACAATGTCACACCCTTCACAGTTACACCACCCACACAATAGGCACCCACTGGATACTGTCAATAGTTACAAACAACTGATTCAGTTTGTAACTACCTCCAAACAAAGGGGGTAATTTCTGTTTTCAAAATGCAGGACTTGAGAAGCCAGTAGTGCCCAGAAATTGTCGGCTTAAATGTATCTGTCCAGGCTTGGCAAATGTGCACTATGCACGTGTGTTATCGACCCTTATTGGTTATTTCTACCCACTGCAAACCTGAGAATTACATGGAAATTAGGAAAATATGTAAATGAATTTGGGGAAAAAATGAATATAGGGTCGTGTCTCCTGATGCAACATCTTCAATGTTGCTAAAAGCGCACAAGTGTGGTCAAACAAACTCTGCATTCTGAATACAGTATGGACATTGAGTATTAAAGTTAATTTCTTCTCTTGTTTTCTCTCACTTTTTTTCTACACATTTCAGTCTGTGTTGTTCTCTTGGTGAGAAATTACCATGATAAGTTTTGTTTGATAATTTATTGCATTTGTTTAGTACATACCAAAATTTATCTGTGAATTTTTGCTTTTTTTAAATCAAGACTGCCAAACGCTATGATTGCTTTTTTTTTCAAAATGGGTTTGGCCTTTATTTTTTCCCTTTTCATTAATACTCATGCATGTAGTACTCCAGAGGATTTGGGGCAAAGTCAATCCATTTTTTCCTATGCAGGAATGCATGGTCCCTATTCCAAAACTACAGAGAAAGACAAACATAACGGCATAGCATTCAACATGTTCAAGGGAGCCAGGAAAATATAAAGGCTTATTTAACCAGTAGGAATCAATCACATCTACACATCAAAAATGTAATATGCCCTTTAATCTTTCCCGGGTTAAAGCACCCTCAAAACAGACAAGCTCATGACAAAAGGATACACTAACCTACATGCCTGTTTGTTTGACCCAAATCATGCACTGGACCAGTTGAGTCCTTAGCAAAGTGGTCCCCCTTAAAATGTTAATATCATGGGGCTTATGGAAACTTTGAAGGACCCTCACAGAACCAGAATGAGACAAAGTCCTAGACCTGCAAGTGACTGCTTGTTTGTGACGGTGCTTAAACTGTATTTATCATCTATAAATGCCTCTTGAACTGTGTGTATGTAGGACAGAGATTACATCGAACAGAGCATACAATCACCAGATCACAATGTACACGTTCATGCATTTCATTATATCCTGCTGAGGCAAACACGCCAAATTAGTACATAAATTTAAGTTAACCTGTGGGCCACTCAAATGAGCTGCTGTCAGGATTTATGGCAAAGCCATGGGCAGATGAATGTGTACTGTAAATCAGAGACGCCATTCTGTTTTATGGTTCGTGGCCACAATCAGTGGTAAATAGATGGTTTTCAAAAGCTGCCTTTGGAAAAAAAAATCTCCATGCAGAGCCTGGCAGGAGTCATATATTTTCAGTAGAATTTTTTAATAAAACTATTGTGTGTGTTTTCAAAAAAAAAGATACTAAGTATGTAGATGAAACTTGAAGGCTCGAGGTTACAGCACATGTATCTTTTGCTGTCAGCTTTTCAAAATGAAGTTGACGCTCCACAGTAAGCGTGTTGTTTTCAGGTTTGCAGTGCCTGCACCTTTGCCATTGAGATATTTATGTACACATACATGTACGTGTATCACAGGTCCCAGTGCATGTTTTCCACTGAATGAAGGTATGTGTAGTGCCGTGGGCAATCAAAGTCTTTTCATGTTGGAAAGCGGCCAGTGTCAAGAGTTGTTTTACTGTGGGATAATTTGACGAAGCTCTTCTAGTCCGTTGAGATTTCTTTTTGGTCTGTTTTGTTTTATTTCTTTGTATGTAGCTATACTTGTATTGCATAAAGTTCAGCCAGCGTATTACTACATGTAGCTGCTCTGTGTCCCTTGTGATTAGAACCAGGACACAGGGTTAACTTTCTATCTTTACGTGCACACATTCAGTGTCCTTACATGTGTGCATCCAAAAACTTGGCCAATCAGACTACAGGATAAGAACAGTCACCACGCTGAGTGTATGCAAAGCAACCAGTTTAATCTCAGAAGCTGAAATTGTTGCCACCTGTTATGACCCCCTTTGTTGGGTCAGATCTCTGGAGGTGGGTGGGGGTTGGTTTTGAAACGTCATCAAATACATCTCTGTCTTTGGTTTCAGTTTCTGTTTTTCACTCCAACTTATTTAGTCTTGTAGGATGAGAACTAGATCTGTTCCAATGCTGTCCGTTGCTGATATGAAAAAATTCTCTAATGTTATGCTGTACTGAGTTGGAGCATTTTCAATTATAGTCCCAACAACAAAAACTTGAAAATGATTCTGGTTGCTACATGTTGATAATGTGGGCAAAGCTTCATTAGGCAAAGCTGAAAAGTGGAAATTGTCCAAGTATTTCACCGGTGCTTACATTATCCGGTGTCTGTTAATTCTTTCAAATTGCAGGTCTGTCCAGCAAGTATCCACTGTCCCGTCCCGGCTTTGACAACCAAGAGTTTATGGAGGAGGTGACGAACGGTGTCAATGCCCAATACCAGGAGGAACAGAAATGTCGCACCAACTCGCCGCAGTGGCTCCCTGCCGCTAACAAGGAAAAAAACCATACAGGGGAGCAGCCTCTCATACTGCAGAGCTTCCTGGCAGCAAATAAGGTGATTATAATACAAGCAATTGCCGTATTTCATATTCATTTATGATTGAGATCTGAACCAACCATTCATATCACCAGCCAGTCACTGTTTTGGCTGAAATATCAGGCATATACACGTACACAAGATGCCCACAAATAGGTCACCCACTGAAATATATATTTATTGTTCATCAAACAGTACAAAACCATATGATGTCTGTGTAGAATAAATCACATTGAATCTTGTTGGCTTTGCAAAAGAACTAGGTTGTCTCTCATTTATCATGTGTGCATTCTGTTTTTTGGAGGAAACAAAGTTGCTCAAAACTCTAAAGAGGGGTGCTTTGCAACCCTACGGAATTTGAGTCCTGACAAAAGTATTCTAAGATCTCGTAAGTCGGTTTTGGATTGCACCTCAGAGTCTAGGACATGCTGTTATTCAGCCACTTGCAACTTGATGTTGTGCAGTGAATGGATGAATTATAGCAACCACTCCAACGTGTGCAGCCTGTCAACGATTGCACGCACTTCGCTGAATTGGAAATGATCTACAAGACGTACATTCCAAAAATGCGTCTTAAGACACCGAGTAGGAAATGGTCTTCTTTCATTGCTTTGTTCAATTAAATGGCCCAAAAGAATGATTCTACAGGGAGCTAATCAACCCCATCACTATAATCTTTGCCAAATCTTGTTGGCCCCCCCTCCCCGGGGCTCCCTCTCAATGTTGGGTCTCAGCATGCAGTGTGCACTCCAGCTCCAGCTGAGCTGACGGGGGGGGAGTAGGGGACCATTAAAGGGTATGGCTATTGGCACATGCCCTGACAATCTTTACCAGGATTGTAGTTTTAATCAAGTATGTTGTTCACAAATTTCTACATTTACTTTATGGATAGCCACAAATGCGGGACTGTACCTTTAACGTGAAGGTGATGAAACATTCCAGCCTTCTTTTATATTTTGTGTGTCTTTTCAGCAAGAGCAAGTAGACGGTGTGCTGCCTGCTCCCAAATCCATCGGCAAGAGGCAGAGCAAGAGTGCCGACATGTACCATGACAATCCGGATTACTTCTGCCGCGGAAACAGCATGCACCAGTACCTGACGGCCACAGAGATGCCGGGCCAGTCAGAGAGATTAGTGGACCTGGCCCTGGGCCGACCCACTAGGACCAGGTAGGGCATCGAATGTTTTCTTTCAAAGGAGTTTTCTACTGAAGTGTCCTTGATTGAGGCAGAGAAACCCCCCCCTCAAAAAAATTTGAAATTTGTTAAGAAGTGTTATCTTTAATTAGAATTGAAAGCACTGTCATACAGTCTTTTTAATCATTTCATTCGCTTCATTGCCTCCAGTTTTCTGAAATAATGAAGCACGCTTTCCATCTGCAGCAGGGGGTCATTTGTTGAAGAAAAAGTTTTTGATTGTAAAAAAAAATTCCGACACTCGGACTCAAATCAGCTCACCTGCTGAACAGAGCTGACTTGGACATTATATATGTGGGTGAAAACGTTGTGAAAGTGTCGCTGGCGATTTCTGACTCATTTTGTTGTGAGACCCGAGCTGGACCAAGAGAGGGCGCAGTTTCCTAGCAACAGAGGCTTCTTTGGTCGGAACTGCACTTTGCTAGTTCACAAACATGACAAACACTTGCATTAAAGTCCTGTTGCTACCAACAAATGAACACTCTCGACCAACATGGCACTTTTCAATCAATGAGGGGGTGCTTCTGCTCACGGCAGATTGCTGGGTCATACACTCTATTCACTTAAGGCACCAGTTATATTAAAGAATGAACCTCATCTTTTCAGAACCTCCATGAATGCATGTTTTTGCCAGACCAATTAGTAATATGGATCTCTTCAATATTTCTCTCCTTGCTCCAGCCTGCTGCGGGTGAGGCAGCGAACCAAATCAGCACCTGGGGTACGGGCGGTAGTGGAGATTAAGACTCATCTACACAAACAGCAGCAACTGGCAGCCAGTAAGTTCGCATTCTAATAATACCCCTCAGCAAGAATGACGCTCTTAGAAATTGCAAGACGTTTGTATCAGTACCAAAAGGAGAATCTTTTTGTGATAAATAACTTGGCTAGCCATTTTTGCATTCCCTACATTTTCTCAGAAATTACGAGGCTTTGTAAGATTACTCGATAGGCATGCAATCAGTATACATACAGCAATCTGTAAGTTTGTCTGTTATAGCAGGAATAAGTTAAGAAGCTTCAGCTTTTTCTGTCCCTCAAAATGTTTTCCAGTTGCAGTTTCAGTGAGAATTAACTCTGAGAAAATCTTAGAGGCAGCTTCGTGTATTTTGCCTAATTGAGACTTAGATTTGGGGTTTGCACATTGACAGAGTCAATTTCTTTCGATATGGAGGACTGTGTAGCAATAATATGAGGCACATATAATGGCCAAATCCCCAAATGCATTTTACTATTGTTGGAGTCGAATGCAGCCGGGAATATTGTGGTCTTTCATTAATATTTTAAAAATTTGAAATGCAAAACGTTTTTTTCAGAAACTGAAGATCGTTACAAAAGTGTTGATTTTCCACAAGAGTAAGTATCCTTCATGGCTTTTTCTGAGTAATCAGATTTGACATCTTTATTTAGATTTGGTTCATTTAATACTGTATTTAAGTAACCAGTGGATAAGACCTTGGGTCATAAGTGTGCAGGATACATGTATGATTTCATGGCACATTATAAAATGTGATTTCAAATCACTCTAAAACTAAAGCCCAATGTACAGTGTGGCAGTGGAGATGATGGTATATTCTTTTGTGTTTCTTTTCTATTGGGTTCGTTGGAGCATTTAGTGCATTGTTCCTCTAATTTGCAGTTTGCTTCCAGTGACAGAAGATGATGAAACTGTCCATCAGTTTCTGATTGGTGCACGCTACAACAGGTACGCTTAATTTGACCATGAAGGACATATAGATTCAAGCTGTGTGCTTGTTGTGTAGTCAGTGGTAATTGATGAGCATTTCAGAATTTATCCACATGGAGCACCCACTTACTCAGCGCCATGAGCTTTACCAGAGAAAGCTTGACATCATCAGCGTAGGTCTCAAACCATTTCTGGAAATACTCAAACACTGGCAAAAGCTAATCATTCAAAAGCAACAATGACTTTCAGGCGTGACTAACAAATCTCCTTTTTTTTTTTTAAATTTTTAGAATGTATCACCATGATGCCAAATGCCTCAATAAACTCGGTCTCTTTGTCTCCAGACAAGACCCTCTGCACTGCTTCAAGATGAACGTGCCTGCCAAGGAAGGCCAGATGAATGCACAGTGTAAGTGGAGGGATTGTTCCCTTGCTATAACCCCTAATCTTCAAACATCTGTGTATAAATTGTCAGCTGTAATGTCTAGTAGTACTTCATCAGCTCTTTTCGGCGAAAAAAATTGAGCTCATTTTATGAAATTCATGTTACTTTTCCTTAAAGTTAATCCAAAGTTTTTGGCATGAGAAAGCATATACTAGAAAGTTTGGGATTAAAGATGAAATGATAAAAGGAACTCAATTGGTATTTTTCATTAACAAATTGTGCTGCTGTATTCAGCCTTTTTTGACAAAAAATTGAATTTATGGCACCAGGAGACATCAAATCTGACAGTGCCGTTCATTTTAAGAAGCTTGGTGACCTGCCACTTCTGAAGACCTTACTCTGATACAAAATGAGCTGAAAGTAAGAATTTTCAAAAATTGAGATATTGGTATTGTTGAATTTAGCAGAAAGAGAGTTTTCCGATGGCATGTACATGGAACACTTGGGTAAAAGTATAAGATGACAGTGACATTGCATCTTTGTTTCTGACATTGTTTCAACATTTCTGACCAGGCACAAATAATGCTATCATCGAATTGCTGAGAAAATGACATTTTAAAAAAAAATGGAAATATATATAGACGGGTTACTCTTTCCAAATGTTACAAAATGCCAAAATTGACCTCCACATCAATATTTGACTTTGAACCCTCAAAACAGGAGAGAGCAGAATGTGACTTTACGCTCATTTTGTCTTGCCAGGTCACAAATGTTCCTACATTTTATTTTGATGACAGGTGCTCCTTTTGGCTGTGATACATGTACTGAATGTGTGCTTATTTTCTCTTCTTTTGACCAGTGAAAGGCAGTGTGTCGTCCTTGAACCTCACACAGAGCTGTGAATCCTTTGGCAGCGACTCTAACGTGAGTGAATTGGCTATACTTAATCATGATAGTCCATGCCCTAAATCAGCATGGTCAGCTTCAGGACAGGAGGACCGGCCGACCGCCTCAAAGGGGACACTGCAGAGCACCACTCCTGCCCCCAGCCCGTCACCAGCCAACCGCAGCCAGGAGACGTTCTCTTCACGGCCGCAGTCCAGGCTGGCGAAAGAGGCCCAAGCTGAAGATAATCGACGGCACATCCCTGCAGAATTCCCATGCTACGCAGGACGGAGGCCAGGAGTGCTGCATCATTTGCAGGAGCGAGGAGCCCCCAAGACACTACCAGCGCTTCGCTCCGGGCAGTCACTTTATCCGAGTCAAGGAGGCGGGGAGAGAGGATGAGGATGGAGATTGGCACCACGACAAAGATCACATGCTGGTCCAGCAATACCATCTCCGAATCATGGGTGAGTATCGCGAAAAACCACAGACAGATGCTTGTCAAAAAATCTGACAGCGTCATATCAGAATCATGGGTGTGACAGTGAAGGGATCACATGTTAGTAAGTTAGTCCATTTACGCCATTTGGGATTCATGGAGGAGTATTGTTCCGATTGCATGCTAGCATTGCGGTAGTATCTCAGAATTGTGGCTCTCACAGGAATAACACTCGTCCATGAGAATTATATGCTGGGCCAATATAATGATCGCTTGATGACAGTGTCTTTGTTTCAGAAAGACTGATGTCACTAGGATCACATGCTATATAGTCCATTCATATAGCCTGTGGTTTATCCAGGTCTTGGATCTGAGGGGGCAGGGTTAACAATTGAATTTTTTTCAAAAAAATAACAAGCTGTTTATTCTTTTCATCTGAAAAACCATCTGCACCTCCTCCAAGGAAAGTGGTAATGGGCCCACTTTCAAGTCTTTAAAAAAGGAAAAAGGAGAAAATCTGTCTCAAGGGAGCAACTTGCCCTTCCTCCAACAAACATTAAATCACATTCGCATTCAGGTCAGTCCAAGAATGGAAGTGTTCTGCCCGTATATTCAACATCTGTGTACAATTTTTACCATCGATTTCCAGGCATCAAATATGGCATGAAGTCTGGGCCTCACGCACCCCCGCGCAGCAATTTGCTGTACACCTCCAAGAAGATTGCTAACATGACTGAACTGCCGTTCATCAGGCAGTCAAAGAACCTCAGAGACACCAATGGTAACGACAGCAGGTATGACACTAAAACAGCACCAGGTGCAGAAGCCTCTTACGCAAGGCCAGAACGGCCATCTTCAAACTCTAGCAAGATCGCTGTCAGGGTTAGCTCCCATAATGAAGCCACGGAAAAGGAGGTTAAGGCCGCACCCCCTGAAGACACCGTGAAGACTAGTGTCATTGCAGACAGAGAATGTACCAAAGATGGCAGCGACAATCCGTGTGGGAACGTCACAGCAAGTGGACAATCTCAGCAGACGGAATCATATAAGGAAGCTGTGGGCAGGCTGAGGCTCCACGATGCACCAAGTGGAGATATATATACGTCGGTGGGCAGAGACACCAACGTAGATAGTCCAAGTGAAGCTGTCACATCCAGTGGTGTAGAGCAGCAAAAGGATGGCGGTGCTGTTGTTAAGAATGCTGAAACCACTGCAGACTCAGGGTCAGGAATCTCCCAGGATGTACCAGTTGAGGGCAGTGGAGATGCAGACCAGAATAACGCTGGAGATGATGAGCCTAAGGATAACAGCAACTTGGGAAATGATGTAAGGGAAGCGCCAACAGATGCCCAACCAGGAGAAAACCAAGACTCACCAGGAGCGAGCCATGATATAGCTGGAGAAGACATTCACAATGACCCTCTGACTGATGAGAGTGGCAAGGAACTACCAGAAAGCACAGAAAGTCAAAGCCTGACTGACATAGCTATTAAGGACCCTTCTGAGGCAGCTACCGGTAATCATGGAGATCAGTAGAAATACATGGAAAAGAGCTGTGAGGGTAGTATGGGTGAATGGTATTGTTTGACAGGAGGAACTACGAGTACAGTGGACAGGCTTGTTGAAAAAAAAAAGATTCACCTAGGGCATCGCAACAATTAGTAAATGGTCTAACCCGCTGACGTCCATTTGACAGGCTATTTTGACAATGGTTTATCACATTGATTCATCTGAGCAGTCCCTCAACAGTTTGACACTGGTGTTAATGTTCTCATGCATATTAACACTATTATATCAGAAACTGATTGCAAGAAGTGCAAGGTCACTCCAAAAATTATACAAAATCTTGAAAAAGCAAACAAGATTTACTGGAATACAGTGCCCTCTGGGTGATAAGAGTGCAGGTAGGAACTACCGGTACCGTGAAACATATAGATTCAAAGTCCTAGTGAAATTAAAAAGGACCCTCCTGCAGGAGAAAATGCATTGGATTAGTAGACAGGGAAAGTTATGAGCTGTTTAATAGGAGGAACTGGATGGCAGGGACCTCTGCGGAAAAGAACAGATTGACCCAGCCGAACAAAAGGAGTCAGAGCTACTTAGGAGTGGAGGACCTTGAAAAGAATCTTGCACAGTTTGCATTGTAAATCCATAGATTTCCTCAACATTTTTCACCCATATGGTGTCCATTTTCATCGGGATGTCAAACTTCGATACGTCAAAAGAAAGAAAGAACTTTTCTCTATCTGATCCACATTGGAGCAAAATTACAGGGAAAATCGTCTCACGATGCATTTCATAGAAGCCGGTTACAAATGTGCGATGCTCATGACATGTAGCAAATGGTGTGTTGCCAACTGGAGTCTGCATGAGTTAACGCAGATTGCAACGATATGTTAAAATTGTCAGATTTGGGACTCTGTGACAATCAGTCGGTCAGAAGTCCTTAAACGGCCTTGATTTACTGCTGTCAGTGTTTCTATGCATGTACATTGCTATTTTCCAGTGCTGTTTTATTGTTTTTTTGTCAATGTGATCTGAGTGGTCTTGCGAAGATCACAACATGCAACAAATTAACTTCAGCAATGCAAATCAAATCAGCTAGGTACCAATCTGCCTTCCAATTGGCGCCAGGCCCGTGGCATCAAGCATCCTCCACTTGCCAATGGGGAATGGGACCTTGTGACCTTATGCAAATCTGAAAAGAGGCCGAGATAGTACTGTCTTATTTAAGACCACTTCAGTCTGTTCAACCCTTGGTCATGAGTGATGTCAGATTGCCTGTCAGAATTAATATTTCTGGGAAATCATTGACTTGGCCTAGAGATCAATCTAGTTAACAGCAGCTTTGCTACAGTCCCTACACTGCCATTATACTCTGAACTTAAGTTTCTAAATGTCGAAGTAGATTCCTTTTATACCGTACTGCTGTTTTTTTTCAACTCTATGTTTTCCTTTTGAAATCTTGTTGAATTACTTGCCTTTTGGTTTGCATTTTAACTAACATTATGACATGAAGTGTGCTTGATCGTTGAAAAAGGAAAATGGGACAGTATATTGAAACAAATTTTAAAGAATTTTATTGAAGCCAGGTTGGGTAGAAACTGGTGAATGGAGAACGTATTCATTGATAATATGGCGGCATTGCTATTCCTCACTTCAGAATTTGAATCATGTTTGTAGTGCATGTTTACAGCGTCTCACCAGTAGCCTGCCTGCATTTCGCAAAGCTATTTTGATTAGTAGTGAAAAGATTTCTAGAATAGTTTGTAATTTCCCTTACACATAATTATATACATGTAATTTTAGTACATGTACTGAATGTTGTCAAGTAAAAATGTAGGATATCTATGTATATCAAATACCCCTGGCAAAATAGACAAATTTAATTGTGCTTTTTCCTGCGCAGGTTACTTCATCTCATTGTTCTTTGACCCCATAAACCTAAAAAAGAAATTGCACTAAAAGAAATTTAACTTTTTTTTCGTGTTTTTAATATTCTACTTCAGTCAATAGGTAGAAAAAAATCATCTAGGACATAAAATATGTACATTTATATAGAGCTATTAAGAAAATCAAAACAGGTCAATAAAAATAAGCAAGTAAAATATCAGTTTATTTATTATTTATAGAATTCTTTAGTGAAAGCATTATATATGAATGCTTTCCCTGTTTCAGGAACAGGTTGTGTGAAACACAGAAAAGATGGAGTTATTTAAGAGTAAAATCATCGACACTAAATTATTGTTTTAAGTGGCAGTTCCACTGCATGTACTTTATTTAAACTCGAGATACTTTGACAGCCAAAGGCACGTCATCAATAGCAGAAGTTGACATGACAGGACAAGCAAGCACTGCATATGTAGCTTATAAACATGCTTGCTCTGTTAATTTCCAGTGATTTTATGAAAAGTGACAACGAAAAAACTAATATTGCTGTAAACCAACCCTTTTCAACGAAGGACTTTAACGGGTGTTTGTTGTGTGTAGTGCATGGACTTTATGTCAGTTG
Organism: Acanthaster planci; assembly: GCF_054643075.1. NCBI lineage: Eukaryota > Metazoa > Echinodermata > Asteroidea > Valvatida > Acanthasteridae > Acanthaster > Acanthaster planci. The sequence continues at coordinate 1,999,549 of NC_141790.1, read as the reverse complement.
CATGTAATGTGCAGCAATGTAAATAAAAACACGCAAAGCTTTGCCAACATTGCTATATAATTCTATACAAAGAAGTGTTTGACTGAACGTTTACCGTACAATAAAGGCTCCTTTCCCCCAAACACTGCAATAGCGTCCAATGAAGTAAACTAGTCTGGGTCTTTGATGGCTGGCCTTCGTGAATGATCTCTATTTTCGGCAGCCTGTTGGAATTGTATGGTTACGCGTCCATTCTTATTGGGTCTTCCACGTTTATTTGTAAGGAATATGGCTCTCGTGAGTTCGATTAGAGGTCTTTTTTAGCATTCTGCAACCGCTGAAATTGTTCTCACATATCCCCCTTGAAGGGTTGGAGGGTCTGCTTAACCCGAAATAGTGGAGAGGAAGGGTATTCAACAAAAGACGCTTCTTGGCGTCGCCACTAATCCTTCAAAAGTGAGGTGCAGCTGTCTTCACCGTTTGTACCATTCGGCTGGAGTTGGGCAATTTAAGTACTTTTGAATGTGGCGCAAAATGGCACGTTTGACACGTCCATATCCCAAACAGGCCACTGAGAAATGAAGATATGAAGGAGGCTGCTTTCTATTTTTTTTTAGGAAACACTCTGATACAGTGATAGGGCCTATCTACAGAATTTCAAACACTTGATAGTTTACGAGAACATTGCAAACCCGGGACGTCTTGAAATCGATTCGTCATTGATACTCATTAGCATGAAATATACATTTGGAACCACATGCTGGATCTGAGCTAAAGAGTTTTCATGCACCAGGGAGAAAAAAAGCAAGCCTTAGGGTAATATTTGGAACTTCAGTTGACAGAGATGCAACATTTGAAAATAGAGCGTAAAACACACCTGAAAAAATAAACAAATCTTTGGAACACTGCTTTGAAAAAGGTCTGCAGAACGAACAAAACTATCTCACCGTACAGGAATCATTGTCATTTCCTTTCACACAAATACTGGCAGAAATAAAGGAGTAAATAAGGAATATTTGTGGATGCCTTACCTGCCTATAGTTTTTTCGTTCAATATAAAACATATGAGTATGACCAAGTATAATCTGATATTGATGTGAACAATTCGCTCACTGGGCGGCCACGGTAATGTTGTTGGAAACATGTAACGTGGCATTCCGTTATCGGAAACAAACCTTTGTTTGTCCCAAGTTACGAATCTTGTCATGCCAGTACACGAACTGTTTTGTGAAGGGATCCCAATTTCTTCGGATCTGGATGATGGCAACAGACCACCGTCGTGGATTTGTAGAAGGCCCACCGTAGAATTTATTTCAACAAATTGCATAGTCGTTTTACAGATACAAAGGCTATAACTAGAATGAATTCATTATCAATATTATATAAATATACATGTATTTACATGCAACATCGGCTTTGCAAACATGACTATTGGATTAGAATTCAAACCCTCGATATTATTAAAATATACCACTTTGTTGACAGCTTGTGACATCAGTTTTACCCTAATATCGTGTGCGTTATTACTCAACCATTCCCCAAACAAAAAATTCTCCAACATCAAAGCACCTGCATGGTCTGTCGTTAAGCGATTAAAGATTCAATTCAAAGTATGTCGTTGTCCCGATGCTTTCCTTTTTCCTCACATGGTTTGAATTCCCTGCCTTTGCTTGCCAGAAACCTCCCGACGCGGGAACGATCTTTTGTTGCCCATTGTGTTTCAGCCTTCACTGTGAGCAAAACCCTAGGAGTTACGTGTAGTTGCAACCGCAAGAAATCTTACTCTATCCAAGATTCCAGCATTCTCTTTCCGGGAACCTGGGTCACTCTGGTGTGGAACAGATCGGCGCTGATGTTCGACAAATGTTGATTGGAGTCGTTTAAGGACATCTCGTTCAAGTGCTTAAACAAAGTCTGACGTTCTTAGGGAGTCCTCGTCGGGCGTCTCCTGCGGGACAGTCAATACTTTCAGTTGTAAGAAGGCAGGATACCGCATCCAGGGAGACAGGTAAGCCTTGCTCGTGTCTGCGTCTCTGGCCAAGTACTTCACTGTGAAAGGAAAGTCAAAAATAAATTCGTCTTGAAATGAGTTTTTCGTGTGAAGTCAATGCCCATTGACAAATATGAATAGTTAAAGGTCTGATATATCACACTCGTGGGGAATGGCGTCAAAGTGGATACACAAAGGGAGTAGATAGAGGGCTGTTTTGGCCATGTACATAGGCTAAGGCTTCTAATTCGGTGTTCCTTTAAAAGACCACAGGCCCTGAGTATGGCCAAGCCCATCAATATAGCCCCAGATGGATAAATATAGGAAGTGCACTTACGGATTTTCAACCTAAACGGACAGAGGAATCTACATTTAATTGTTTTCATTATTAAGGTGATTTTTAGGAAAGGTACCTTTCGATGTTAATGAGGTACTGTAATTGATTGTGGTAACGTTGTGATGTATCAACACATCGTTAAAAACGTTAATGGTGGTGTACGTAACCAGGGAGGGGCACCCACGCGTGCAAAGAGCTTGCACGCATTTTTTCAAGAGAGTAAAGAAAGCAAATTAAAATTGTGGGAGCCTACATAAACTGTGTGAATTTCACAATTTCAGACGGAAAGGGTTACTAAAATGCCCACAACGGTGGTGTATGATACCTGGTCCGCTGTGACATCGGAATAACGTGTAGTCTGATTCCGGACTCTCTTGAGTCCGTAGGAAGAAGCGTGGATTGACCTCAATCTCTTCGTCATCCTGGGACATCCAGTCTGGGAAGTCCTGCAGTAATAGTATAATAATATAATATGATTCCTTTCATTTGAAAAAACTTTGAATCAGAAATATAAACAGAGTACTTATGGCATCGTTTATTTACCTTTATTCTGTTTTAAAACTCGTCGAAGGAATAACATTTCCTTTAGCCAGTAGTAAGCCAAAAGCAATTTGAATAAATATTCCATTCATTGTTCAAGGGTCACTATAAAAACACCAGGGTCAGACTGACCCAGAATCTGGTTCCCATGGGGCCTGACCCGTTCCCGAGTCAAATTATGACCTGTTTTGGGTCATATTTGACCCGGAAAGGGGTCAGGCCCCATGGGACCCTGATTCTGGGTCAGTCTAACCCAGGTGTTTTTTATCTCAGTGTTACCGTTCAATCAGAAATCGAAAAAAAATGAAGTTCTAAATTTAATGCACCAATACCAGAAAGTAGCTTTCTGAGAATAATTTTTTAAAGAGCCAAACTGTTCTAGACATATGCCCCCTCTAGAGAATATTGTTTTGATATTCAGCTGTAAGATGCTTCGCAAATGAGGCCATTTTATGGAATCACTTGATTGTTTTATGAAGTGTTATGAAAACACCAGTTTTGAGTGGGTACAACGATCAGAAGCGTTTGAACTGTATTTTAATATTCCCAAATCACCTACGCTATTTACATTTTAATCTTGCCCCGGGCACAATGACGATTTCGTTGCCTGCCATTCAAGTAATAACGCTGGCTTCAATGGATTACTGTCAGTCACAACATCACTATACAGTGTGGAAATTATGCTCAACGTAGTTTATATGTGTGCATGTGATTTGGATTAAACGTACAATTGCATTTTTCCCCTTGTATTTTTTATTTATAAGTTGAGGGATGATTGTGTTATTGAGTTTGGGTGGTTCCTCTGATCAGAGGTTTTGAAGTTATGGCATTTTATGCGATTTGAAGTTTGGGTTATGGATTTGAATTCTAAGGGTGAAGGCTGCTGGTTAGGCTTGTTTCATCTGTACAGAAGTCAAGCACATAGACTGAATTCTGGCGGCTCCTTTCAGTCTTCCAGTCAGTTTAAACCATTTTAGGAGTATATACATATTTTTTTCTTACCACGAGTTTCGCGACGCCCTCTTCTGATTCGGAGGCGATGCATCGCATCGACTGTCTGTGCACAAGGCTGACGGTGGTGCCCCAGTCGGCGCACTTGCTGGCATACTGGTACATATCAAACACGTCTGCAAACCAAAGTACATGAAAAAAGGAACAGATAGTTCAGGACACATTTGACCTTAAGTGCTAAGCACCACTCGCCTGGGTTGATTGATGCTTCACTTCTGAATGATCATCTGCGATGTGCTGTATCCAAAGGTCGATTAAGTTATTGCTTGCTCTTGAAACGTTTTAATACAGGGAAAAAAATGTTAAGCAAAGGTCACCCAAATACCTCTTACATTCTTTCTATCGTCAAGCGTTTCTTCTCGAAGCATTCTAAAGGCCGGATACAGCAAACTAGTTCATTGGATAATTCAGTTTTAACACTTGTAATGAAAATTCTGACAAATATTTACCTACATATGACATAACGAAGCTACCTTTGGCAGCCAGAAACAAAATGAAATAATTACTATGATCCAATGTCTTACACAACGGTCCCAAAATGAACGGGAACTTTAAATTCAAAAGTTCCTTGTGCGTAAACTATACTGGCTGCAAGTCTTCAGTCTGTACCTGTTGAACGCTGGTAATTGTTGGGGCTTTGCAAAATGTGACGCATCATTCGAAACCATACAGGCTGAGGAATTATAAACAGAACAGTTCTGCCTTACGAAATACACACGAACAATGCAAGTTCCACAGCTTTCATTGCCCTTAGATCCACCATATCTTTCTACCTACAAAAAGTGGCTACTTTGAATAGTCCGAAAATTACTGTCCCATTCATATTAACTATATGAGAAATTTGTTCATGAAATCATCGTGACAACTTACACTGTGTTTCATCCAATTCGCCCCGCGTGCCCTCAAACATTAGTCTGTCCCCTCGCACTGTGAGGTAGTGTCTGGTGAAGGTGTCCTCGCCTTGGTACACAAGTACCGGAATGGGTGGTGGCACATAGATGTAACCAGACAGAGTCGGGTTCTCGATAGGCGTGGTCGGTACAACGTCGAGCAGGGCCAAGTCCGGAGGCACAGTGACCGATATACGGGGTGGTAATGGGCTCCCTATTGAACGAATATTTCGTCATTTCAATTAACTTGTCCACAAGAATTGAAAATTATTTGCGTCCTTAGTCCACGGCCAAAAAAAATTGCAAATCGGTCAAAATGCAATAATTGTGCTGAAAAATAACAAATTTGGTCACACGTACTTGTATCCTGCAACACATTATTTTTTAAAAAAAACACACAAGTACACATATAACTGAAAGGAACCTGCGTCTCTGATTGGTCTGGGAAGAGGAAGGAATTTTGTATCATGAACCAAATTACATCGTCCTTTAATATGCTATTACTCTTCTGTAACTCATGATACCTGGAACGATTTTTCTGACGACCAGAAAAACATATATGCACATGTCTGCGGTGGTGTAATTCGGGGATTAGGTCATACAGGGCGCTCGCCTCCCCCCGAAGTCGTCTATAGCTAACACCCCCCCCCCCGAAACGTGGAAATATAGCCTTCACAACCTATGCACAAGCCATAGTTCATTTGCTTTTAGTGCCCCCTTGGGAAAAAATGTATACCAACGGGCGCCCACTCAGAAATTTGACTCTCTTTACGTTAGTGCATTTCTAAAAAATGTTTCTCTCCATTTCGCCAAACACATTTGTAAAAGAGATGCTTTATTCTAAAAAACTATCCATAATTATTGTCCAAGGTTTCCATCCGTAAAATAATCTTCGATCCCCGTAATCGGCACCGTCTATTACAATGATAGCACTTTCAATTCCTGTCAGAAAAAAATGCCACATTATATTATAACCCTGCTCGTCTAGATAGGCCACAGACAGACGCATGCACATGTATAATTCATGTAAAACTATCTTGAAGCATGCCCCACAAATTGAGTGTTGTTTTACTCACCTCTTCGCAAAGTGTTACTTCTGTTTGCTGACTCCTCCTGCGGGTGTCAAGGTCACACAAGATAGGATAATTGTCAGCTGTGAAAAAGTTGCAACTTATGTCTGCTTACTTCTTAAAGTATAACACAGATATCTTAGATTTTTATAGCATTGGAGGCCTCGTAGAAATAAAGATTGAACGACACTACGTTATGATGTGTGGTGTATATATGAACGAAACTTGTAATGCATTATCAAGATATATAAGGTTATAATATATTGTGCTGATATGAGGCATCTATGTTGTTTGAAAATTGAAAGAAGCAAAAATAAATACGTGTAAATGATTTACCTTTGTGATAGCTTTCTTCTTTGAGACGGGGATCTGGGCGTGGTTGTTGTTTTGAGAGTGGTTGTTCACCTGGGCGTGGTTGTGATTCACAGCAACTTCTGAGGGCCCGCAGCCCATTCTGCGTCATGTAATCGAAACACTGCTTGTCGATGATGAGGTACCTACTTCAAGCGGGAACTGGAGAACAGATGTGACGGCAAAAGCAGTCCCAATATCTTACAGTCTAGAGCTTCATTCAGTCCGACCACCGTAGAGTTGAATAGTGAGCGAGGTATGTTTTTCTCGTATCGTTCAGTTCACGTGTAAGTCCTTTTTCTTGAACACTACCGACTGTCTCTACTACGAGATATTTAAGAGAAACAACAGAATGCGTTCATTCACAGAGTGATTATAATACATTTGAAGAGGGAAAGGGAAATGTGTGACATTGTTTTTGCAAACTTGAAACATTTCGCGGGAAGAGTGTGTGGACATCGGCCACTCTTTCCCACAGTGGTTTACATGTATCCGCCTTCAGAAAGTGATAACATGTCCTGACAAGTCAAAATCAGCACAGAAAAACATTTTCGTAGAAGATATCGAGAATTTTAAATCTCAGCCGCATTGGGTTTGTGCACAGGACATCAAGTGCGGATGTTCAGGTCATGATGGAACTCTTTCCCTTTTGGCAAATTCAATGTTTCAAATAACAATGGCTGTGACGCGATACGGAGCTTTCACGAACTTATGGAGGTCACAAGCGAACTTAAACATTTTCCTTGATGTCAAAATGAGAAAAATAACTTGAAAGCACTCTGTCTTATCAATGGATGTCGCTTCCTTCGTGGTGGTGAATAAGTTTGATTGAACCATGTAACTGACTCTTTCAGCCAGAGATAAATCAGATCTGTTGAAAGATCGAACGAGTAAATTCACAGCAAGTGGACATAAACTTATGTCCCGATTTCGAAGTAGAAGAAAATAACTCACCTCTGCGTCATAATTAACACCAAAAAAATCATAACTGATAAGTAGTCTGATCGGAATCGCCGTTGATCTCGTCTTGCAGTCGGTTGCAAGTATCGTTAGAATTCCTCGTCCTGCTCCAATAACTTGATGGCATCAGTTGGAAAATACATACAGATGTCTACACAGTATCAACACAGCATCATTAGAAACTCAACACACGACTGGTTGCTTTCTGTTGTAACTCCGGTCCCAAAATGGACACCTTTGTATGTGTTTACCAAACCAGAAAGCGCTCGCTGACTAGGCAACAACTGAACCTAACGCGACAGCGGGCTTTGAATGGGCAATTTTTATATATATATATATAACCAATCCACCAGTTTATTATTTCCTTTGATACATTGGACGCACCGTGGAGATTATCGGGTGAGGCAAATAGTGTTGTCAAGTACGATATTTACATTGGATGGGTCACGTATGAGATTGAGTTATTCGAATTCAGTGTGCTCTAGCAACAACACTGGAACTTCAATAGACTTGCTGAGTCAATTTGAAAATTTGATGGTTGTCGATAATTGCACTTAGATCCCTAAAAGTCGGATAATTTGTCAGTCACAGATTTGCGTTGGTTTCGGGATGCTTCATGTTCTGGACAAACCTATAAAAGAAAAAGATGAAGGCTGCTTGACAATGATATTTTAAGCGACAGTTGGTACAGAAATTTTCTCAAATTATTCTGGTGCAATTGTACCACCTTTTCAGAAAAAAAATAGTTTACCGTTGTTAGGCAACGGTAAACTACGGTGTTGATTAGATTTGACCCGTTTTAATGTTTTCAGGCCTTTTTCAGACATTCAGGTCCAAAGGTAATAAGTAAACTCTGTAAATACTTTGCAACTTTGTTTTTTATTTATCCATAGCAACAGGCCAGTGATGAGCTCTGGTCAAGACTTATTTCTCCATACGACTCGTATAACTAAACATGTCCTTTCTGTTAAGTAATAATTATCAAGTTAAGAGTACTGAATGATAACGTTAAGTTCAAGTTCGTTTTTAGGCTCGTTCGTTATTTTGTAGGCTTTATAGGCCTAACGAGCTTTTTGGATCTCACAGCCAACATCAGTGCTGAATAAGCCCGAAGCTGCATTCGGTTTTGAATTCCCCCCTGAAACAGTTGGATACGCCCCTGGGGTGGATAGACCACCTCCACGTATTTCTGTAAACCCTTTACGCGGGGAAGCCAAATTAGGCCAACAGCTGGAAAGTCGCAGAACAGTGATTGGCAAAACACTATATTTTGGATGACAATCAACCGTGCGAAACAAGTTCCACTTCAGGACCACCGTTTTTCAAGTCTTCAGTCTGATGAACGTCTTGTCCGTTCTCTCGACACTGTCAACTGGGGGCGCTCGCAGTGTGACACGTGGAGAAAATTAAAGCGAGCGGTAGAGTTGTTGTAGCCTGCCAGCAGCGGGCCCAACCTGTACATGCTCTGCCTTGTTCAAGCGTCGACTGCTCAGGTTACTGTACTGTACTGTACATGTCGATTGTGTTGCGTGAGCCGGTACTTGTCAATTTGCAGCTTGCCGAACTTGGCATTTCAGGGACCATGTTTTATTTCCAGGCTTAGTCTAGTTAGGTCCACTGAGTTTAGATTGACTCTGGATTCGTGGCTAGCATCCCGCAAAGATCGACTGCAAGTCGGCGCAGAAAGTGTGAGTATACTTTCTTGTGCGTTGCCTGCATTTCGGCAGAATTAGGTGTGAACGTATTACATGTGGTCGCGCGCGCTCTGTGTTTCATGGCACGCAGCTATGAGCTGTTCACGTCTGGAGGACGGCTAACAGGAGACGACCTTTAGGGCAAAGGTAGAGCCTGAGGTAATTATTCCCATTTCTCAGACTAAGTGGAGGTTAGAAGATGCCATAAACTTGGAATCATTTGTTATAGACGGTAGGCCTACTTTTTGTTGATTTGTTTGTATTCCTGAAGCCTTTCGGCACTGTATTTGTTCCTGCATGTTTAAATTATAGCATGGAGCCTGAACATGATGGAAGGGCTCTTTCAGGGCCTGCGTGTACGTGCGTATATTTGTTCAAACTTCGAAGACTTTACTGTAGAAAAAGGTTTTAGGTCGGATTGACGATTGAAGTCACTGTAGTATAAGGGTCCTTAAAATACACCATTTCCCACGAATCGATCGTCTTTGGGCGATTTTGAACAGAATGGGGAGTTTTCAAGAGACGGCCCATCGTCGTGTCAACTTAAAAAAATCAGCCACTAATAAATTTTGCAACGTCGCGTCGGTTGCGGCGTCCATACAGCTGTTTGCGTCATAAAACCCGAGATTCGAATTTCAGAAATAGTTGAAGTTATAAACAAGGAAGAGCTTCAGTGAAAAATATGCAAGGTTAAAGAACGTAGGTTATCATTCTGAGCTTCTTTGATTTTGTTTCATGCCAAGGAGGGACTGGTGCGGCCACTCAGTTCAGCGTAACCAGCGTATGCTGTTCATAAACTGAACATCTCCATGTACAGTATTATATAGCTATAATTATCCACCGTAACACCATGCAGATGGCCCTCGTTCATGTGAGCTTCGGTTCTACGTTCGATTTGGACGGCGTGCTTGTGCATGTACATGCAAGTGTATCCAGTCTTAACGGGCATCGTAGTCCATATTAGGAAAGATCGGAGTTCACAGGAGTACGAAATTCACATGACCCTACTCAGTGCTTGGCGCGCGCCCATCCACCGTATGCGCATCAAATTTGCCGGTATGCTATAGTGTATAATATGCGCTGAGTAAAAACCCCTTAGAGTGCAGTCATCTTGCGGCGCCATTCCGTGACTTTGTTTCCCTTTTTGGCAACTCTCAGCTGTTTCTGGGTGCCCCACAAACATCTGGTAAAGGAATCACATCCGGTTATCATTTTTTTTTTCAGGAAGAAGGTGTTGCTTTACGTACTTACCTCTGTCCATGACATCTGAAACGACCTAATATCAGCGTTTTCTGCCTGCTCTGCCCAGCGGTACAAACTAGCTTCACTGTGTATTTATTACTAAATGTGCGGTGCGCATGGGCCGCCCGTGTTGTTTGTTTTTCTTTCCGGTATATGCTGACAGTGTTTTTGTGGAACTAAAGAATGAGGAAATTCATTCAGGGGTTAAACCGATTTACTTTAATGAGCACATTCATGCTTTCATTTTCGACGCCACTCTCAACCTTGCCTGTTATAACAAGCCCGGCATTTATTATCCGCACGTACAGTCTCTCGTCATCTGCACGAAAACGATTATAAATTGGGCAAATTTTTCTGTAGACAGCGCGCCAAGTTGTGCACATTTTTAATAAGAGAAATTGAAACTGCAAACTGGAAGTCACCCCTAGTTTGTTATCTTTCAGGACAGCTGTCTTGAAGGACGTCCGGTGGTATTTCCTCAGGGATTCTGATGTGAATATCAGTTGTGCACAGTGTTTTTTCCATTCCCCACTTGCTGTACTTCTGTGAGAAAATATCCCACTGGTCCTGAATGTAGTTCGCTTTGTTCTGTTTTTAGCAAAAATAATGCTCCGAAATTCGGAAACCAAGTTTCATTCATTCTCTTTGTCCTTTCCCTCTCATTCAAGAGATATTCACGTTTTATGTAATATCTCGAAGGAGAGACTTTTTGTTGGAAATACAAGTATCAAAACTTCTGAACTTGGCAGACCGTCAAGTCTCGTAAATCATAATTTTAATGCGTGGAATTATGCACAGGAAAGAATGCTCAGTACCCTCAGTCTCTTGCTCTGGATTGGATTCGATGTTTTAGAGGCGTACGAGTTATACACACAGACTTATTGCAAGTATCCACAGCTACATCCGCTCGCTTAATCCTCCAAATTTACGTGATTGTTCACACATTCCAGAGGTTGAAGGTTGCGGGTAAGTTTTCGCGGAGGCATTTTACATGACCATTCTTGGATAAAATTTCTGTCTTTTTGTGATTCGGCATCATGATCTTCCAAAGCCGAATCTCACCATGAGATCTCACCAAATGAAAGTGAAATGAATGTTGCCTCTTCGACCTCGTGTGATTCGACCAAGGCCCACGGAAGGGTGAGACCCTTTAACTGTGTCGCTGACTCGACAGTGGGTAAAGGGCGCTTGAAGGTTAAGTGTCTGTCGGGTGTGTCATTCAAACACGCCATCAAAAAGGAAACACGACTGCGTGGGAAGGGCGCGCACAAAGATGTTGGACGTCGAACTGGACTGTACATGTTGTCGTATACGGTATGACCGTTTTATTGACCGCGCACCCTGATGTTTTTATGAATATTTTCCGTGCCACACTGGGCCATTGTAATGTTGAATTCATGATAAAGAACATTTGACTACGGCCCTTGACATCTTTCATGTTTCCGGTAAACTTTATTTTCAATTTAACACTTCGGTTGTTAATGTGAAATTGGTTTGCTTCCTTTGCTTTGTTTTGGCTAATGAAGATGGGCTATCTGCATTGTATTTTCTCTAGACTTTAAGATATTGTTTGCAAAAACACTCCAAAAGAGTGAAAAACCAAGTGAAAGACTACCTTAAAAGAATGAAACCACTCCCAAAGAGTGAAAAACCAAGTGGAAAGCTACCATAAAATAATAAAATCACTCCCAAAGAGTGAAAAACCAAGTGGAAAGCTACCATAAAATAATAAAATCACTCCCAAAGAGTGAAAAACCAAGTGAAAAGCTACCATAAAATAATAAAACCACTCCCAAAGAGTGAAAACCAATTGAAAACTACCATAAAAGAATAAAACCACTCCCAATGAGTGAAAACCAATTGAAAACTACCATAAAATAATAAAACCACTCCCAAAGAGTGAAAAACCAAATGAAAACTACCATAAAATAATAAAACCACTCCCAAAGAGTGAACAACCAAATGAAAACTACCATAAAATAATAAAACCACTCCCAAAGAGTGAAAAACCAAGTGAAAAACTACCTTAAAAGAATAAAACCACTCCCAATAAGTGAAAACCAAGTGAAAACCATCATAACATAATGAAAATCACTCCTAAAGAGGAGTGGTGTAATGGACAACTCTAGTTAATTCTCCCTTTAAGGGCTGGGGGAGGGGCTCAAAATGCGACGACTAGTGTGGTCGGGGGCATGCATCCAATCCTACAATCTGAGGGATTTTAATGCCCAAGAAGGCAAATCCATGATTTCCGTTGTGCGGTTGCTTTATTAATGAGACAATGGAGGATTAGAGAGGCTAATTAGAAGGGGGGTGGAATCGTCCGAAACCGACCCCCCCCCGCCTACGCCTTTGGAATCCCACTGAGCAAGCTTGTGATTTTTCCCAGAATACAGTGCGAATATATACGGCTATTGTAAAGGTAAAGTCATATTGCTATCATTTACTATATATATCTATTACGGTACCCCAAACAATTTAAATTCCAGCCCAGTCTAAACCCGAAGTCCACTCTCACTAAAACAAATGTGGGTTAAAGATTCCAGAAACACTGGCTTGAGCCATGCTCTCCTTAAAGCAATTTTGAGGACGGTCCATCATTTTCTTGGGGCTACTTCTCTTCGTCCCAATTAAGAGCTTGGAAGTTGCCAAATTTAGTCTCGTACCCAAGATCTAAACCCCTTAAAGATTTATCAAATGAATCCCTCAAATTTATGCCTTCTCACCAGTGGCATGAATCTGTTCTGGGGACTTGGAGATAGGGGATGACTTCAGTATTGCCTACATGGCCGGGGATTATCAAGGGCAGGGGGGCGAGGGTTGGAAAGAGATGAACATTCTTCTATGTATAACTAGCACTTTTTAATCTTTCATCCAAACGTCGTGCACTTTAAAAACACCTGAATCAGACTGACCTGGAATCTTGGTGCCATGTTATGACCTGTTTTGGGTCACATTTGACCCAGAAAGGGTCAGATTCCGGGTCAGTCTGACCATGGAGGAAGGAATGACCCAGGTGTTTTTAGAGTGTTGTGAAAGAAGCGTTTTTCTTGTTATCTTCTTTTCTCTACTCGTTTCGTACACTTGTTTCTTGGGAAGTTCGAAGAACAACTCATAAATCAGCCCTTTTGTCTCACCACTAAAACGCAGGAGGGATGATCCAATAGCCCGTCCCCCCGTGCTCGTGCAAAGAGTGGTGGGGAATATACCCCCCCACACCCCCGAGATTTAAGCCTCCTGGCCCTCTCCCCAATGCACTTCCGGTTTCATACGTTCCTTATAAACGTTTGGGTACACACAGGTGACTTTCTGTTTCTGTTTCATTGTCTGCCGCAGTTCTTTTGGACGATTCGTGGGGCCCACAGGAATAGGAGTTTTGCGAGCCAACACCATGGAGAAGCTTTACATTTGCGATATCTGTAGCAAGGCCTTCCCAAGGATGTCGTCTGCCCGGCGTCACAGGAAGACGCACACCTCTGAAGAGTTGCACGTGAGCGACCCCAGCAACCAATCAGTTGATCTCTTTCGACACAAGAGGACGCTCACGCCCGAGAAGCAGCTTCGCTGTGACCACTGCGATAAAACCTTCCTCAACAAGAGCGGCCTGGGGTCGCACATGAAAGTGCACAGCAAAGACAGGACTTTCCCTTGCGACGTATGCGGCCAAGCTTTTGCCCTGGAGGAGTGCCTCGTCCGTCACAAACGGACACACTCCAACGACAAGCCGTACGTCTGCGACATTTGTTCGAAGGCGTTCACGATCTGTAGCAATCTCAAGCGGCACCTGGTTTCCCACACCAATGTCAGACCGTTCCTCTGTGACACATGTGACCTGCCTTTTGCGAATAGGGACACCCTCACCCAACACCAGAAGACGCACTCCGGTTACAAGCCGTTTGCTTGCGACCTTTGCCCCAAACGATTTTTAGTCAAATTCGGTCTTGCTTGCCACATGCAAACCCACACGAAAGAACGACCATTCGTGTGCATTGTCTGCGAAAAGTCCTTCGCACATTTCAGCAATCTGTCGCGTCACAAGAAATTACATCGCAACAAGAAACAGCACGTTTGCGTGATTTGCCACAAGACGTTTGCGCGTCGCAGCGGCCTAAAATATCACCTCCTTCTCCATGCTGACAATAAACCTTTTAAGTGTGACGACTGCGATAAAAGCTTTGTTAAAAAGAGTGGCCTCACGAGTCACAGGCGAACCCACTTAAAGGAGAATCCATTTGTGTGTGACGTCTGTAACAGAGGGTTTTCGAGGGAGGACACCTTGGCCAATCATAAGGAGACTACCCACGCCAGCGAGACGTCGTTTAAGTGCAACATTTGCTCACGGAAATTCCAAACCGATCTCGAGCTGCAAGAGCATCTCCAAACCCATTCTGGCAACAAACCGTTTGCGTGTGACGAGTGCGGCCGAGAATTTGTACGACCTCAGAACTTAGCCGCACACAGAAAGACCCACGAAGAAGGGAAACCGCATACTTGCGATCTTTGCTCCAAAGCCTTCAAGACCAAGCATACACTTCGACGCCACAGGAGGAACCACTTCGGCGAAAAACCGCACGTTTGCGAGTTTTGTAACAGGGGTTTCGCTCGCCGGTCCACCCTGGTTTGCCATCGCAGGTGTCACACCAAAGAAAAGCCTTACTCGTGTCCGACGTGTCCCAAAACCTTTTCCTCCGGGACGGGTCTCCGCGCTCATAAGAGATCACACAGTGACGAGAGACCGTACGTTTGTGACATTTGCTCCATGACTTTCAAGTACAACAATACTTTCACTCGTCACAAAAGGATCCACACCAACATAAGGCCCTTCGTATGCAAGATTTGCAACAAGTCTTTCCTTCGGTCATGTAGTCTGAAAGAGCATGTCGCAACGCACGCTGTCAAGAAGCCGTTCCCGTGTGAATCATGCGACTGGGCTTTCGCAACTAAGAAAGACCTCAAACGGCACATCCGATCGCATACCAAGGAGAAGCCGTTCAGCTGTCCCATTTGTTCGATGTCGTTTGGTTCCAGCGCATGTAGGATCCGACACACGAAAACGCACAGCAACGAAAAACAGTTCGTCTGCAACATCTGCGAGAGAGCATTTACCCGCAATGTCACACTGAGGTTGCACCAAAAGACTCACACCAGTGACAAGCCGTTCGTCTGCGAGACCTGTGGTAGAGCTTTCACCACCAGTTTTGAGATGGCGCAGCACTGGGTGACGCACCCAGAGAAGAAGGCGTTCGTGTGCGACGTCTGTGGAAAGCGCTACGCCGTCAAAAAGACCCTGGTAAAGCACCAACGGACGCACACAGACGAGCCCAAGCCGCACGTCTGCGAGTTTTGCGGTCACGCTTTCTGGACGAAGGCCCATCTCAGAAACCACCGGCGGGTCCACACGAAAGAGCGACCGTTCAAATGTGACATCTGCGAGAGATCGTTTGCACTTAGCGGCACCCTGACGGATCACATGAGGACGCATACGGATGAGAGACCGTATCTGTGCGACATTTGTGGCAAAGCTTTCAGACAAAAAAGGGCTCGACATTTCCACAGGAAAAACGTGCATAAAGAAGATCCTACTCCTACAGTCACATAAAACTTTGACTGATTTACAAACTTCGCACACGGGAAAATTTGCATTTCCAAATCTTTGTTTAGATTTGATACTTTGCTTAATTTTTAATAGATAGTTTTGTTGTACCCTAAATTCTTACATTTACTGGTGTGCTCCCATAAGATCAGTCATTACAGAATTGGATGACCAGCAAATTGGAAATTGTTTCTTTAACATCTTGCTTCCCCCCCTTTTACGGGGCGGATCAGAACCACTTTGGCAAGTTCAGAATTTGAAACTTTTGTTTTTCCTCTTCCTTTGACATTTCGTCAAAGACTCAGAAGTTTCGACGCAACTGCCACCTTCATTTGCAACCGAATGTGAGGACCCGAAGTAATGCTGCCGCACGCCGGTACAATTGTACCGGAGATATAGCGTTGGTCAAGGTGTTTGCAACAGTGTGTAATCATGCTGTCTGTAACATGGCAGCCCGCCACCAGTCGTCCCTGTCGTAAGACACTGTACTTGTTTATCGAGACTTATGTAGAGGGATGGTGTGCGGAGAGTTTTACGTTTAATAGCTCACGCTCGATATTTTTATAGCCTCCAAAAGACTAGTTTGCTACAGAGATGATCGACTTTAAGAGCCGCATTTTATTTAATGATTCGCTTTTCCTATCGACGAATCTGATGGTCATGCACTTTCTGTTCACATTGGTGCAAAAATCTTCCCAGAGGCTTTGCGTAGTAGCCATTTTGCTGGGCGGTTCTTTTTCCACAGGAAAAGCTCCTTCGCACATACCCTGTGGAGCAAAAGCGCTGCCCTGCAATATGGCAGCCATGCCAACCCTCTATCCACGCATTGCTGTGGTGCGCCTTTATGGATAGAAATGCCTTGCTTGCCGAAAATGAACATCAAACGTTCTGTGGGCTCAAGAACGTTACATAGGTCAGATTGTGTTCAACTTTACGTAGTTGGACCGTCGAACTATTGCAACCGCTCACTAGTGGCTGTAATCACTTTTAGGTTTCAAAAAATCCAAAAATTTTGTGTAATCGTTACCCATCCCGAGAGACACTGGGTGTAGGATATGTACAGGAGCTTCGTGCGTGACAACGTGGGCTTTTGGTGACCCGTTGCTATCCATGTAAACAGTAGCGTCAGGCACCTTGACCATCGAACGTGTTGTACTGCAAGCTAAGCAGTATGACATAAGCCTCGTAATTGTATTCTTGAAATTTAATGGGATTGGGGAACCAGCGAGTACCCTGAAATGCAACAGTATGTAGGAGGTCATATGAAGACTAGAAATCGAATGCTTTATGTCCTGACAATGTAAATTGTTTTATATGATGAACTTGCTTGTACACGTATACTGCAGAATAACGAGCTTACAGATTGTATAATGGTTTTCTCAGGACCTCGATACAGCTTACAAAATTGGCGTTTTATCTTGGAGTTTTGGAAGAAGTGAGACTTTATATTTGATGCTAAGCTTTAAAAACACGACGAAATTTATATCGTGGTTCGAGCGTTTGAAAGCATCGCTGCTGATACCACTTGTTTGGGGTCACAACCAGGGTAATCGAATTTTTGTACCTTTTTTCTGGCAAAATGTGCTCGTGGTATACTGCCGTCTTCTTGCCTCAGATCTTTTGATTTTTTTTTTGCCTTGGACTTGCTTCACTAAAATCTTTTGGAATCACGAATGACAATATTGTAACTAAGGAGAAGCTGTGAAGAACTGGTGAAAATGTGTAGAAAATTGAAAAGGCAGTGCTTTGGGAACTGTTTTAGTGAGCACTGTCTTTTTAATTTCTGTAATGTTTTACGTAATTTTGTGTTGTTTTATCTCGGTTGTTTAATGAATTGAAACTTTGAATATCAAGATGATAATGCTGAATTTTGGCGAACTGTATTATATTGAACCTGAAACAGCAATATTAACATTAACTTGAATGTGACCCATGTGGTGGAGTGCACCAGTATTTTTGTTGGTGGAGGAGAGGTGCCATCATCCTATGCAGATTGACAGTTCGAATTGTTACTGAAGCAAGATTAATTTTGCCATCTGTTTGTGTCTCAGTACCTGCCAACTACCTCGGAAGCAAAGCTTTTATGTCAGTCACTGTTGCGAGTCTTAACTCTTGCAGAGGGCATTTGATGTCACACGGATGTTTATATTTTGTCTTGTGTGTATAGTTAGACGTAGCTGATGATGACATGATAGCATTTTAAAAGTCAAAACTTACTGTTTGAACTTATGTACTTTTCTTTTACTCTACAGCATGCTGCAAAACTGTGCAATTGATCATGTTGCTCAGTTAATGGGAGAGTCAGTTTTTATTTGTGGGTGTTCGTTTGTGGTCGGTTTGCAAAGCATTAACAAAGGAATAAAAAAATAATCGGTTGTGCAAGAAACGAGTTTATCTCTGAACAAAATTATGGAGCCACTTCTGGCGCTTTGGATACACTCGACGTGATCTCCACAATGCAGCTATTATGGTTCTTTTGGCTGCACAGTGCCTCTGGCATCCATGATATTGGTCAGGTAAACAGGACTTCTTATGTGATGCGAGAGAGGGCGCCTTCGCGTCCGCGCTCTTGGGATGGGATCACCATGGTTACCGCACTGCCTGCTTCATAATTAAAAAGCTAGATGTAATTTTCTAAGATTTTCCCCATGGCCATACAATGAGAGATTCGGATAGCCCGAATTCGTACATTTTTCTAGCGTTTTTGTCAATAGTGGGCGGTTTTTACAAATATTTCTCATTATGGTCGCGGAAGCCAAATTGGGAGAGGGTGTAATGTCATTATAATGATACAGGTACTTGTGGTTTTGATTGTATTTAGGTTACTTCTTGCTTTGTACTGATTGGGTGCCAGTAAAATATTTATTGAGTAATGGAAGGAGTGAAAAACGCTTCACGCTATTTGAGAATTCGGAAGAAGGCTTTCATGTAGGACCTATAATAAACGGAGTTTTGGACTCCACTGGGGAAATTGTGGGCCTCAGGCTACAGCATTATTATTCTGAATTTCTTTCTACTTATTTTTTAACTATAATCAGATCAAATGTGAATTCCTGTTCGGTGAACTGGTTTGAACCGAATTGTAGCGGTGTGACACGCTTCCAGTTCCCGTGGATCAGGGTTGACTTTCTGCGTGCCCCATTGTCCATAACTACGATTACTTTTTTCACACTCCCCGTCCCCGGGTGACTGTGGTTTAGGTCTGGATCTTGGTAATTAAGAAATCGCTGATCAGCCCCTATTGAAGAAACACTCGGCCAGATCTCTGTACTAGTTGACTTCAGTTATTTATATTATTGTTAATTTGAGTGGTTTATATATCTTTCATATATCTCTTTTTAGCTCAGTACAGGTAGGCCCTATGTGAAGGTTTCAGCTCATTAATTTGAAGAACGCAAAATATGCTGCAAAAATGACAAAACTTTGGTGATAACGGTGGCATGAAAACACTAGGCCTATGATAAAGACGCCAACTTGAACTCGGTTTTATTTGAATATTTAGGAGCCTGCTTTAATCCGAGCGTTTCACAATAATGCGCCTCCAAGAGTTCGCAACGTGTTGGCCAATCACAATGCGTGAAATCTGTCCACCCAATGCGCGTTTTGAAAGGGTTGACAGATTTCGCGCGTTGTGATTGGCCAACGCGCTGTAAACTCTTGGAGGTGCACTATTGTGAAATTTAATCGTTCATTTACCACTTTGCCCACAACCATCCGCACCAAACACTAGTACTTTGGATTTGCACATTAATCGTAGAATGTTAGATAACCATTTCAAATACCTGCCCCCTGTAGAAAAAAGATCAAACTATGATTATCTTGTAATTGTATTGTCTCACAATAAACAGCAAACGCCATAAACGCCAGAGAGTTAAACATGTTCTTGCGTTTGTTGTTTGTTACGAGCAAGAGTTACTTCTTTCGTCTTTATTATTTTCACAGAAAGTATTGGTAACCATAAGCCTGGAACCACTGTCAATCTTGGTGTACATCAATGTCATGATGACCTACATTTCATTGCATAATGCACGTGTTTGGAACGTAAAACGAACAGCCCATCCTTGATTGTGTAACCGCTAGTGGTACCTAGACGTCTATGTATTGAATGGAGCGGAAAATATTTCCATATTATTGATAACAGACTGCTCAAGAGTTTGCGCGTTTGCCTAAGGCTGTGTCGTGCGAACTGAACCTGAGACTGGACAGTTATTGTTGGAACTGAAACAAAGTGAAAGAGAGATCAGATTCTGTTTATTGAAGCACTGGGCTTGAAATTTACGGTAGGTACATGTATCATACTGTATCCAAAATGCTTTTCAGCCCGTCGATTCTGTGTGGGGAAATGCTGTCCATCGCCATCGGCGTGGTCAGTCATCAGTACAGCCTAGCCCCACAAATAGGGCCGAGTTAGTGGCTCTCTTTTGCAATCTGTTCTGTCATGTCTGTGGCGACAGATAAGAGACAGATTGTAAAAGAGAGCCACTGCAGCCCTATTCGTGGGGCTTGGTTTAACCCTAGCCCAGGTTGGAAGTTGTTTCATTTCGACTGAACGTAGTTCGGTCAGGGAGTCCACCTGGGCTAAGTTTACCCCCAGAACTGTGGGGTCTGACGTGCTACAACGTTCGTGGTAGCGGGGCGGACATCGGACCCCACTGTTCTGGCAGTCTGGGGGTAAGTATGGTTAGTGTTGGTCTTGGTCATGATGGTTATGAACTTCTATGGTGTTACAGAACTGCAAATCGCAGCCCCGGACATACATGTACCAAGGTGTGGCTTGCAGTCCTATATAAATAAATAAACCACAATGGAATTGAGTATGAAGTCATGGACATGATGGATCGACAAACTTAGCCTAGGCTAGGAGGTAGTGCTTGTATGACCGGACATTATGATGGGATGGATTCTGTCTGGTGTATAAACCGAACATGCCAAAACGGCACCAACTGGGACTAGTGGGAGCAGGTCGAGAAACTCTCTACAGACATTCGCCGATAAGGCCTATACCCTGTATACTGTTATTGCAAAAGTTTACGACCACCTGGAATTGTTGGTATTTCTGTCACTGGGCCTCCACAACATTGTTTCATTGAATGATTACATAAGATGTTGTTTTTTCAGTGGTGATAACATCGAAGTCGTACTATGAGCCATTTGCATGAATTCTGTTGCAAAGGCAGCTCTTGTATGATTATGTTATATTAGACTGTTAACATGTCAAATCATGGAAATGTAGTCAAACAACTGTTTAACCAAGATACTAAGGTTACATATTGAAAAAAATAAGTTGCCATGATTGATTGTTTAAGTTTGGTTTTTGTTCAGGCCAATGCATTTTGTATGGGTGATCCTAAACTTTAAATAGCTGAAGACTGTAGTTGGAATGGTTGTGCCAGTCCAACCACCTGACCGCAGCACATTAGTTGGGACGGTCCCAACCAAAGCATGATCATAGATGGGACAGACACTATACATGTACATGTTTTGGGGTGTGCGTAACCTAACTTGATATCTTTATGCAGATATATCTTGAGTAAAATTTCTGGCAGGGGATACTAGGTTATTTTCAGAAATGTAAGGAGTATATTGTCTTACAGTCCTGGAAGAACCACTAAGTGTCCTTTCTTTTTTTCCCCTGAGGGATAACTGAGAGTGAGAGCCAATAAAATTGGTAGGCCTATGCAGACAATTTAGGTTGTATTTTTCATTTCAAGATTTCAAAAGAGGGCTATGCCAATACCACTGCATACAGTGGTCCTGGGAATGCTGAAGAAATCCAATTTTTAAAACCGCTTACAGTTAAATACCATATTTGGAAAGTGTGATAGGGGTCCTGTAGTCTCCCCAAGCCAAAGCTTTATGGGGATTCACATACATGTACATGTACATTTCCCATCTCCCAGGGGTAGCAGGACAACTCATAACCGAGACATCACATACCCAAGACATGTTGTACCTAGAAAAAATGTGACCTGTTGAGGCTAAATGAGGAATGATCTCCCAAACCTTGTTTTGAGTAATCGGTAGAAGTTGTTCTCAAAAAGTAGTTTTGACCACAGTGATGTTTCCCGTCGTCTATTTCATGTTGTATTTTCGGAGCGGAGTTGCCTACGAGTATAAATGTGGTATCACTGGAAAGCCCATTCATTTCTCTTTATTCTCATATCTACAGTATATCTCGAAAAGTAAAAAAATTACAAATTTACGAATAACAAATTTTACGAATAAACATGTCTATTCCAGGGTGCGTCACTGTGTGATTTATTTCTCCATGGAGATTGTAGTAGAGCCTCGGGAGAGTAGAAATAATCAGAAGAAATTAAACAAATGTAGACCGGAACCGTATTTACCCAAAACATGCTTGCTAATTAGAGGGTTTTGCCTGAATTTTCTTTTTAAATGTGTGTCAATCATGATCAAGACCAGTAAAGCCCTTTTCAGTGCCTTCCAGTCAGTGGTTCTAAAGATGCCGCACCACCTTTCATCCTATCCGCCCCATGCACGCGCTGCAACCGCTGAAGCGTACACCCGCAAGCCGCTCATGGGAAGGCAGCTCTTCAAAGAAAAAGAAAATCTGGAATATGATTGGTAGATTGACATGTGCCATGAATTCCCAGATTTCTATAAAATGAGAGTGTTATCCAACAACTGCATCTAGACGAGGCCTGTCGAAGTCAGCTGTCAAGAACCCAGTTTCAAGAACTCAAGAGTCAAGATCCAAGATGCCGACAAAGTCCCCCAGAATCTCCTGCAAGAAGACCATTTATCGCAATCAGCAGGCATTCCAGTGCCACCAGTGCGATATGTGGTTCCTATTTCTACCACGCAACCATTTCAAAAAGGCTTAGTTATTGGATTTGATACATACATGCACATGTCATACTATAATTGATGTCTCCACAGGCTATGCAATTTTCTCTTGGGTTACGAGTTGTCTCGGGTACAAATTGTCCTGGGTACGAATTGTCCTGGGTATGAATTGTCCTGGGTACGAATTGTCCTGGGTATGAATTGTCCTGGGTACGAATTGTCCTGGGTACGAATTGTCCTGGGTACGAATTGTCCTGGGTATGAATTGTCCTGGGTACGAATTGTCCTGGGTACGAATTGTCCTGGGTACGAATTGTCCTGGGTATGAATTGTCCCAGGTATGAATTGTCCCGGGTACAAGTTGGCCCCGGGTACGAGATGTCCCTGGTACAAGATGTCCAACATTCGTTCATGTGCCGCGTATATGTATTTGCTGTACCTGTATTTGCTGTACATGTATACATGATATTTACACGTACAGCAGGTAAAATGCACATGTTGGCCTTGTTGTAAGTTTACTAACTTATGTCAAGTTTAACTTACTAGCATTGTTGTCTTTCAGAACACTGCAGACTTGCTACCATGACGTTCTACCGAAATTCTGCCTTCATCATTAAAGGCGTGAGGGAGTTCTGTAGGTAAGTTCAATGCACAGTGAGCTGCAGTCAAGGTTTGGAGCCAAAAGACTGTTTTTCTTCTTAAATATCATATCCTTATTACATGAAATCTTGGGATCAACATCAAATTCCAAAATAAATCTTTAACCGTAAAGCCGGGACTGAGTTTTTAGATTCAACCAAATCGGGTTCCCCCCAAAGATATGTTGGTCTTCGTTCTTGATCTTTTTAGATTTGATTCATATACAACATCCTTTATGGACCCAGTTAAATGAAGGCTTTGATTGTTTTGGTCAGTTACAATCAAAACCAAGATTCTAAAGTGTGCTGGTCTTTGTAAATAAGCACTTTTTAGTGTGTAAATAGTGAAGTACCTGTAAGTTGGAAAAAACAACATTTTTGCTGGTTTGTTCTAGAAATATGGACATTTACAAGAAAAATCACACTTAGTCATTAAAGTGAGAATTGTCAAAATGATACGAGAAAGAGATGGAAAAACTCGTGGAGGTCCAGCATAAACACTTTGTATATGGAGTGCATGCAGACTCGGATGATCATGTGATGTGAAAAAGGTCTTGGGCTGTTAAAGATCTTTTTTTTTTAATTAAGCGATGTTAATGCATTTCACATCCCTCAAGAACTCTTTCTGTCACTGTCATTTCAGGAGTGGCTATGAATCTGCCGCCAAGAATTTCAAGCCCGAAGATCTCAGCATTGACCTGTCTAGCCAGTCCTTCATGATTACTGGTGCCAACAGCGGCATAGGCAAATGCACGGCATACGAACTGGCCAAGAGAGGTAGGTAATAGTTGTTTGCAGTCTTGTGCAGCACCGTGCTGACTGGTGGTGTCAGAGGTAGTTATCCCCAAAACACGTGTATTCATGTTCGTGCGAAAGAAATCAAACCTGGGTATACATGTACCGTTAACAGGAAAAATATGAGGAATTGATGGAAATTAATGTTATCAACTCTATTTTCATCCAACAATGCTCGTGAGCAATCTTTTCACATGAACAAGGAATCTGTTTGTGATTCTGTGCAGCCAGGATTTATTTTATTATCATTTATTATTTATTAGATCTCAAAACAAAAATATGTTTTGTATAATAAATGTGTTAGATTTTTCACCCAAATAGCTTTTAAAATATTTTTCACCGTTTTTATTTTGAAGTTCTTGAAATGAGAGCTCCGGTAGTCCTGCCTTGTATGAGGTAATGCGAGACCCAATGGCTCAGTTAAGACTTTAATCAGTGCTTTTTCCCCTCTGCACATGATCAAGGGTTAAAGATGACTACACCGACTCTGTACAGTCTGTAGTTTTGATTATATCATGGAGCTCCGTGATTATAGCATCCGAACTTGGTTTACAGGTGGGACCGTGCACATGGTGTGTCGTAGTGAAGCCAGAGGCCAAGAGGCACAGAAGGAGATCAAGGAGAGTAGTGGTAACGAGGTAAGGCCGTGTCCGTGCTAATTGGCTTCGGCTTGAAATTGCACAAAACTCGATGGGAAGTGGCGGAAGACATATTACCGTAGACTCTGGCATAATTTTGAGCCGCAGCCAAGTAATTTGGCACGATTCATGTGTATGAGATCTAATGCATGTATATTTGTCTGACTCGGAACCTTTTTGTGGAGATGTTATGAGAACAGTGGTACATCTGAGCACATTCCGCCCCTACGTGATCTCAGCTGTCCCACGACCAGCTTTGTTTTCCAGGCAAAGCTTGCTGGCTAATTGCGTTAAACTGTGATTCATGTGAACTATGGCATGAAAGCTATAAGATCTCACAGTCATATCCATGTACACTAGCCTCGGAACAAGTCAAAATAGAATTGTGAGAAAGGAATCAATCCATGCATTTTGGGGAGGTAACACAAATGTGTGGTAGTACCTGTTTTCATTTTTGCATGAGTTACATGTATTTCATACGGGTCTGTCAGTATTCACATGGAAGAGTGCACAGTTACATATTTCATATGTGCACCCAAACAAGGCGTATTTAGACTCATTTTCACAATATGGCTTCGACAGTTTCGGGTTAATCTTGTTTGAAGGATGCGTGCTTATAAATATGATCAATGAACATGGGTTATTTTCCCAGATCTTGACAATTTGAGGGGCCACATATAGTAAACTGTTTCCAGTATGACATAACTGCCGGTGCGTTGTTATTGTGCATAAGAATATTTGTAGCACACAATCTTGTTTAAGATAACCCTTCAGCATGAAAGCACTTCATTTATGTTTTTATTATCTCACAGCTGGGGGGGGGCAGCCCCGGTCACAGTAATTGCGTCGATAAAAGACAGACTGCTTTGAAAATTGGGTATTTCTTAAGAACATTACTTGTTTCCAAATATCACGTAATATAGGTGATTCACAATACAGTGCGCCACCAAGAGTAAGTTGCACATAGGCCACTTTAAGGTTGATTCGCTGCCGCAATTCAACGCACTTTGGTATGTAACTTGGGTGTACTTGATTGAGTCGTTCCCTATACCACATAAAAGCATCATTTTGACCACCTTACAAACATTCGCAATAAGCAACTTCGAATTTTCAACCAAGATAAACAGTTTAAAAAATTGAAACTTCCCGTGCACTGCCTAGTTAATGAATGAGACATTGTCGACTATTTATCCCATGATGGACTACGAAAAGTCCTCTCTATAACAATCTCTTTGTGGTGCAGTACATTGTGAATTGCCCATATTGAACATCCAGGCACAGCAATGAAAATTGTCATCTTCTTTCAATCTTTCTTTCCAGAAAGTGCACCTTCATATAGTGGACATGTCTCAGCCCAAAAGGGTCTACGAATTTGCAACTCAGTTCAGAGAGAGTGGAAACACTCTGAATGTTCTGGTAAGGACAAAATTGCCGTCCTCTTCTGTGAAATCTCTCGTTGTTGGATTTTATTCCAAGCTTCCCAGAACTTCAGTAGAAATACTAAATCCCCGTGGAATAAATTTTCCTGCAGGTGAACAATGCAGGATGCATGGTGAACACACGGGAGGTGACAGAGGACGGACTAGAGAAGAATTTTGCCACAAACACCCTTGGGACGTACATCCTCACCATGTCGCTACTGCCTCTCCTGAGGGACACACCAGGATCCAGGGTTGTAAGTAGGCCGTCTGACTGTACCCTCTTACACGACCACACTTCTGAAGTTTTGAGTCTTTTCAATTGAATAAAATTTCTCTTCTTGGTACGTATTATATGTACAGGCATGTAGGCAAAATATTTGGTGTAATCAGCATGCAAGTTTCGTCAATATCAAATATTAAATTTCCAAAATAAAATCTTTATAAAGACCCTAACATTTATCTGGATTGAGTTTTTATCGTAAAGAGGTTACATGTAAATGATACTTAAATAAGCAGATATTTTGTGTAAATAGTTGCAGGTTAGATGGTTCGTTCAATACGTAGTTTAATTCTGTGGTGATGAAAATTTCATTTAAGATGAAGGGACATATTCTTATTCTGTGAGCCTTGAGCTGGTCCAATAGAGGGCACAGTTTTCTTAGCAATGAAGGCTCCTTTTGGAACTGAACTTCTCTGGTTCACAAATGACCAGGTAATGCATGCGTTAAGGTCACATCCCTACCAACAAAATGAACACTACTGACCAACATGACTCTTTTCAACCAATGAGGGGGTGCTTCTGCTCAAGGAGGTCATTTTGCCAACCAATTGGAAGTAGCTACAAGAAGAGGAATGACTCTTTTTGGGTCCCACATATTGCCATGGGTTTCTTATCTATCGATTTTCAACGATATTCTTGGATAATTTCTCTTCAGGTGACAGTGTCATCTGGGGGAATGTACACACAGAAGTTGAGTCTCTCGGACATGCAATGTGAACGGGTGTCCAACTTTGACGGAACCATGGTCTACGCACAAAACAAGGTGAATGTGTGGTTGAGGACTTGCTCAGGATAATGTTGTGTCCTTGAGGTATCTCTGAGTTTATTTAACACACCTCGTGTGGCCCTTAGAACAAAACATGTAACCACATACCAGCAATGCAGGTCGCGCGAACCGCGTGTGGACCAAACCAGGTCCACACAAGGTTTCCCCATTTCTGAAAAACAGTTTTGGAGACATGGCCATCCGTGGGAAAAGGACGAAAGACAGTCAAGGAAACAAACAATAATAGCTTTAGCAAAAGGAACATTTTCTCAGCGTTTCCATGGCGGCATGGACACAAAGGACAAGGCATGTAATGTAAAACCGTGAGCAGTTTCTTTTTTTTTGTAGATACCAACACCACCACAATTGATCCATCACACCAATTATGTCAACATCAGCTGAAGTAAAAGATAGCGATGGTTTGACTTTTTGAAGCCATGATGCTTTTTCCTTGCATACAATTATCATTTATATATGATCACTCTGTTTACGAAATTCTGTACACGTGTACAAATAAATGGTCAGCAGATATTCTCTTTTCACTTTCTGGACGTATTGGCTATTAGCCAGTGACACTGCCGTAACTATAGTTTGACTGCCGTAGGGAAACATTACAATCATTAATACACGACAGGAATGACGTTGCTAGTGTCTGATGTGTACTCTGTCTGCAACAAATTGTTAGAATCAGGGGAGTTGGTACTTCTTAACCACTTGGTGCCCAATGACCTGAAAATACGCTGGGATTTGCCGTGTCTTAACTCATAGTTAGGTGTGCATGTACTTGCCCCCATGCTTATAGTGATTCCCATTTTAGTGTGTACACCCCCTAAGACTTAATCTTAGTCCATGGAGATTGAGGCCACATTGAGCCCTCAAGTGGCCGTGGACGGGCATTGTAGCAGATATTTCTCTTTGGCATTGTTCCAGCGTTTCAAATTAGCAACAACATGATATTGAACTTTAAACAAATCTTGAACAAATGACCAACTAAGCGTAGAGCCAGGATTTGTACAGGACTGTGGTCATTGTTATTGAAAAAAATGTAAATTCCAGAGATATATAATACAAAACTGCTGTAAACTGCTTGCTGACCTCAGTGACCTAAAATACAGATGACAAATATGGAGGGCCTGACATTTCGATCCTAGCAGAATCTTTCTCAAAGGTAAAAATTTTGTGCAAAAGGTAAATATCTGTGGCCAAACCTAATACTACACGTCGGACAATTTTGTTGTGGAACAGTACCTTCTGCAAAGTAACAATAGCACTTCAGTATTAGGCACGTTTTAACCACTTCGTGCCGGGGCATTTTTCAATGTTGATGATGGTGGGCCGGCATGACTATCATTTTTTCCGTTTTCAAAATTCTTCAAAAATTCATTTCATTTAACGGTCCTTTATAGCCGCACGAAGTAATCTTTAGGCACTACTCCAAGTTGACAGGTGACTTTCATTGACGCCCGAGTATTTCAGCCAGGCCTGTAGCCTTGTAAAAAGAACCCAGATTGTGTGGTGTTATGTAACTTTCTTTTGTTCACGAACCTGGCTCAGTGCTCTGCTGACCTCTTTTCAATAGAGGCCAGATTAGCGTGCAGCGGTGCTGTGTGGCTCATCGCTGCGGTGGTGGTGCGCTTTGTCCCCGGTGGTAATCCGCTTGCTCTCAATGCCCCAAACCCTGGCATACGGTTTCAAAACAAGGTTGGATTATCACCACTTTTGAGAGTGAAAAATGTAGATAATTCCCAGCAGCCTGGTCTTTTGTTCAGAGTACGGTCTTTTGTTACAGGGCCCTGTTTCCTTTATCCGAGTTCAGAGACTCCAGCCCCGCATATAAACCATACGTCTCTGATTCCGGAGTCCCTGGCAGGAAGTGGTTAATCGACTGAGTGTGTCTTTCCACAGCGTCAGCAAGTTGTCATGACGGAAATGTGGGCCAAGTCCCATCCGGCAGTCCACTTCTCCGTGATGCACCCGGGATGGGCCGACACGCCGGCAGTCCGTACTTCCATGCCAGGGTTCCACAGACAGTTTAAGAATCGGCTGCGAAGCCCTGAGCAGGGCGCCGACACGCTAGTCTGGCTGTCTGCAGCCAGAGCAGTT
The DNA here is from genome assembly GCF_054643075.1 of Acanthaster planci. Taxonomy (NCBI): domain Eukaryota; kingdom Metazoa; phylum Echinodermata; class Asteroidea; order Valvatida; family Acanthasteridae; genus Acanthaster; species Acanthaster planci. The sequence goes on along the minus strand of NC_141790.1, from coordinate 1,970,444 downwards.
CTCCAGCAACCCAGTGGGCAGTTTTACCTGGGTAAGCAGTGGGGTGGCAAGATAGTTGCCGATTTTTCGGTGGTTGAGTCATCGCTAAAAAAAGGGCCAGGTGGATCATTTGGTACCTAATTTATGAAAAGTGGACTTACTCCACTTGCCAAGTGCCCATTCCAAGACATGTTGGCCAAACATTTTAACTTTTCCAGTTGGCATGTGCTCAGTGGGCAGGCTGACATGGGAAATAGTGTGGATAGGCTTTCACTGAATTGAAGGGACAATTTCTTTAGTTAGGCAAACTAGGACCAAGATGTGGGGACATTTCTTTGTCCCCATAATGTTTCAATCCCCTCAGAATAGGTTAAATATCGTGTATTTGTTTTCACAACTGTGGTTGAACTGACCACAAACACTTATTTGGGCTATTAAAATTGAAACTCCTTGAAACAGCTATTCCGAAATTTGTATCCTTCCGCCAGAAGTGCTCCAGTTTTGGAATATTGTGTCTTGTGGAGGCCTCGGAGAATGGGCTGAATAGGTCTCCACACGGAATTTCTGAAGGTGTATAGGTCTCCAAAAGGATTTCACAAAACTGATATTTGGAAGTCGCTCAAAAAGGAGAAATTTTTAATGCGCAAGAATCTGTCGCAAATTGAAGTGTTTAATATAAGGGACATCCGGTCAAACCTTCAGCCCAGGAGAGCAAATCATGTTTAAATGGGAGCATTTTGAAACCATCGTTTCACACACGACAATGTTAGTACTGGAGCACTCCTGGTGGATGTTGTGCACACACACCAAGTTTCAGATAGGCTGCGCATGGAACAGCCGAGATTTTAAAGGAGGCAGACTCCCTCTGCTGCAAGGTCTGACAAAAATGGCTCTTTTACTGTAGAGAGAGTAATATAATCCATGAACTTAATGCCAAAATCTTTGCAAATGGAGTCACACACTTCACATGTAGAATAAGTCCAGTTTATGGCTTATTTGATCCGTTTTTATCTAAAGACAATTAAACCTTTGGTTTTTTTTTACCTTTCCCCCCAGATCGGAAGCCAGTTGCCAAACACTTATCCTTCGCCTGGACCAAGTCAAGTGATGCTGAGAAAGAAAAACTGATGCAGATCTTGGAAGGCATTTCAGCCCCTTTCATGGTGGCTGCTCAGAATTGAGAAAAACAACATCAAATTGCCTGATGATCTCTTCCCATCTTTTTCTCAGGAGTTTTGCTAACTGTAAATAGATCGTATTGGAACTTTTATTCATCCCAATAATTTATTTCCAATGACGGAAGGTGATACGAACACAGAAGGCAGGTCTGCTGCTCCATTGAAATTCTTAGATGTTGTCCATCAAGGTAATCCAACCCCAGATCTAGTCTTCACTATATACTCCCAAACTTTGATGCCCTAGCAGAAGTGCATTGGTGGATACTTGGAACTGCACAGTATTTTTTTTTCCTGACAGAGTCGGTATTCCTAAGTTCGTATTTTGCTTTTGTAGCATTTTTTTGTCAAAGGCGTACTTCTAGGAGAATGTGCACACAGAAGATCACCTGAAGGGCTAAGTTTCCTTTCTAGCGTAAAGTAACGTGGGTCTTTTCAAATTCCAGTAGCATGGTAATGCTCTCCAGTGAGATCCTTGTTTCTGTCCATTCGGAGAGCGTAACCTGCTTGAAGATCAGTGTCCACTTGGACAGTCAGAATGCTTCATTGAGTAGGCTACATTCTGTGTCATAGTGCATTCATTCTCTAGGAGGGGAAACATTGAAGGCTGGTTGGGTGAATGATTCACGTGTCAGGAGTTGGGCTCTCCTCTTTCAAAATCTGAAACTTACTTTATCTGTAATTTGCTGTGACCAAAAGTTGTCGTGTGCAATGCCTCATTCATTACAAAGCTCAAAACTTCCATTAGTCAGTACGTTGAATCCAAATCGAATCTTAAACTGTAAGAAGTTAAAGGGAAAACGTATAGAGTTATTTACCTTAAAAATATATTAGTACATGTATTGTACAATCAATTTAAAATGCTGTTATTCATGCGAATTAAAGATCAATCACATTGCTTTGACATAAAATGGTTATTTAACAGGGAATTGGACGTTGTTACTTGTATCATGACCAATGTGGCAGCTTCTCTTTGCATTTATAAAAAATCTCCGTATTGGGAGTTTAGTTCCACCAACGTGTTGATGAGGGCGGCAAACATATCGAGCAAGTTAAGGTCATCACTCGCCCCCCAGAGTTTCTTGATCTCACAGTCATTATATATATATATATATATATATATGGGTTTATAGCACAAGAATAGAGAGAAAACGGGTAAAGTTAGATGCATTCTGGGCAAAGGACTACAGCCATCTGCTTGAAATTCATCAGGACCTTACTCCCGTTCAGATAGGGGTGGGTCAACTTTATCATACATCCAATATTGATCAACATTGTCAATGGAAGAGCAATTTCAAGTCGCTCTCACTGACCCTTTTTCAGTTCACAGTTAAGTCATGTAAGTGCAATCAAGTAATCGTATAATTGCAAAGCCGTAGTGTGATGTCATCTTAACAGGCTTCAACTGAATGTTCCTGGCAACTTTTGTTTTCAGTTTGCTGATATGAAGGAGGACTTCAACCTATACTTTTGACGTCAGTAATAATCTGTATTTAGTTTTTACGCAATAGATTTGTTTAAACAGATCTACATTTCATAAGAAGTGAAACTGTGCATCACCAACGTGATTGATTTTTAAATAAATTGTGATTACATGTGTACAGTTAAATATTTTGATATCTGGTAATTTGTCTGCAAAAATGCCATTTTTGTAAAATACTCGAGAATTGTGTGTAGTTCACACTGTTAGTATGTATATAAGATACAAGTAATTTACACTGTAGATGTACTTTACATTGTAACAGAGGATTTTTATTGTTACATTCTGCAACTGTAAGGTATACAGTTAACAAGCCGATTTATTTACAGATAGGAATTCAAAATAATACAAACACAAGAATCATTATAAAGCTACGTAACATCCAGGAGAAATCCAGAAACCCCATGGATTCACCATGGAAATAAATCATGTGTTTACCTGTTACATTGAGGTCAAAGGACAAACCTTTGAAAGCATGATTGGTACAACCATACTGAGTCGGAAATATTGAATACACAAGTTGCAATTCTGTTTTATCCGCATATTTTTCCAAGAAACCCATTTGAAAAGGTTGAGCTGATCAGAAATTATTTTCTGAACAGAATAACCAGGAGTCTGTAAGGTATTCATCTCGCAGTCTTGGCACTGACCTTGTGTGATGTGGGAAAAAAAAGGTACTCGTTCTTACAAAGAGAGAGTTCAACATACAGTGTACGTGTACTCCCTGTCTGATTTTAAACTCCAAAGATGAAGAAGTGTTATCGTCAAATGTATGTGTGGCATTATTTTCAGCGGGGACTACTTACAAACGGGAGTACATTTACAAAGTGGTACATGGTCACGGGAAACTGCTGTCTGTTTTAATTGGCCAGAAGAACTGGAACAAGTGCAAAGTTAAACAATACCATGTACATGTAAGACTTAAAGGTTTTCATGGTGAAAGAAACTAGATCTATAGTAACTCTGTCCGTCTTCAGGAGACTGTCTCCTGAAGACGGACAGAGTACACTGTTCGAAACGTCGAGTTATTCCCCGGTTCTTCTCAGAACCACACATACTCAAAGAAAGAGATAAATACATTGTGTTACCGCAATCTTTACTGTAGAACCATGTACATGTGCTATCCACATATCGTTGCTATAACTGGCACTCCACAGTTGCATTTGAGCCTACAGTATCCCCAGTCAGGTTTGTGGGCATCAGATGCTGACAATTATCTTTTGACGTAGAGCAGGAGTGTCACATCTGCCGGATTTCTTCCTCTGGCAGGTCGGGCTGCCTGATGCGGGATTCCATGTTGACGTTGGAGACGTGCTTCTTCAGTAAGTCCATCACCTCGCCACTGAACTCATCTGGTGTGGGTTTGTGTTCTGTGAGAAGGGCAAACTTTTAATGGTAGGTGATGTCCCTTGAAAGTTCAAAGGAATGAGGGAAGGGCTCAGCCTTCTCCAAGCCTGCGAAATCCTCTAAAATCAGGAGGTACGTGAAGATTGTGAAGACTATGGAAGGGTTAGGGTTAGTTAAGGCCCAACCCACCTCGAATATCAAAGAATAAATATATCACAATGCCACAGTTGGAGTAAAACTTGATGCTGTATTTTGTGTTGATAATTTTAACAGCTCACATAACTTCAAACCTACAACCTCTTCATTTTTGGTCATCATCGACAGCTGCAAATGGGAATGCACACACACCAGCATTTCCTCATAGTCAATAATATGCCTTGGGTAGACAAGTCAACACTGGTTCTGTACCCACGAAGGATTAGTCTGACTTAATTTTAATAAACAAACTTGGTCCGGCACATGGCGTATATGACCATGTTAATATGTGGTGGCTACGGCTAGGAGCAACACATTCATCAATGAGAAGAGCATGTAGCCGCTAGCTAATGGCCCCCTTAGAACAACTCTCATTTTAGCCATAGCTGTGAGATTTGGATGTAGCATTATGCATTTTCTGCTCACCTGTGACCCAGTGGAAGATGTCCCAGTCATTGTTGGGTTTATTGATCAGCTGGTCATACTGCTGAAGCTGTGACTCATTCAGCCCAGGCAGATAGCGCGCTGCAAACGTGCTGTAAGATACATGTGCAAGTTGACATAACTGGCCATTAAAAGTTGGCAAGGGTCATGATCACATGCTTTGATAGGAAAGGATGAGATGAGTTAACACACTTTAAAGAATTCTTTTTATTTTATCCCTGGGAAGATACACATATACCATGTACGTGTACTTGTAGGTACATTTTACAATGCAACCAGTAATGGATTTTGTACAAGAAGGAAAACTTGGTTGTGCACTTTTCACTGAGCTCGTTTCTGTTATGAGGGCAAGAGACTGAGAAGCACCTGTGAATTGTCAGAATGCTCATGCTCTTATGTTGAGATCCACAGCAAATGGCAATTTTCTTTTACATTGTCAACTGACACGTCGGGATCTATTGATCGGGAAATCTCATACTGTGGACACCCCTGACCTAACTTCAAGTCTCAGGACGGAAAATTTATCTTGGTGAGTTAACATGTAAATGTATGTCAGTGCTTGGCCAGATTAATACTTTTAGAACTCCACTGCCCTCTACTCCAGTGAGATAAAATATTGCCACTGTAGGAATTAAGGAAACTCTGATTGGGTAAAACCCATATTTGAGCCCAGTTGTGTAGACGGGGGCATCAAAGCCCATTCTTTCTCACTTGCCTACCTGAGTAAGAGACCATTCTCCAACATGCCCCTCTTGCGGCTCTGGTACAGTAGTCTGGCTCGTTTCAGCTCTGTGCTTTCATTCTCTGGCTGCTTCCATTCAGGAATGGGAATCTCTCCTTCAGGTGGAAGATCAGTGGGATGGCTGGATGATGCAAACAGTCTGGTTGGTAAACCAAGATGACCCTACAATAACGGAAAGCTTGTGTCAAATCTAAATTGTTAGGCTTAAGCTAGCCTAAGTCATGATATAACGTGTGTAACTAAAAAAAAGTAGGCATATACAATGTACATGTAGCCTTTCTTCAGACATGCCAGAGTGTCTTGCGCATGGAGAGGAATACCAAAACAATTGTTTCCTTGTCAAATGAATCATTTCATTTCATTTTTTCATTTATTCATTTATTTTCCACATAATTGGTTATACATACAGACAGATTAAGGCTACATAAATGTGGACGGAGTCCCTTAAAAGCAAAGCTTGTCGGGAAGGGAACTCCGAGTACATACAAGTAGTTGAACATACGAATTGAATCACATATCACAATAATACACAACAGATTAACAATGGACTACACAAAATGACATAAAATTAGGACTAGTAACCCTGTGAAATAAAAGAGATTAACTAATCAAAAGCATTCAAAGTATGCAAATTCGGAAATACCTTCAGAAACGGTAAATATGGGAATGCAGCACTAGTACCCGAGAAAATCATCCGGCTCATCTTGGGCGCTGCCATCTTGGATTGTGTAAGTTTTGTTCTAAAAAGTCTGGTGACAGCGCAGAGGCATTTTACCATTTGCTAAGTCTGGTATCCTCCAACAAAGTCTAGCATTTGCCTGTTCATTCTTATGAATAGACAATGCATAGACCGGGCCGTGGTCCAGACTCTGAGTGACGTCATATAGCGATAGCAACACGTTAAACAATCTAACGTCGTGTGACAGTGCGAACCCCGTTTTCTTCCATCCTGATTGTTGCCCAAGGTCCTCACCTTTTACTTGTTCTTAGAAATTACACTAGTAGGTGAGTTTCATTTGTAATTGACATTTTAAAATTTGAGGTCTGCAGCTGTAGCAATATCGGAACAAAACTGTAACTTGTGTAAGTTAAGTGTAAGCATGGAGGACAGTGTAACGTTAAGCCTCGCCGTCGCAGCCTCGCGCTGTCGCACTGCGACCGCGCTGGCATGGCCAGTGCAAGTTACAATGCTATGCTGCTGGCTGCGTGAGGCATATAATGCATCAATAGGTATGAAGCTCAAACTGGAGCAGTCCCCTGCATGCCGTGCCGTCCCCGCGCACTCCCTTAGCTAGGAGGCTCATAAATTTTTCAACCTTTTTTGTGTGTTTTCTTATTGAACTGACCTTGGTGAGATTATCATAAGAAATATTTTGACAAAGCCTAGGCCTAAGTTTGGATTCCATTGGACTCTGCAAAGCAAAGAAATACTGATTTAAAGTAGGGATATTTTGAGATTTTTTGGGGGGGCAACGTGTGTAATGCAGAGCAAACTCTGATTTTTTGTACACAGAAATGAATGTGAATTTTGACTGAAAAGCTTAAAATTCACATTCCCGAAAAAAAGGTTGTTCTTATTCGTGCCTTGTTGCATGAATTAAATGCTGGCCTCGCTTGAAATTTGGAAAAAGATAAATTCAATCAGAATTTCCTATGAGTTCCCAAATAAACAGTGCCCTCACTCATTTATGCATGCCCCTACCTTAGTCATACATCTGCCTGTAGGGCCTCGCATGGTGACTGGTTGAGTTTTCTTCATGACATGTCAACATGGTCAAAGTCAGTTTGTTTTAAATTAAAACGTAATGGAAGACTTGCCACTTGGTAAACGGTCGTGTTGACCCGGTTGTGGAATTACCTCAACAGTCAAGTTGACTTGAGTTGGTAAACATGGTAAATGGTCAAGTTGTGCAACACCCACCTTTGCTCAGCTGGAAATGTTTTGATCAGGCAGTAGGCAAGGTGTATACATGTACATGTATACTGTGCGATTGCCTTAGGCAGTAAGTTGATCTTATTTTATGCTTTGTCAATAATTCTGTGAGGCTTTGACAACTCGACTGCCAATCAACCCAGAACAACTTGACCATTGAGGCCACTTGACTTGTAGGACCACACGACTGTTTGTGCCTCAAATAGACAGACAACTTGATTGTTTGGGCAAATTGTCAACTGAGACAAGTTGACTCGTAATAAGCTTGATGAGTGTGCCTGCGCTTTACAATCACATCGCCCACACCATTTCTCCAAAATGAAAAGAAGAGAAAGGACTGGGGGACAGGTTTACCTTCTTCCGTACAGCCAGACTAGCAACTGATCATTAGTACGGTGTGGTCAAGACGTCTGTGCACCTTGGAATGTGCACTGTCCCGCCGTGCATGCTGCATTGCTGTTGTGGCCATGCATCCCGCTGGTTTTGTTGGCTGACGCGCCACCCACAGGTTCTGTGCATGCTGATCATCTGGGCCCTACGAACCCTACGAGTCGTGTCACAACTTAAACATGCAAATTTACCCAAACACATAATCTGCAATCTGTATTGAAAGTCCCAAACTCCATCATATACACCCCTTGAATGGTCAAGTTATCTTTAAATGGATGACTTGGTAAACAGTCAAGTTGTCCCACCAGTCAAGATGTCTCAATGGTCAAATTTTCTTTAGTTAAGTCTACAAATTTTCAAGTTGTTCGACATCCAGTTCTGCCATCATTCATCAAGTGGCTGCTGATGTCAGTCACTTTGGCCGTTTTCCACTTCACCCTATGTCAATTTTTCCAAACCACTTTGACCCATCCCCACACCTCCCCACGGCCACTTCTCCCCATCCCCACACCTCCCCAATGCTTCGCCCCAGCCCCACACCTCCCCACGGCCACTTCGCCCATTCCCACACCTCCCCACTGCCACTTCGCCCCGTCTCCATACCTCCCCACGGCCACTTCGCCCCATCCCCACACCTCCCCAATGCCACTTTGCCCCAGCCCCACACCTCCCCACTGCCACTTTGCCCCATCCCCACACTTCCCCACTGCCACTTCGCCCCATCCCCACACCTCCCCACGGCCACTTCGCCCATCCCCACACCTCCCCACTGCCACTTCGCCCCGTCCCCATACCTCCCCACGGCCACTTCGCCCCATCCCCACACCTCCCCAATGCCACTTTTCCCCAGCCCCACACCTCCCCACTGCCACTTCGCCCCATCCCCACACCTCCCCACTGCCACTTCGCCCCATCCCCACACCTCCCCAATGCCACTTTGCCCCATTTCCAGTTTGCCCCAGCCATGCTTGGTTGTGTTTGGAAACTACTTAATGACTTGGCTGGCTAAAGCAAAGCACCTTTTTTATTCGTTTTGGTGGCATAGATTGACACCACGATGACAGTGAATTTGATAATGAAATTAGACTAACGAAAGATACAATATCATTACTTTTTTCTTTCTTTTTTCAACTTTTCATCAAAATCTGTTGTCTTCCAGACTGTGGATCCCCTGTACATCTTCTCCTCTATTTTGAGCTTGTGAATCTATTTCCAAACAGACTTGGCTTTAAGACAGAGACAAAAAAAAATGCATGTCTCTCCTTCGTATGATCCTTTTGCAATTATATTGCCCATGCAGGCACAAATATAGCTAGTGTAATGCTTCAGTAACATACATGTAACTGGCTGCTGCTATTGTCCAAACAAGCTGTTTAAAACATGAAAGCTAAGCATAAAGTCGAACCTACTCCAAGAGAGTGTAGTATTAAGGTGTTATACATATATGTACTTTGTACATAAAGCACCGTATGGAGACACTCTTGTTTTGCCCCGTCAAATTTACTCTTACACAGCTTTCTACCCTCCTTGTCACCGATTATGAATTACAAATACCAAGAGCGCAAAGGTGTAAGTTGTCTAAAGATTGGTAGTTTTGAGAGACTGTACGTTATGCTTTGTAATGTAAATAGTATTCCATCTTGTTCATTATTGTCAGACAAAAGAAAGCTGAGGCAAAATGGGAAAGAAAAACAAAAAGGAGACCGAGGCACCACCCAAAGATATTGTAAGTATGGAGCGTTGAAGTCCATCTAAACGCAGAGTTGAAAAATGCACCTATTGTGCAGGTAGAATGCATCTCTTGATGACACACCTCTAGTATGTTGTGCGATGCTAATAAGGAGTTTGCTGTTTATAGACAGGGGACTTTAGATACACAGATTGCCTCATCAACCTTAGCTTACTCCACTGGGTATTCTCTAGGCAGCCTGATAAAACCAGCTGAGGTGCAACACAGCTAAAATGAAAAATCCTACTGAATGGAAAATAATGCAACAAACTGCAGTAGCAGACGAGATTCGGTGGCGCTGTACATTGAACTAGATATCTGTAAACACCAGCCCAGGCAAAAACAACTTGCAAAGTTACACTGTGTACTCTGTAAAACCGATGATGAATGCTGACAGCCCGACATAGTGTGCAACAACTTTGGACCACTGTTGCATTATATTGCACTACAATCATAAGTTGGGGGAAAAAAAGAACTCATTTCAGATACCCATAACAGGGTTCCCCTGGGGTTCCAATATGTGTGAGGTGGTCCAACAAATTTTGCCAAAATTCTGGTGCCTAAAACAAATGTGAGTGTTTTAAAAAAGGCTCAAAATAAATTCTATGTAATCTCCTAGTATGTTTACTCGAAATTTTCCCTCTAAAATAGATCGATCTTATATTCTTTGTCCCTCCTTACCATTCTGAATAATTTACAGCTAATCTGTTGCAAGACTTTTAGTTACCATCTTTGATTGTTTTATATGTAAGGTGGTGAAATTCAACAGAAAAGCCTGAGGTGGTCTCTAAAATCAGTGAGGTGGGCTGCCTCACACTTGAATAGACAGGGGAAACCTTGACCCGTAGTAGCTACGTGGTGTATCACACAGTAAATAAAATCACAGTATTTCAGCCAGTTGAAAGCACCTGATCTTCATTATCTCTCCTTTAGTTTGACCCTCTGTCGGTTGAGAGCAAGAAGGCAGCTACTGTGGTTTTGATGCTGGACAGCACAGAGGATGACATCCTCATCAAATCCTGCGAGGCCCTCTACAAATTTGCAGAGAAGTGTAAGTTTTTCATTATGTTTAGCTATAACTGCTTATTCTTTTGAACATGTTTCCTGATATTTGTCATTGCTATGGGGGAGCTCATTGGGAAGCCTGGTATTGGTATTATGCATAAATGTATCCGTCAGTATCTGACATTTATTTGAGAGGTTCAACAGTTTCTAGTTGTAATGTTTTTGTGAAGTATTTGTAAGTTGCAGAAGAATACTATTCTAAATGAATGTTATAGAAAATTCTCTCTTTGTGTTGAAAAAACTCTTTGTTGAAACATGCTTCCAGTTGATTGGTACAACTTTCTCAGAGTTTCTGAGGATACAGTCAAAGTTTTGGGAGTGCTTAGTCCAAAACTTGCATCAGTTGTGGATTAGGAATTTTTCTTTGGCACTGTTGAGAATCAGACCCAGGCAGTCTGCTCAAGAGCTGTCTAGTTACCACTCTACCTTTCACCATGGCAACAGGTGAAGAGAATAAGGCTCTTCTGATGGAGATGGGTGCCGTTCCATCCCTCCTGAAGCTCATTACCTCGGAGGAGAAGACTGTCCGCCGTAACGCTACCATGACACTGGGAGTCATGTCAGCCCACCGTGAGTATGATTAAGTACATCCTCTTTGTTCACAACCAGTTGATGGTCTTAATGTCGTGTAGCTCTTTGTTGTTAATCTGCCCCTCTGGGCATTTTATCTCGGAGCCTACATCTTGTCAAATATATCACTGTGCAGAAACCTCTTTGTAAGTTATCAAGTCCAACATGTTCAGTGGTAGTGGCTGGGACTTTAAATACCATCCTAAATCCCACAAATCCTTCCAAACTTACTGATGGATTTTGAAAAATCTGGGAAGGCCTTGTGTAGAAGATGATGGAGCCAAGAATTGTCATCCTTACCCCTGAGTCATGTGAGTTGTTGAAGCTACATGTACATGTGTATCTGCTGAAAGGGGAGCTGATTTCTGTACCAACTTCAGTTTGTTTGTTCAATTGCACTGCATTATTTGCACCAATGAGCCTCTTTGGTTGTGCTTCCGGGGCACCAAGTAAGGTTTTTAGTCATGAGATGGGCCATTTTGAATCGTGCTTCCCGAAATTACTTTATTTGTTGAACACTCTATGGAAGGAACCCATTTGACTGTAATTACAGGTTTCAGCCACACTCAGGCTGTTTCCAAATCACTTGGCTGCGGTTTGAAATTTGTACTCTATGGGAATCGGTTGCAGCCGCAACCATAGACTTACTACACAGCCTCAATTATTATTTGGACATTAAAAAGGCAACATGATTTCTCATCCACCTGTTGGAACTTACCCACCAGAGACCAAGGGTGGTGATCTATATAAAAAATATGTGTAATTTGCCCCTATGGCATGAACTTTGTTCCCACAGCTATTAAAGTTTTAGATATTTGTTTTGCGGGGATTTCCTCACTTTCATTTCAAGATGGCCAACTCGTTAATAAGGCAGATTGCATTTCTGGAAGGTTTTCTTCTCTTCATTGATTGCATTATTCCATTCCCCCCAGCTGAAGTTCGGCGAGTGCTACGAAAGGGCGACTGCATTGGAAACGTTATCAAATTACTGTCCTCGGAAGGTAAATCGTAATCTCATACTTGGTATAATATTTACCTTCTTACCATCCTAGGTCAATATCTTTTTTTGCTTTTTGGTGACTTTGAATCAGTACAAAGGATTTCTAGGATTGTGTGTAGCATCTGGCTGGGCTTACTCCATCCCACCAAGTTTGTAGCAGTGAGGCTGCATGACTTGTAGGGAGGTTCATGACTGAGAATTTGCAACTCTTTTCTTTCAGGTTTGACAGTTTGTGTTTAATTGACAAAGAACACTCCAATCACATTTTTTCCCACTGTGTTCACTGAAACTGTACATGTTGCATATGCTTTGGCTTTCACATTGAGAAAATCAACTCTTACCGAAGGTGTCGAGAGCTTAAGTTATTCAAAAGTCCAACTGAACCGTGGAATAATACCACATTACAGCTTAGAAATTATAGCTTGACGAAATGGCTCTCTGCCTGTTCCATATTTTCAATTTCAATCCAAGAAAGACAAATCCAATGAAGACAAATGACGATTTCAGTTGCCTACATGTATGCTGCTGTTTTGTTTAGTGCCTCAGTTGTTTAATGCAGTACCCAAAGAAGACCCAGATTGTCCTATTTCAATTTTAAATTACTGTTCTGCACCTACTGGGGGTTGGTTGCGATGTGTGAGTAATATGTTATATTGTTTTACACTCCAACAGAGGAGACGCTCGTTCATGAGTTTGCTAGTCTGTGCCTGGCCAGCATGGCACAGGAGTTCACCAGCAAAGTGCAGATCCTTGAGCAGGATGGTTTGGAGCCACTCATCATGCTCCTGGCAGACAGCGATCCTGATGTCCAGAAGAACTCGGTGGAGGCCATCTTCCTGTTGCTGCAAGACTACCAAACCAGGACGGCCATCAGGTTAGGGAAAAGGAGAATAGGTTTGGAATGTCACTTCCAAGTTAATTTGAAGTGATTTACAAGCCAATCACAAGCTAACCACAGCCAATTGTAAGTTAGCCACAAGCCAATCACAAGCCAGCCACAAGCCAATCACAAGCTACTTACAAGCCAATCACAAGCTACTTACAAGCCAATCACAAGAATACAAGCCAATCACAAGCTAGCCACCAGCCCATCACAAGCTAGCCACCAGCCCATCACAAGCTAGCCACAAACCAATCACAAGCTAGCCACAAGCCAATCACAAGCTACTTACAAGCCAATCACAAGCTACTTACAAGCCAGTCACAAGAATACAAGCCAATCACAAGCTAGCCGCCAGCTGATCACAAGCTAGCCACAAACCAATCACAAGCTAGCCACAAGCCAATCATAAGTCCATTCCAAACCCTTTGGAAAGCAAGCACCAGTCATCCAGTGTTAATGCAATTACACGCCACTGAAAATTTCAGACAAAGGTGACCATTTCGTTGGCAGCTTAGGACCTAGCTCGAGATTTTGTGTGGCATTTCACCCATGATTAGCTTCTTACTGCCTGGAGATATACAACTGGGGTTTGTTTTAATGTTGGATTGATTTGGTTGAATTCTCTAAAATGTAATGTGTGATTTTATGCCAAGCACTCAAGCAGGACTAGCTAGGCAACTTGATTGAAATATAAGAGTATTAAATGCAACCTTGGATCATGTATCTTCCAACCGCGGAGCAATTAATATTGTCCCCTCTGGGGTGTGGGAAACAAATAGCAAATTCCCATCTCGGTGCTGGGCTAGAATGTGACCAATTTGTTTGGCTGTGTTGTCCTTCAGGGAGCTGCATGGCCTGGAATCCCTGCTGGAGCTGCTCAAGTCAGAGTACCCCTCCATCCAGGAGATGGCCCTGCGCTGCCTTGCACTCTGCACCCTGGACGTGGAGAACAGGGAAGCCTTGAGGGAGGTGGAGGGGCTGGAGAGACTGGTGGAGTTTGTCAGCACCAAGGTTGGTCACTCGCACACCGCCGGAACTTGGGATCACCTCCAGTGTTGTGGTCGAGATGTCTTGATTCCAAAAGGGCTGAGCGGGGAAGGTAGAATCGGCCCCTTGTGTCATTTTTTTTCTGATATTGTTGCAGCTAGTGCAGTGACGTCATTTTGACTCCAAATTGGACATACTGTTCTCACGAAATGCCCACTTTTCTGAGACAGGTTCTGCCAAAAGTGTTTACTTTTTCCACTGCACTCAGCTGATACGCGTATGGCCTTCAACACCAAAGGCCACAACAGCAAAACGGTACATTGGATTGAGTGCTGATAATGAGTGTGTTTACATGCATGCCAAAGATTGGGCATGGGACAGCCAAGTTCTTGGGGATTGACTCCCCTCGTCAGCTGTGAGACAGTTGGAAACCACCCAGCTCTTCAAGAATTAAGGTCATCAAAAGAACCCATCAGAAAGCGATCAGAAGACCAGCACAAGATGTCCATGCAGTCTGAATTCAAGTCAAAAGTTGTTCAGATGAACAGCAACAGAAGCGTTCCACTGTCAATGTTCACCCTGTTGCTTGTAAAATGGTTTTGAGAAAATCAACTGTGTGTATAAATTCCAAGAGGTGGATGTGCCCATGATTTCTTGTGTTAGTCGGGCGTAGCACAGATCACACATTGCACATATAGTTTTTAGAACAACATGGTGGTTTATGCGTTTACTTACATCTGTGGTGTCACCCCAATGGGACAGTTAAAATAATAGTTTTTTTTAACTTCAGGAGTGGGAAGATCTCCATGTCCACGCCCTCCTGGTTCTCTCCAACTGCTTGGAAGACCTGGAGACCATGGAACTCATACAGAACACGGGCGGCCTGCAGAAACTCCTAGCGTTCACCACCGAGTCCCCTACGCCTGATGTCCAGATGCACGCTGCCAAGGCCATCGCGAGGGCTGCCAGAAATGGTCAGTGCTGGCCCAAACTCTGGCCGAGATTGGTCAGCTTCCATTTTTGAACCACTGGTCAAGTTGAATAGTAATTGACGTATGCAGAATGTGCATATGTGAGCTAAAGTGGCTAGTGGCTGACTGACGGTTGCTGATCAAACCCATCCGTGTCATGTGTTATGTCTCATGCTGCGATAATGTTTCAAGGTTTTTGTTTCAAGTCCCCATGCCCTTTGATTGTTAATTGTTTGGAGTTTGAAGCCGTGTGAATTCGCGTGTTGTTGCCAAACTGACTTCTGAGTTTATCGTTTGATTGCAAAGAGCATTGGGTGTGTCATAGACCCTAGTAAAGAGCAAGGTCATGGAAAAATGAACGTCATAAATGTTTACCTTTTTGCAAAAGTTTCTTCACAGATATTTGGTATTAATCATTAGAAGCACGCCATACCTCATTTTTGATAAAACTTTGTGCTTCATTCCGTCGTTACTGTTTAGGAAGCTTAGATTGTTTTTGTGCAGACCGATTGAAACTCATCTGAGAGCAATATGACAACTATTCATGTGAAACATGTAACTATGTCTTACCAGGGACAGCAATATTTCCGTTGTTAGTAAATTACTGGCAGCTTCCGATTTCTGTAGATTTTTTTCTTTTTTTGGGGGGGCTAATTGGGATGTGATCCTGGCAGCTTTGCTACAAGCACATGCATGCATGTTTGAGAATGTTGCAACTTGCTTAGGAGTCAAATCCATTTGTATACCCTGACCCTGTTGTGTGCATTCAGGTGAAAACTGCAAGATCTTCCATGAGCAAGAAGCGGAGAAGACCTTGATCTCCTTGCTGGAGACGTCGGACAACTCCCAGGTCATGGGGGCAGCAGCCCAGGCGCTGGGCATCATGGCACAGAGCCCCATCTGCCGTGTCACCATCGCCGAGTATGGTGAGTGTTCATACTATGCTGACTGGGGATTTTCCACTTAGAAGCTTATATTCCATCTCGGACTTGGCCTGATTTTTAACTTCCTGACTTGGGAGTTTTAAACAATTTAACTCTGTATATAAGTGTCACGTTTTCCCAATGGCCCAGAGACGGAAGTAGTTTTAGGTGGTTTTGATAAATTTGTAGTAAGACATAAAAGGACAAAACTGCGACAGAAATGGAGATTTTGAAAAACTAACTGTTCCCAAGCTGCACATCATGAACCCATACATGTAATATAAAACCCAATACATAAAATATCAGCATGCTCACCCCTTGGCAATTGTCTTTGTTTACACTCCATCTCGTGTCACGCCACATGTTGCTCAAAATGAACGATGACCCTCCTTTGTCGACGTTCATCCTTTATTAATTCAATACTCACCACATTAATCTAAATTGTGGCTTGACTTGTCGCTGTCATGTGATTTACTAAATTGCAACGTTATCGTATGTCTGCCCCCTATCTGAATGCCCCCCAACAACCATCTCAAAAAGCCTCAGAGCAAGAGACCGGAAGCTACTGCAGTTTTGTACATAGTAAAAAGACCAGTTTAGAGTGAAGGTAACCTAGTGTTTAGGATGGAATCAGGTCAACTCACCCCCTGGCCAGCTTGGCCCTTACTGACATGTCCCTTTGCCAACTCGCCCCCTTACCATCTTGCCCCTTTGTCAACTCGTCCCCCTGACGAGTCGCCCCCAGCCGTGTCGCCCCCTTGCCAACTTGCCCCTTACTGACATGTCCCTTTGCCAACTCGCCCCCTTACCATGTTGCCCCTTTATCAACTCATCCCCGTGACGAGTCGCCCCCCAGTAGTGTCGCCCCCTTGCCAACTCGCCCCCTGGCAAACTCGCCTGATGACCAAGTTGCCCCCTCAGAGGAGAATCCGCTGGTTTGGAATACCATTAACTAAATTTCTAAGTGTCCTTGCAGAAGGATTTACCTTCTCAAATTCGTGCTGTCATTGTTTTATGGCTTTGTTACCGGTGTACGTTGCCATGATATCAGCACAGAGAATTTTTAAAATTCTCAGAAAAATCATAATAATTATTATGGTCTTTATAAAAACAAGTCGAACACAGCTTGAAGTTGATAGCAAAGAACATTTTATTTGATTTATATTTAAAGTGAGATTTACACAAAATCAGTTGCACAGAACAATTTAAATACCTGTAGGTTGAGGTAATAATGCGTGGCAGACAATGAGTTCTGATAAGTTTATTGTGCTTTACAATCAACGAAACGCAAGTTCATTGAATAATTCTCAATAATCCCTTTAAGGTGAATGCTTCAATGTCCCGCCCTCTGCCAGGACACGTTATATAGGCCTATTATCACTTTGGAAATGTAGTTAATAGTCCAAACCAGCATACTCTCCTCTGAGGGGATGACTTGGTCAGAAGGCGAGTTTGCTGGGGGGGTGAGTTAGCACGGGGACGAGTCAGCTTGGGGGTGACTTGGCCAGGGGGCAAATGGGCTTTGGGGGGCAGAATGGTCAGGGGTGAGTCGGTCAGGGAGCGAGTTAGCAAGGGGCGAGTCGGTAAGGGGCGAGTTGGCCAGAGGTTGAGTTGACCTACAATTGTTTAGGACTACCTGCTGTGGAATCTCAGTCTATGGTTTGTAGTGGAGATTTTAGCAAATAATTCATGTCAACACACAGCTGGTTTTAATCTATTAGGGCACAGGTGCCTATCATTACACAGTGAGTGGGCCTGTTTTATTTTTTTTTGCTTTATGGAGTGGGCTCATCAGGCAAGGTTTGTTTAACCTTTCACCTGTTTGCAGATGGCATCGCGCCCCTCATCAAGCTCCTGAACAACCACAACGGCGAGGCGGTGGAAAGCGCCAGCCTGGCCCTGGCCAACCTGACTGTGGCCCAGATGGCCAACTGCGTGGAGGTGGCCGACCACAACGGCGTGGAGCCACTGATCGGCCTGCTGGGTAGCAGCTCGCGCGAGGGTGCCCAGGCTAATGCGGCCATGGTGCTGACCAACATGGCCACGGACGAGATCCTGCGGGAGGACATCCAGAGGAGGGGTGTGGTCGGAGCTCTTGTCCCACCCCTTTTGTCAACGTAAGTTGGGACTATCGCCATTCTCCTTCAATATAGCAGTAATATGGTCTTTAAGCAAATCAATTTAAAGGTTTGATTAGTCTGCTAATCCATGCTTGCTTTCCTGCTTCAGAGTTGGATGAAGCATGGTTCAACTAATTCTACACTGTTTTCTTCCAAACTGCCTCATCAAAACAATGAGGGTATTGTTTAAACTCAGATGAAGGAAATTTGACCAAAGAGGAAACTTGCTCAGTAACGTGGCTGTGATGGGATCTAGAGTCATTTTTAGGTTCAGATTTAATTGAAATGCTCTGACCAAATCAGACAATGCTGCTGACCAGCCATAATACTCTGACCAAACCAGACAATGCTACTGACCAGCCATAATACTCTGACCAAACCAGACAATGCTGCTGACCAGCCATAATACTCTGACCAAACCAGACAATGCTACTGACCAGCCATAATACTCTGACCAAACCAGACAATGCTACTGACCAGCCATAATACTCAGACCAAACCAGACAATGCTACTGACCAGCCATAATACTCAGACCAAACCAGACAATGCTACTGACCAGCCATAATACTCTGACCAAACCAGACAATGCTGCTGACCAGCCATAATGCTCAGACCAAACCAGACAATGGTACTGACCAGCCATAATGCTCAGACCAAACCAGACAATGCTACTGACCAGCCATAACACTCTGACCAAACCAGACAATGCTACTGACCAAACACTGATTCAAAAAAGATTATATTAAAAATGCATTTCTGAAACAGTCGGTTAAGCATGTTCTGCTATTAGTGGCAAGCTTCTCTTAAGACTGAAATGCAGCTGCAATCATTTCAAAGTGCATAGGGGTGTGTGTTGATTGAAATTGTGGAATGATTTGAAAATATGTCTGAAGAGTACGAGACTGAATTGTTCTTAACGACTGTATCATCTTTGGATCATTCTGTTTTTCCCATTCATCTGTGCAGCAACACAACAGTTCAAAGCAAAGCGGCATTGGCTCTGGCAGCATTTGTTTGTGATGCCGATTCCAGAAATCAGGTCAGCATACAGTAATCTTTTGTACCACTTGTCTGGCTGTCTCCTTTCAGTTTTCAGCCATTTGCTTTGGATTGTTACCATGATCAGGTGTGTGCTGAACTTTGAATAGCTGTGACCCACTTGGCTGATGTCAGTAGACTGATCCAGTTTTTGTCTTCCACTGAGCCTGAACACGTGCCTCACTCAGAGTCACACTGTTCCGGCTGCATGCATCATTTGTGCACATGTGTTGGGCCTAGATGTCAGCTGCGATTGGCTGAAAGATCATAGGATGAGGCTTACTGGATCAGTCAGTTGGGAAGTCTAATTGCTTGCTACTCACTGCCATTTGTACAGTTATTTTTGTGTCAGTGAAATGTGTTTTAATGACTCATTGTGAAACAAGGCTAATGAGAAATGGTGATGTGTCCATGCCCAAAGTCCAGTTCCAAATAGTTGTCTGGAGTAGTCCTGCATTAGATTCAAGTTAGTTGAAACATGGTGAACCATACTTTGTGCTTAAACGTGCTCCGAGCAGTCCAAATTCCACCGGTTGAACTCTGTAACTGCTTCAGCTTTCTGCATAACTTAGGATCTGTTTAAATTGCCCAAGAGCAATTCCATGTGAAAGTGGACTAAATCATATCACACTTAATACTGACCTCATTGACGACTTTCCAGCCAAAAGAAGTTTTTGAAATATTTGGACAGTGGAAATTACAAGTAACACCATTCCATTAATTCCATTTCACAGTTTTAAAAAACTTCTTTTTGTTTATAAATTCTAATCAGTAAAGGCCGGTTCATACTACAGGTGAATGTGAAAGTGGAGTGAAGTTGATGTTACAAAAAATTTTCAGCAAAATTTCACTTAAGCCTAAATGTGTTCAACTTTTGCAAATTCCCAATGTGAATATTTGATCTGAGGTCACAAATTCGCATTTGTGTTCGATTTCGGGTCAAGCACGAAGCAGCGTTAACGTGATTGGTAATAACATGACCAAATTTCCAAATATTGCTAGCAAGTTTTGCTGGGAATTACCCAAAAGCATGTGTACAGACCTTAAATAGCCAACAGTTGCCTTCGTCTACCTCTTTGTTTGTTTGTTAATCATTCCTCCATTGCTTTGTTCTCCTTCATTTTGGTAGCTACGCGGCCTGGGTGGCTTGTCTCCTCTACTGAAGCTCCTGCAGTCGGGCAATGACGACGTCCGCCGCAGTGCATCATGGGCCATTGTGGTGTGTGCCACCGATCCACTCATTGCAACAGAGCTTTGCAAACTGGGGTGAGTGATGGGCTGACAGGTGTATAACTGATTGTATTCAAACAACTATTCCATCTTCAGTGACCGTTTTGATCTGCCAGACAGCTCCTTCTTGTTTTGTTTGTGCTGTCTGCCAGCCAGATCTCATAATGTCTTTATTTCTCTTTCTGGCAACTAGTACAGATGTATTTATTCTTGAAGAAACCTCTTGTGTGGAAATTATTCATTGTGCCTACACAAGAAGATTAATATCGACTAGTTAAAAAATCATTTTAATTGGTTCAAAGAAATGTAACAAAACCAACCATTATCATGATCATGGCAACTGAACCTGTAAAAAAGAATTCTGGGCGGTGAAATATTCGCTCTTGAAGGGCAAACTCTGGTAGAAGAAATGGAAAACACAGTTGTCTTTGAAAGCCAACATTTTGAGCAACACTTCCTGGCAAATCTCAAAATGATTTATACTCATTTAGCATCTGCAGTCTCGTCTTGCATAAACTGTCCTCCTTTAGTACTCAATTAGCAGAACCAGGTTCCAAAAAAATATGCTTAGTGTTTCTTTAGAAATGTTGACACTGAGTTTTGCCTTCCACCAGTGCAAACAGAAATTCAAACACTCAAACTTAAATTCAAACACTCACTTTTCTGACAACTTTTTGTTTTGCTGATGTCCTGCAGTAATGTATCTCTGTTCTGGTAACCTTGTTTTTCCCCCCTTTAGCGGGCTTGACATCCTTAAGGAGATCCAGTTGTCCAGCACCAGGCAGAACAGTTTCAGCGATGCCGCCCTGGAGAAACTGCTGGACAGCACCTTGCCTGCCAAGTACGCCCTCATGGGTGTACTGGGGCCCAATGACATCATCCAGGATGGCTTCTATGACGCAGGCCGGGTAATTAGGAATACAACTTGTTTTGACACTATCCCCATTTTGTGCGAGCAGATCACACTTCTCTACTGCAGTGCAGTCATGCCATGGATTTTGTAGTGCAGAGTGGGTAGCATTATACCACTGATAAAATGATATTCACACCAAATACAAGGCCTTTTCACACTGCAGAGCCAATCCCCAGGAAGTAAATCCCCAGGAAAATCCCAGGGATTTTGTATCCCACCAAAGCCCAAGCAACCGTTAACACTAGACCCATTTAAACTCCCAGGGACACTATTTCCCGGAAATAGGCACGGTTGTTTCACACTGGCAATCAAACCCCGGGAAATGTGTAAATGAAGGGCGCCCATCTGGAAGTTCCAAAATGAATAGTGGGCGGAAGTCCAATGCCGCGCGCGCGCATGCACAAGCTGCTACTGTTTATGTCGCGCAATGCCAAGTTGACTTCGCAAGTTTGAAAGGTACTTTATTGCAACACTAAGTTACCGCGAGAATTATTTAGCACGCTATTTGTGACCCTGTGACCTTTCGAGATTACGGTTTGATACACTAGCCATGAACGCAAAAATGTAGGGTAAGGTCAAACCAACATTAACACTAGTTGCTTTTCCCTGGGGAAAAAAAATTAAATCCCAGGTTTTTCTCCTTTAACCCCACTCCTGAGCAGGGGTACATATTTCCTGGGGAAAAGCTTTTTCCCAGGAATTTCTTTGGTAGTGTGAACAGACCGACCGAAAATCCCTGGCAATTTCCTGGGAAATTTGTCTAGTGTGAAAGCCCTTACAGTGACGGTTCAAAAGGAGAGTGGTTCTCTGCTTCGCAAAATGCAAGAATGAAAAAGGAATTTATCATGAAGGAATTGAAAGAACATCTGCCTTTGGTCTTGGGGAATAAGTTTGGCAAGCTCTCTTGACAACTTGGTTATTATGGCTAATGATCTGTTGGTTCACAGGTGCGTCCTGACGGCAAGTTCCTCACCCTGGAAGAGTTGAGCAAGCAGGAGGTGGATCAGAAACGGCCCGTCCTTCTCATTAACTGTGGATCAACTAATGCGAGGTAGGTCGTTCTTGTGATATTAGGAGGGCCATTCTTGAGCCTTTGTTCTTCACTTGACTCCAGGGAAATTCCTGCTGTTATCTGCTAGTGCATCTTGGCCTCACTTCATTTTCACTTATGTTGGCTGTGTGATTGACTGATGTCGTTTTTATTACTAAGGGATCTGTACAAGTCAGATAACTCCCATTAAATAGCGGGATGGCTGAAGCCAGGTTTGTGATTTCTGTTGATTTGATTAGTCGCTATGATGGCAGTGAGGTCATCTTTTGCCCCCTCAAATTATCCGCCCCGAGCAGAAGTGCACCCTAGGTCAGCAAAAGAAAGACAGGTGATTACAAGCGGGTTCTTGCACGCATTCTGCGTGTACGCAAAGACCATACATTGCCAGAATAAATTAGTAACGCGTATTCAGGGTGCTCCGTGTCAAACGCGCATATACTGGCATGTCTCATGGCGCACCTATGTGGTGAGTACCGAAAAAATGCCCTCTTTTGTTCTGCTTGGAGCGGACACTTCAGTGTGGACTATGATCTGACCTAAGTACTTAAAAAAAAAAGATGGAGGATAGGTCAGGCATGGTATTGAAGTTTTTGTACAATTGAATTGAATGTACTCAGTCTTGGATTTCATTCATGTTGGGGTTACTTATTTTCATCATTTCCTGTACGACTGTTTCCTTGCAGCCCCCCGAGGTCTCCGGCACCAGCTACAAACTCCTCAGAACTCGACGTGAAGACGGACACGTCCAGAACAAACATTGGCAGCAAGTCATCCAAGTCAGCAATTAGAGGGTAAGCCCCGCCCAGAGAATTTGACCCCAGCGTCATCCTTGCTGTCTTCCCCACACATTGTGAGAGTGGCATCTTACATGGCCTGGCCTTATAATTTCTTGAATTCCGAGTGGAGAATTCTGTTACTGACAGAGGCCTAAGTGTGTGCCTTCTCTTAACGGCCGATAGAGAAAATAGATACGTTACTGGTAGGGCAGTGGTGACGTGTGGAGATTTGCATAGTGTGGAATAAAAATTTCAGAGAGATTTTGGAACACCATGTGTTTCTTAGAATAGAGTTGGTAGAGACTCAACCATGTCCACCTATAGGTCATTATGCTCCGAGATTCTTAAAACAAAAGCTGGGCTTTCATCTAGGCATCTTGTTCAATGTGTTTTCCAAACTGGTGAAATTTAGTCATGCAAATGGAGTGCACAGTGCTATGACCTGTAATCATTCAATATCATATTAATTTTGATTTCTCTTCGTCTTCCAAGGGGCAAACGGGAAACCAAAAAGGAGAAAGAGGAGCGAGAGTTGAGGGAACGCCTGGAAGCTGAGCGTCTGGCCGAGCAAGAGGCCATCCTGGCCCAGCAACCTCCCAACTTCGAACCCCCAGCCGACCCCAAGCTGGAGGAGTATATCACCGAGATGCTGGTGAATGCAGCGGGCCTGCCAACCACCAGGGAACAGCTGGATGTGGTGGCAAGGTAAGGTCCCTTTCGAAGTAATTCTACCACAAGCGAGTGTCACCAAAGCACTTTTCCTGTTGAACTCTTCCCTTTTAACTCTTTGGTAAACTAAATTTCCAAAACTGTCAAATGGACATGTATTTGTGAAGTGCACAAGTGAATAAAATTAGTATTGTCATAGTACTTTAAATGTCTCAAGTACTATGATTATCACATATTATATATCACAGTACTTTTAGTGCTCTAACTGCAGAATATTTGAGAGATGTTGACCATAAATATCAAAGCAAACAGGTTCTAAGGTTTATATCCCCCACTAAAAAGTAAATGGGTTTAAATAAATGGTAGCTCAGTAATTATTAGGACATAACAAATTTGTTGTCAACAGATTTGTGAGCGACAAGATGGGTGGTCCCATCGAGCGAGGTCAGCTCTCCAGCTTCAGCTATGAGCTGTCGCTCAGCCAGCTCAAATACGAGCTGAAGAGCAACGTGTTGCCCATCGGCCGGATCGAGAAGGGTATCCACTACCACAGAGCCCTGCTGTTCAAGGTGAGTTGGCTTTTGGCATAGGATGTAAGGAAAGGCGGAATATGACTTGAGGTTTTGTGAGGTAAAGTGTCGGTACATTCTGGGTTGTGGAGTTTGGTGGAATTCAACCATGGTGTAGTTTGTTGCTCTTTTTTTGTCAGCCTTTTCCACAAATGCGACAATCTGATTGAGTGAGTTTCAATGACAGGTTTGTTGCTACTTAGTATTTGAAAAGCCAAAAATTATATCATCATTCAGACAAGTTTCAGGTGATAAATCTCATTCAGTCACTTTTCAAGAGGTATCACATTTACATCAGCTTTTGAAGTGGACTTGGTGCGGCCTCCTGCACAATTCAATGCAGAGCTGCTGATCGAGTTTGGATCGATCAGGAATGTGTCTTCTGTAGGGTCACATTTGCCAGTACCAGTTCAAGCGTCAACCTGTTTTCTGTGACCCAGTTGATAGTTTTTGGGTTGTTTTTTTCCTCTTCAGACCCTGTGTGATCGCATCGGCGTAGCCTGCTCTCTGGTTCGAGGGGATTACAACAGGGCCTGGAATGAGGTCCTGCTGATAGACGAGGACGATAATGTAAGTCAAATGTCGCCCAGGTCTGTCCACGGTGCATGAAAGCTGTAGCTTAGCCCTTTTCCCAAGTTCACACGTAATGCTGAAATGAAGAGAATATGCCGCCAAATAAGCGTGGAAAACAGATTGTGTGGTTTGAGTGTTTGGACAGTACAGTTGAGATTCTCAACATTATTTGGGGAAAACAGATGAAATGTCCAAGTGTCAATGCAATTACTCTGACCAAGTCTCTTTAAAAACAGTGTACATTTTTTCGCATTCCCAGTTGAAATACAAAATAATCAGTGCATAGCCTTCACACACATACTTTGTATTGCACCATATGATACTTACATTTACTTGGCTACTTGGAGGCCTTGGCTACAGTTACCCCAAACACCTACCAGCAGGCTTGTTGGCTAATGCTATAGTATGCCGAAGACTATGGCCATATCCCAATGGAGCATTGTTGGCTGTGGCTATGGCTATTCCCCATGGCAGGCTCATGGCAAAAAAAAATCAAACTGTAGCCACGAAGTACTCAATTTGGATGCAACATGGCTCTGCCTTCCATGGCGCAGCTTCTGTGTGCATTCGCGTTTATGATAAACCCTGATGCCATGATTTGACCAAAATCATGGCGTCCAACTTTTTTCCAATCCTTCCCAAATATGAGCTTTCAAAGACTGATTTGGATGCTCCCCTACTCTCCGTCTTGTCTCACAGCCTGTCAAGCCCAAGTTTCCTCCCAAGTCTTACATCGTAGACCTGATTCACCATCCTGGCCGACTCATGCGGACAGACAGCATCGACGCTGCCAACTACCAAAAGATATAGTAACATTTGCCTCATCACTTCTATGCATTCCGAGTTTCAATCTGGAGGGTCACTGGCAGGGGAATTTTTGGAAGGTGTAGATGTAAATAGGAAAGTATTGCGGGTTTTGTGAGAAATGGGAAGACCAGTAATGTACAGGGTGGCCCTGGGTTCAGATTTGAAAAAAAATGGTACATGGTCATCTGTGTATAAAGTCAAATAAGCACTACAATGTACAATTTTCTACAATGTAGGTGGGTCTTTCACTTCCGCCGTATTTTTCATCTCTCGTCGTCAGAAACAATTTTTGTTTGTATTCTACAGAAAGAACCAGTTGTGTTGTTATGCATATCTCGCATTTCGGAGAGCTTCGTTTGTCTGATAGCTAGAGAGAGAGTTTTGTTTTGATTGCTGGGATTTGAGAGGAATACAGAAATCACGGCAGCACCTCTGCAATCGAAGAATAGAAGGTCATGCAATCTTGAATATCCAAGTCTCTTTATTGATAAGGTTACATTTAATAAGAACAAAATCACTAGTTAAAGTTATGCCAATTGCACATTGAAATTATTACCTTTTTTTAACTTCAAGAACAGACACAGTTCCTGTCACCACAACCTACTGGTATTTGGCAATTTCTAACCCCAAAATCCACCTGGTGAGGTTCTTCCAAACGCCCTATCAATAAAAATGGCTCTGAAAAGCCCTTTGAGCTAGAGGCTTACCTATCATCTACATCTACCACAGTGAAGAAGTGATGGTTTTTTTTCACGTTCCTCAGAGTACATTAGCACAAAGGTCAAGGTTTTCATAGATTTTGAAATGTCCAACGTTTGTTACCAAGTCCCATCCAAAAATGCTGGTGATGGCACTGGCATTGGACATGGGGGAACCACATTAAATTTCCTGGCAGAATTTAATCAAAGATTTTTCTTGTAATGGTCAGTTTAATACGTGTAGTTTCAGAACTGAAAACTCGCCATCTTTGTCACGAATGTAATCATTCTAAATGTTGATAGTTGCTGTAATGCATGTAAATAAGTGAAAATGCTTGTTCCGTCCAGAAACGTTCATGTACATTTTTTTGTTTGGCACTTTTGAGGCAATAACTATTTTTCTATATCTGATCACCAGGTGCATTGATTTCAAATGCTGTACTGTGGTTATGTTTTCTTGCAGAACATTAAATCAAGTTGAAATTGAAAGATGCGTTGTTGTGTAATAATTCATGTGTTTCAATGTTCCATTGAGACATCTAGGTCTTTCAAATGATACATGAAAAGTTGCAAATACAAATTTGAAGCATCCTGCTTTGAAGTCTGTAGTAAAGTTTGAAGTATGCCTATCTTTGCATGTAATACATGATAAAAATATAATTGTTTGGGAAATTAAATTGCAAATTTTTTTTTTCACTTCGAGAAACCATTATTTTGAATTACTCCCTAAGTCAGATTCTCACACTGACTGGGCATTAATTATGTTTACGAAAATAAAATTTGGAAAAAAAAAAATAATTGCAGATTATTGAGAATCCTGTAATTCTCAGAATATAAATCATAGTGCAGAAAAATTACCCCTTGATATCAGCACAGATATAAGAAAGAAAGCTGCACAATATTTTTTAAATAAACTAATCGTTGAAAAGCAATAATGATCTCACTTGATTCTTGATCTTGATTCTTTTGGTACGAGAAACACAGTACATATACATGTGGATATAGATATATTAATTACCCAAGCACTTCTAAACTGCCATCATCAAGACATTTCTAAATATCTCTACTATAACTCTGAGGCACCTTCAGCAGTGTGAGAGAAGTCTTCAAAACATTCCAGAAAGCTTACAGTCGCCAGTAACAAATATTGCAACAATTCATTCAATGCCAAAACGTCGAATCGCGCAAGACCACCTGTTGTGAATTCTCAGCACCAAAACCTTGCAGTGACGTTGCAAGCTGGCATTCAAATTTGCTTAATTGCAAACAGTATGAATCTTGGCCTGATGTAATGGCACTGCTAAATCAATGAGTTTGGGCTAATAGAGCTTCTATCCATTTCCTAGAGACTATTAAACAGTTGGCACAGCAGTGCATGCTTAATGCCAGAGAGAAAAAAAACTTAACACAAATTTCCATGCGCATGCAATCGTCAACACATCCATGATGTGAAATAGAACTTGTAAGCAGCGGCGGTACTGTCTCCTATAGAAAGTACAACTTATTCACTAATTATGAAGCTGCAGTATGAGATTGGAACCCTGTGTTTACTTCATCTTCAACAAGATGCACTATGACCTTGGTATGGAAGAAAGTCTTCAAGAACCATTCCACAACTATAACAACAGAAAACAGACCTGTAACACAAGAAGGCCACACTTTGTTTACTTGCGTGCTTTCCTGAGGCAGCAGTGATGTGGGACACGATCCATGAAGTCCCCACAGGAAAGCCCACAAGTAAACAACTCGTGACATCATTAACGTTTTAGGTCTATACACAATGAATAAAACTTAAAAGACTTACTGTTCACTATTTATGATTTTATTTACCGTCTGCGACAAGCCGGCTGCGTTGATGGCTGTCAACGTCAAGTGGTAGTCGGTGTAGGGGGCCAGCGGTGAGACACGCATACCTGTTTCCATGGTCTCCACCCACTGTATGATATCACTACCTCCTGGGATGGTACCAAGAGATACCTCGTACACCAAGGAGGAGGAGGAGGGGTTGGAGAACAAGCCATCCCAGGCAAGATCGACCATTCCATCACCCAGCCAGGAAGATATGATCAGACTCGGTGCTGTTTGGCAGAAAAACAGTTGTCTACAAGTTTTTGGAGATTGGAGTAGTCTCAAGTTGCTTGTAAGGCACAAACCTCAGTGAGGCAGTTCGGTATTCCACTAGCATGCGCTCAAAATGAGTCGCACCCGAGGTCATTCAGATGCACGTGTGAGGTTTGCCCAATCAGTGTGACCCTTAGCAGATTCATGAGCCTGCTTTTTTAGGAATGACATTTCTTTTCAGAAATACTGAACTCGCTCATTGAGAAAACAAATCACATGAAAGATCGACCCATTTTGTAAGTTCCAGTTTCAACTGGTGACTCTTGAAAACAAATTAAATGCAAAATGATCAATCAAGCCATCTAAATGTGGGTAACAGAGCTGTGCTGAGTCCAACGTAGGTTCCGTCACAAGTCCTTTCACAAAACCAGTCAACATAAGTGATAGGGTGAACAATCACAAGGTTATGCTTTTGTCACATGAATCACTTGTGATGAACTTGCAAGGGCTTATCGTGGACTCTACCACAGTATCAGTGCCTACCTCCTTGAGCAGGCTTGGATGACTCCACTGTGAAGTTGCCAGTGACAGCCCGGCTGATAAGGCCCGCATGACTGACGGCTCTGACTGCAAGGCTATAGGTGGCATCATCAACTAGTGTGAGACCTGACCAATCAAAGTGGGTCTCTGATGTGGATCCGCAAGGTCTCCACGAAGAGAAGGCACTGGGTCCACTAAGATAGCACTGGATTGGAGAAAAAGATTCCTGAGTAATCAAGCTAGTAAAGCTGTACCATTCCGCATTATTGTACCGATTACACCCCATGCAGTTGCAGGTCTACTGTCCTCACAAAAGCTGACCACTTTGTCTACGCGTACTAACCTCATAGGATTGGATTCCAAATGGATCTCTGAATCCATCCCATGATCCTCTGAGGAAGTTCCTCTGCGACTGGTACCCATCTCGTGTCTCATACTGAGTCTCTGATACAGTATTCACATTGACAACGGCTGCTGACGAGCTGGGAGGCACTGTTACTATGGTGACCCCGTCAGATGATTTCCATGACGACTTTTCGGCGTGATTGTAGCATGTGACAGTGACGTACAGGCGTTGGCCTTCAAGCATGGCTTGGGACAGACCGGTCGTGACGCTGGAAGTGGCATTAGGAGATTGTGTTCTCGGCAGGACGTCATCAAATCCAGGCTCTGATCCTGACCAAAAAAAAAAGACAGGGAGAAACTGTAGCAATTTTTTGCCATTTTAGGTTTCCAAAGTCTGTTTCCAAACAGAAATATCAAAATTTGAGGCTTCGAAACACCCTTTCGATTTCACATTTGCTTTAAATTCTTTGGCTAAAAGTGTTTTTTTTTCAGTACCGTTTACATTATCATAATTAAAGTCCATCTCAAAGTGACTGCGCGTTCTGCTGTTAGGGCTGGGAACAGGCTGAGGCAGACCAAAGACATGTTGGAAGTATTATTGATGCACTGGACTGTAGACCAAAATATGTATGACGTGTTGACCAAGAGGTTGAGGGAACTCTAGAAAGAGATGTTAGCTTACCTATTGTCCACTCGCAGTAGTCAATTCCACTTTCAGGATCAGATGATGACCAACTGAAGGTCAGAGAAATATCGTTGGCACTGAAGTCAACATCTGTTAAGAGGATATAAACTCTAAATTAGATGTTAATTCTTGCAAATATCTACTCTGTGACAGTGATGTGGCTGCATATGTGATGTAGGGATACAAAATGGTGGAGAGTATACACATACCATTTGGATCACCATCGATGACAAAGTGAATTATGGGCGGTGTTAGGTCAATCAGTACTGGATCTGAAGTTGCTATGGCAAAGAGTTCAGCAGCATTTCTCGCCATCACGGTGACATACACATAGGAGCCGTGCGCCATTCTCAGATCAGTGTTGATAGCATCTGTCTGAGTACCCACTGATCTGAAGCTTTGCAGCTGAGTACCACCTTTCGTAGTGCCTATCAAAATGAATAGACAATGGGCTTTAGTTGCTGTGCACAGACTCTTGAGCCTGTCACACCGGATGGCATCTGAACAACCAGCAATTTCCTGTACCCGTAATTAATCACTTCCTGCCAGGGACTCCGGAATCGGAGACGTAGGGTTTATATGCGTGGCCGGGGTCTACGAACTCGGACAAGGGAAACAGGGCCCTGTGACAAAAGACTGTACTCCAAACAAAAGACCAGGCTGCTGGGCATTACCGACATTTTTCACTCTCAAAAGTGATGATAATCCAGCCTTGTTTTGAAACCGTATACCAGGGTTGGGGCATTGAGAGCCAGCAGATTACCACCGGGGTCAAAAGTGCTCCACCACCGCAGCGATGAGCCACACAGCACCGTTGCACGCTAATCTGGCCCCTATTGAAAAGAGGTCAGCAGTGCACTGAGCCAGGTTCGTGAACAAAAGACAGTTATACAACACCGCACAATCTGGGCTCTGTTTACAAGGCTGCAGACCTATGAGACGTCGGACTTATGAGCTGACCCCTGCTGTACTGGATGATGTCTTTGCCTGCCCCTATTCTGGAGGGATTCCAAATGAGTTTGTACATGCACACAGGCTCCAACTGGTCCTAGGGTGTGTGAGACATCATAAGACTGTAGGCCATGGCTGCGCATTGCAGCAAATGTTGCTCAGCAACATGATCTCAGGGTTTCAAACGGGCAATGATGCAGTGAGAAATGTCGTGCAAATCTTATAGCAAAATTACACTTACCACAAAGGGTCAAAATAAGTCTAGTTCAACTCTCAAGTTGAAAAGAACTTTGACAGTGGTATCCAGTAATTTTGAAAAGTCTGCATTTTGGCCCAAAATGATACTTCACCTCAGACAAGTTCATGTGCATCCAACAGTCTCAAACTGGTCACTTTGATATACCAGCAGCCCAAACCAGGCAAGACTTATTCTCATGATACATTGGTTTCAAACGCAGCTTTGTATATGAAAGTCATGATGCGAGATGGTACTCTTGGCTCAGCTGAAGATGACCCACAAACTCAACTCAACTCAACAAAACTAAACCTACCTATGGCCCAGCGGTAGTCCACTATGGGGCTCTCCACGTCAATGAAATGCCACTTGGCCTGAAGAGATGACCAGCCATGTATGAACTGGGTGTGGACCTCCACCGACCCATCCCCTGTGCTGGGTCCTGAGGTAAGTAGTCTCACCTTGATGAAGAAAATGTGATCATTCCCTAAATCTGCTGTGACAAGTTTTCATTATTCATAAAACATTTTCATTATTCATAAATATGCAGGCAGACACTGTAGCAATTTATTTGTACAGTGTTAAAACTTCAGACATTCCTGACAATCCTACTCACACATTTCCTTACGGTCCTCCCCCCAACTTCTTTCATATCGAACTCACTGCAGTGACTGCATGTCTTTGAAATTTGCATGGGATTCTTTTCAGGGCTCAGAAAACTTATCTGGCATAATCTTGGACTGAATATGGAAATGGGAAGAAGGTGCATTTCAACTTTCAAATTATATACAATGAAGCAGAGACTTCCAAATCGCTTGCTCACCTGAACACTGTCTAGCAGAATTCCATTTGATTGTCCCACTGAGGAGATTTTCAATGTTGAGATGTCCTCACTGGCTGTGAAGTAAACCCTGTGCTGATGCCATTGGATGGACCTTAGACTCTGGTCTGAGTGACTGTGGGCAAGCCGGTCGTACAACCTGAAGACACGATTCAATCCAGGGGCCTCAATGCGACCTTCCTGATTCAGCAAGGGATTGTGGGACGGCACAACATGGCTTGCAAAGACTGTTACCTGATAGTGACCGCCCAGTATAGTGTTAAAGGTTTGAGAGATCGAGCCGTGGAGAGACAAGAAGGAATGACCGTCCTGGGCAATCTTCTTCTCAGAAGTGATCACAGCAAACCGGCTGTCAGACCCCACATCCCACTGCACCAAGGGTTCACCTTGTGGACCACTAGTCACCATTTCAGCAGTGGAGAACGTTTCTTCCGTTGTCAAATTGGTGGCAGAAGTGGGATAACTATCAGAGGCGTTGATGTTGGAGAAATTTGTTGACAGTGACTGTGTTGATGACAGTGTAGATGTTTCGTTTCTTGAATGAATCTCAGTTGTTTGTGTAGCCATTGAGGTTTCACTGAAAGTTAAAATTCCTGGACTTGCTGTTGTAAAGCTTAAATCCACATCTGAAACAAAGTTACAAGAAATTCATTAGACCAGTAAGTATGGCCAAGCATTTGTATACATTCAAACTTTAATATAAAGTAAGTTAACTTGACATAATAATTTTTCATCATTCAAAATTTTGCTGTAAATATTGTTTGTTAAAACACATAGATTAATAAGCCATTTGCGAGTAACCTTTGAACAAAATCTGGTACACTGTGCTATCTTATTTCACATAAACAAAACAATTCAAATTCCCCAGACTAAAGACACTGTTGCTATACCTTGTGTTTTGGAGCAAACATGGGTACTGATGAATAAAGATAAAAAAATGATAATTCAGGAAGAAATCCTACATAGCATCGTGTTTCCAAGCACTACACTTTATGAGCTTTTTCTTGAAAAGTTCTTTTATTGAATTCAAAATGTAGATATACAAATGTCTATATATCTCCAGAATGCAGTGCACTACAGGGGTCATTCATATATCAAATTGTAGCTTTTGATCGGCAGAATTCAGCCATTTCAAAAACTCATAACCTGAATCTGGTGACTTAGTACCTACTTTTTCTAGAGCTGGTCACAAATGTCCAGATGGAAAGACTTGTCAATCCAGACTGTTGTACTGCAGGTTTTTGACAATGCTTTTCAATCTGATTAAGAATTTCAGTCCTTGTTTTGGGAAATCGGAAACCTAAAAGAGCTGGAGCAGCATCTACGTCCTCCCTTCAACATTTTCTTTGATGTTTCTCTAATGCAACACCTTTGCCACATGCTGAGCCATATTTGTCTTTCAGACAAGTCAGCCAAAAAATCAACTTTTCCCTGTGACTTTCTTAATGTGGGCACCTGTGGGGCAATGAACTTCAAATCATGACATTAAAACACATGTTGGATTAGACTGAACCTTCTTTAAAAGATCAAGCTTGAATCAATAGCTGGGTTCTCAGAGGCAGAATTTGTGGAATTCACCTGCATTATCTGGTTCCTCCATCATTTCAAAGGATGGATTCAGGATCAAGTTTTCCCCTAGAAGGATGTGTTCTTGTGGCTCAGGGGGAGTGGTGTCCACCACAAATCCGTCTGAAGCAACCGACACGGACTGTAGGCCAGCTGCATCGAAAGCTGAGATCTTGGAGTAGTACCGAACACCTGACAGAGAGCAAACAGATAGGAGCTGGAAAAAATGCTTGATCTTATCGCATTCTGAAATTGGCATCAATGTTGCTACGTTGATAAGAATTAATCCCTGAGACAGGCGCGGATACCCAAAGTCAAAGAGTGAATCACTCTACGTCAAGATAGACCATGCAGGATTTCCTTTATTGTTACTATGACTGCTCTTGACAATGCTATCCATATTCAATATTATGCAGACTCCATAAAGACTAATGAAAGCCATGTTTGATTCAATATTTCGTTCTTTATTCAGAACATCTTCAGGAATGAGATAAGCCATGCAGTTGTAACCTTATAACATGAGTCAGAGGGGGAGTAATTGGCCAATCAGAGAGTCTAAACAGTAAACAAAGAATTGAAAATGGCTCACAGACAGCATCATCTTATAAACCAGTGGTAACAAGGTGTTAGGAGGCCAGTAGTAAGGTACATGTAACAAAGGAGAAGTGAGGTGTTGAATCATCCCATAAACAGAGTTAGCCAAACAAAGCAAGCTCTTTGGAGGCCCTTAATCCAGTGTTTAGAGATGGCTTGTAGCGACTGATGGCTAAAGCTTCCTTAAATAACAATTCCAGCCAATGTGTAGAATAATCAATAACGCTAGTGTTGCTAAGTATCAATGACTGGTAGGTGGAAAATTGAAAATTGTCTATCCATATTGTTTCTTCTCTTTTTGAAAACAAGAAAAGCAGGTAAAGCCTATTTTTTTATGCCATTTAGTTGCCCCAATGACTGCCAATTATTTCAACCAATTTTGTTCACTAGTGTGGGCTACTATTAACTGAAGGCAGATTGGAGTATCATACTTTATGAAGAGGTGTGGACCCCAAAAGAAAATGCGACATTGGAATTTTTTTACCGTCAGTGAGAGGCACAGCTTGGGTCTGTGAGGCGGACAGCTTAATTCCAACATCAGCGCAGGGCAGGGTGCCACCATCTGTAGGGCTCTGTGTCAGTCCGACACACCACTCATAATGGTCTATATAGGATTCTAGATCCACAAAGCCATGCCAGGAGGCTGAGATGACCGTGCTGGAGTTCTGGTATTCTACATCATGGAGACCTGGAATGAATAAGCAGACAATAATTGGTTTCATTTTTTTTTACACTAGAAAATGTGCCCAAATCGAGAATCTTGATGGTAGCCATCACATGCGGGAGTGAGCCCCTGCTATTAAATGAAGATACAAGACAACTTTACATCTGAATTTCTGTGTTACATTGCGAGTTGTGCAAAATTTCTTCAAGTTTTTGCTGTAATGATAACAGGTGAAATGTGGATAAGTGATGGTTATTTGAATTGGTCATTATGTTGAGGCGATGCTTACAAAAAGAAACAACACAGTCCAGTCAAATTCCAGGAATGGAACAAGGGACATCTTCCACATTGAGCACACAGGTGCATCACTTGTTGGAACGGGTCTGATTAATCGATTCGAAACCTCACATCTATTAAAAAAAGAAAGATGCGTAGGTACGCATCCCATCAAATCTAAGTTTGAAATCATTTTTTGGGGTTATCAAGAGCAGCCATGATAGCAAAGTCAATTTCTGAAGGTTGTATTGAAATTCAGAGAGCGAACTCACCTATCCCATCAAACACCTGGCCAGGATCTGGTCCCCTGGTGTCCACCACAAAGCCGTCACTGCTTTTCAGCGTGTGCAAACCAGCTTTGTTGAATGCCCGTACGTTGCCGTAGTAACGCAGTCCACTCTGCAAGTCCAGGCCGGTGAACTGGGTGGAAGACCCATCGGCTGGGAAGGTGTGGTCAGCAAACTGCCGGATGTCCTCTCCTGAAGAAAGATAAACAACGTACAGTTGCAACTTGCAAGTACACTGCAGTTAAGGCAGTTTCAAGGAGGTCCTGTTACACACAACCCACAAATGCAAGAAAGTGATGTTTGAGTCTATCAAAAGAGTTCAAAGAGGAATTTCACAGCGTAAAGGGGCTACTGCATCTGATCATCAGTTTCATATAGGACAGCCTGTATAATAAATGCAAGTATACACCCTCTCCTGGGGAGATTCATGTGTTCAAAGCTTCTCTAACGGTAATTGATGACAGTTATGGTGAGTTATGTACTGTCATCCAAGAAAGGTGCTGATGGAACATAACTGTTCGTGAGCGTGTTCACCTTTCGCTGAGATGCCAAGACACAGTGCAGTGTGCCCTATCTCTTTCTGCAGATTCTTCAAGAAATTGTGCCTGCTAATTTCATGTCCTTGTGTACCCACTTCCAGGAGAGGTGCTAAGGGACACCCAACAGTAAGTTTATTCATGAATCTCCTGAATAATTGCTGAGCGACAACCAACACATACATGTAGCTCCTGAGTGATACCAGGTAGTGATTGTACTCACTTGCTGGATATAGTCAGGTGCTGAGCAGCGGCGTAGCTAAGATTTTATTAGTGGGGGGCACCGGCATCTTATGGGGGGTACCAGCTATCAGTGGTGTGGGTTTTGTTGGGCAAAATTTTGTTAGCCTTGTTCAATATCCATTCATCGTTTTTTATAGTGCAAGGGGGGGGGCACCTGGAATTTCTGGAGGGGCACATGTCCCCCAGCCCCCTGGCTACACCCCTGGTGCTGAGCAACACCTAGCGGTGAGTGTACTCACCTCCTGAATAGTTACTGAGTGACACCTGTGAGTGTACTCACCCCCTGGATTGGTATTGAGTGACGCTGGTAGTGAGTGTACTCACCTCCTGGATAGGTACTGAGCGACACCTGGTAGTGGGACATTGCGTCATCAAGAAACACTCCCATCCAGGAAATAAAAATAACGTCAGGATTTGTCAAGTAATCTGTGTCTTTGGTAGCACTGGGAGTTGCAAGATCTTTAATCTGAAAATAAAAGACATCACACGTAAAGCACCTGATACATTAAACCTCAACCTCAAGAATTAGGGTTTGCTCAGTTACTGCTTGAGAAGCAATATCAACTGCATTATTACTATTAAACATCCCCTCTGCATCTGAGAAACACTGTGAACTTGAACTACACAGAACTCAAAAAGCATTTGAAGCCAAGAGAGTGTACCTATATTTAGGCTTAATTATTGTCAAATGACTCTCACTTTTTCTTAACAGCCATCTGCCAAAAATCTACAAGCTGCACGATCTTCTGTGGAGCATGCACTGACAGTTTAAATATCTACAACTTTAGCCTGGTTCGCTGAGGACAAGTCACTTTTACTTTGTTTTACAGCATGGTCAAACTGTATACAATTATCAATAATACACTGCTCGTATTATGGAAACAGACAGCACTAATAAAGTGGACAAAAAATAAAATGCTGTGTTTTTGTGACTTTCATCAGTTGTCAACTATAATTTCATAATCTCAACTATAAACCTGACCCAGTCATCTCACTCACCTTTGTGCCTCTGACTGTTGAGATTTTTGGTGGTGTGACATCAGGGGTGATGCCATCTGACCTGAACACAGCATAGGTATTAGCGTCATACCAGGCACGGACAAACACGTGATACTTGACTCCCTTCTGCAGCTTGTGGTCTGATAGATAAAGAGATCACATGACAGAATGATACAACAGTAGCACTGAGGTGGCATTCAACTTCCTTTTTCAAGTTCTGAAGATCAAGATCTCAATTGGAACATTGTTCATACATGCTGGGCTTGTCTCCATTTAACTCAGTCACGAGATGAAGACGGAGGCAATTACACATTCAGATGACGAGAGAGATATAGAGGAAGAATAAAGGTGAGGACATGAAACGAGAGAAAAGAGGATGGAGGAGACAAAGGGAGAGGCCACGATGAAGATTTAGGACAAACATGAGACTGACAAGCAGAAAAAATGCAGTGGTTATTACACCTTTCCCTCATTTACCATTTTTGCTCCATTTCCTCAGTTTTTAAAAATCTTTTTTACTAGAATCAAAATAAATACTTTTTTCTACTTTTTCAGCGACGTCCTTTGCCCTTCAGAACAAGAGCAATTTTCAGCATCAGCAATCAATTTCCAATTTACTTCAGTAGATGACTCTATAGTCAGTTTAACGTTTGGTTTAACAATTTCAATTTTAAAATTTAGCAACAGAGCCAAGTGAAAAGAAGGCTCTCTTAGGTTACTTCAAATAATCATGAACATTATGGGCAATATTTCTCCATGATTTTTTTAGAGCTTGCAAGTGTTAGCCAAAGTTATGATATGATTTTGATAGCAAGTTCTTATAGTTCTGCTGTTATTTTCTCCCTGTCTGTCACAGTCTCTTACCTTCGTCCAGTGTGATAATGACTTGGTTATCCTGTCCCACGTCAAACCATACTCTGTCCCTGCCTGCATCAAAGACTCCAGATGGATCCGATGAGGAGTCATCACCGATGCTCCACTCAAACCTGTAAGATATGCAGGAATAGAGCATAGAGTGAGTGGGTCACTGTCGGACATCATTGACTTTTGGCAGAATTGTTTGACCAGCTTAATAACTATAGGATACCCCGCCCCCTATTTGCAATCTTGAAGAGACTAAAACCTTCTCTCTAAACTATATAAAGTGATAATTCAATCAAGTCAGGTGAAAATTGACCCCTTTCGATTGAAAACAAGAAAAAGACAAATTTCAGGGAAACTCTGTGTATCAAGATGTTGCTTAAATTTCCACTGGAAGAGGTTATTCTTCAAATCTTTTCAATCTGAAGTTAGGGGGGTTTTCACTCAAAAGCATCTAGTTCCTTTGTTTCACTCTTTGGAATTAAAGGAATTTACACATGACAAAGTCACGTCCAGTACCCCCTTGAAAAATGTGTGGCCCCCCAACAAAAACATTCTGCCCCAGTTACGACACTGAAACTGGCAAATCTAAGCATTGGTAATTACTCCCGGCACTAAATGTCCTGGACATTTTGCACATTTCTGCTGTGACACAGCAGGTGGAACATCATAAATATGAACAGTTGGCATATATACCCCATACATTTTCTTCAAGAAAATTTATATGGGCACCCACAGTCAGCTAAGTGTCAATGTCATAATCGATACCAACATCATTAAAACTCACCATGTGATACCTAATCCTTTCTGTTCAGTGACTCGCCAGACTGCAGCTGCCATGAACTGAGTAGCGGTTTCATCGAGGTCTGTCGCGGTGCTGACATCGTCATGCATCAGATCCAGTACGTCCAGAACTTCTATCTCAGCGTTGGGATTACCTTGAAAGCAAAGCAGCAGGTGTGCCCATAATCATGGAGGTACAGTGCAGAGTAACGTGACACTACATGTTAATCATTTTCTTTGAATGTTGTTTCCCGAGTATAAACCATCATTTCTTTCTTTCCTGCAACAAAAGAAAAAATCTACAGAACTGCAAAAAAAAAAGATGACTGGGGTTGGACTAAAACAAGGCCACCTCTCACCCCATTTGGCTATTCAAGGTGTAGAGATGTGAGGGAATCACTCCACTAGAGAGAAGCCTGATTTCCACTGCCTATTTATTCCAACACCTTCCCCAGCTTCTTATCAGTTAAATCCTTTGGCCAAACAACTGCATAGTGATCCTTGAATTCACTAGTAGTTCTACATGTAATTTCGTGCACTGAAGCGTGAAGTGCCATACAAGATTAGTACAATGTACATGCTACATACAGCACTTACACTTCGAAGGATTAAAGGGAGAGTAGCTTAATCCTACTGATGCAAGATGAACAGTGTAAACAAATGGACAGGCCAAAAAGACAGTGCTTTTTCTGAGTGCGAGCCTCCCAGAATTGGAAATTCTCCAGTGGGATGTGGACATGAATCGTAATTTTTTGGAATATAAGGCGCGGCTTATACCTTGATTTTGCCCGTGAAAATGGTCGGAGCGGCTTGTAATCCGGGCGGCTTATATGCTGAGCTTTGAAGAATAAACTTGAGATTCATGTGTAGAAACACTAATTTGTTTTTGACAAAGTTTGCATCCTTTGAGAATGAAAAATCGCTTGTTACCTGGAAACATCGTAGGCCTAGATCAAAACACAAAGGTGGAACCGGCCTGAAAGAATCGGGACTACCTTCATGACGTTACCGTGAAAGATGCGGTAGTCATGTTCAATACCACGCGCGGCCGGCGGTAAGGCAGCCGAAAGTTCTTTTCGTTGGTGACCGTGCAAAGCCATAGATCTGACACTAAGAGTAGCAGGCAACCAACTACCAGTCACACAACCGGAACCGTGGACCGTAAGTATCTGTCAAACACCACGCAAATCGCTGTGGTGCGTCTGTCCGTTTTCATGTTGTGTGTTGTGTTTATTGCTTGTGAATCTTTCACGTCTACCACATCTATAAGAATTTTGTCCTTCTTTATGCAACCATTTTTGTGATTTTTAGTACCTTATAACGCTCTCCTGGTAATCCACTTGTGGGGAGAAACATTTTTTCTGCATTTACCCAGTCGCGGGAATATTTTATCACGCAACACTGCCATTCCGCCGCTGTCGCCTCTAGAGGGCGCGCGGAGCAATGGGTGGACAAAAGATTTATCTGGGTTAAATAATAGCATACAGGTCACAAATGCCTTGTTGATTTATAATAAACAATGGAGCATCTGGCGATATTTTTACTTTGACGTACAGGCACAAGAGTCACAACGTTATTTCAGCCTTTTCTTTGAAGTTACAAAGGGCCTTTATGGAGAAGTGCGGTCAAATGAGCCTCGCCGAACTCGGAATGCTCCCTTCACACATGAACTAGCTCCAGGCGCGGAAGGCCCATTTTGGCGGTAGTCTTTCATGTTGCAACGATCTACCGACGCACGTGATGATGCACCTTATACCACAGTGCGCCTTATACGCAAAGCTTTGAATCTTAATCTGAAGATTTTC
Source organism: Acanthaster planci (assembly GCF_054643075.1). Taxonomy (NCBI): domain Eukaryota; kingdom Metazoa; phylum Echinodermata; class Asteroidea; order Valvatida; family Acanthasteridae; genus Acanthaster; species Acanthaster planci. The sequence goes on along the minus strand of NC_141790.1, from coordinate 1,929,914 downwards.
GAGCCCTGCGCCTTATAATCCGGGCGTCTTATATTCCAAAAATTACGATACAGCATGGTTGCAAATGAACCATTAATTCCGCTGGCTCCCAATCTATAATGTGGCGCAGTGGGTGCTTTCCCGCACCAATTTTTCCATCTTTTTAAGGGGCATATCTTTTTCCTGTTTCTTTTTCCTGTCCTTAACTGGTTATTAAATCACATTAAAGACGGGCATTTGAATCTCGTGGATTTCCTAAATGGCCTTCTGTACAAGAAAGAGTCATTTCCCTCATATTTCTTCCTAATCGAAAGCTGCATCCTTCACAAAACTCTGCTTACTTCCGGTTACATCACTGCAGGTCCTACTTGGTGCGCATCTTCGGTCGATGGGTGCGCACGCACAGTGGCCCTCGCAGGTCGCTGCCGAGCAGCTTCGCAGCAGGACAAGGGAGCCCTTATTGGGTGAAGTGGGAGAGGCCTCAAATGTTGAGTGATGGCGGTTGCTTAGTAACCCAACCTTAGGAGAAAATAATATAAAACCAAAGAAGAACTGATCGCTAAACCTGTTGGCAAAATTTCCAATACCAGGATGAAGGTGCATACTGTTGAATTTCTGTGCCAGTTGCCAATATAATTTTTCTAACAATTCTTTTGGAATGCCAAGGCCTATTATAACTTCTTGTGCAAAGTCCACATTTTTATGAATCTAATGATGCATTCAAAAAAGCACATTCTCTGCTTTTTGGTATACCATGCTCTACTTGTGTCATATTGAAGGGAGCTTAATGTACTGTTGAACCCCAGTTGACAGTTGGCATAACACTACATTTGAAATCTGTTATGTTTTTCAGGGTTCTTCCACATAAATAATGCTTTATCCAATAATATGCTCCATCACTTGGCTCCTCTTTATCAAATTTTAAGAGACACAATGGGAAGATATCCCGCTGTACACTAAACACAGCCATAATTTTGTAAAGAAGAGACAAAATGATCATATCACTGATACAGACAGAGTAATCGGTAATTTATAGGATTTCCATTCAAACATGCTTTTAATGAAAACTTTAAATGGATAAACAGAGAGAACAGCAAATGTTGCACAGGATTTCAATGGAAGCACTACACTCACCCTGTTAATGGCCCAGATGGAGATGTAGAGGTACGGAGGAGATAAGCCTGTTATACTGCCCTCTACTGATATAACAGCTGTCTGTGCGATGCCCTCGTCCAATGACATGCCGTCATTGCTGTGGTCAACACGGATTGGTCCATTCTTGGGAAATAAGAAAAAAATTGTCAATTGTTCATAAATGAACGTTCATTTTCCAGTAACCAACATGACACTAGTGGCAACACAGGTAAAATTCACAGAGCTGGATTGTTTGAAAAACTCACCGTTCCAATTTAAACCTACAGTCACAGTTCAGAAAACTCAGAGACACTGTTACAGTAGAAATTTGTTCAGGGATTCATTTATAGATTTCATAATTTATGGGCAATTCCTCCCAAAATTTAAGTTTTGTCATTCATGTTGATGTTAACTGTGGTCATCACTTGTTGATTTTAGGGAAAGTGCAAAGATACCGGAGTGAGTTCCAAGCCACCATAGGTGCGTCCGACGGAGACCAAGTAGTGGCTGATACCAGAGTGCACATCGGCAAATCCCAGCCAGGCCAGGGCTAAGGAACCAGTGGAGGTGCTGGTGTCTTCCAGCCACGTCATCCAGCCAGAGTGCTGACGAGCAGGAGGTGGGGGACTACCTTGGGTTGGTTCTTGCGGATCGATCCAGACGATGCGATGACGGTTCAAGTTGGCGGCACTCTCTGTATCCACGGCAAACGTCCCGACGGAAGGTGGGCTACCGTCGACCTGAGAATGATGAATGACGCCAAGTAAATTGCAAAATATGAGTGATGACAGGGAGGTCAGAGAAAAAATTGCACTATATGGTCGTTTGAGCAGAGCCGTAGTGCACATTGGTCATGTTGGTGAGAAGCAATTATAGACCAAATCATAGGTAACACCCGAAATTTCCCAAAGTGGTGCAATGTCCCTACTGATGGAAAACGTAGGAGAAATAGGGGTAGCTAGGAATGTGAACAGACATGAAGACAGCGTTGAAGGCACATGACTTCATGGATGCAACATCATGCATTCAACCAGGCACAGGTAGTGGAAGCGGGGCGACCAGGGGATATGTCACACCGGTCAACATGAGCTGTAGCTCTTATGAAAGAATGAACTTTTGGACACACATTTCTTACCAGCAGGGATTCTGTCTTGGCCTCCGTACAGAGGCCAGCGAAGTTGCAAGCCACCACAGTTATGACGTAACGACTTCCTTCGTGCAATGTCAAATTGGTGAAGGTGTGGTCCAATTCACTTCCTGCGATCTGCAAATGACAGCAGGGGACACTGGATTATGAAAGTTTTTGGAATTGAAAGCATTAGTTTCCCTTTCAGAGTTAAATTTCACACTGCACCAACCTTCCTCCGATTGTCAAAACATTACAATTTTTGTTACTGCTCTTGCTAACACTTCATTTTATTCAATGAATTCAGCCTCGGTCAACTTTTTTTCCAACAAAGTCCATCTTAGCACACTTCATCAACAGTAAAATCGTCAGGGCAAAAGTTAACCTTAATTGGAGGTATATTGATGTCTCCATTGTGGTGTGTGCTGACCGACACATACTGGTCGCTGATACCACTCTCAGGGTCATTGAACTTCCAGGAAAAGTGGAGGAGGTCACGCAGAACCTAAAAGATGAACAACAGTGTCTCACATATCAATTGAAAATGACAAATGCACTCGGAAGCTTTATTCATCATCGTGAGTCACGGACTTACTTGGTGTGACTGGTACAAATACCCATGAAATGGGAGGCACGGCCACAGCTCTTGGCGTTGATTAAAGTTTAGTTTTAGCTGAAATTGTGAAAATCTGTGCTGCGCTTGTACACAAATAAGATTCTAGTCAAGCATTATATAACAATATTTTTTACACGTGTGGAATGGTAAGAATAGTTATATTTGGTGACAGATAATGGCTCTCTTCAGCTTCAATATGTAGAAGAGACACATGTCCTATATTTGTACATTGTGCAACACAGAACTGTACTCTTTAGTATCCTTTTAAATTCTTACCTGGGTGTTTTGGACTGCCATCCCCTGCTTTTCATCAACAGCAGGTGTGTCCACCACATCAGGGGGGCTAGAATCCACGCGAAACCCATTAGATGTAGCCTCACTCCACATGCCGAGCCGGTTATAGGCACGTACGGTGATGTAGATGTCAGCGCCTACGGGCAGCTGGTGTGACGCTGGCAGGAATTTTAGAGCATCCTCTGACAGCTCAATTCGTGTAGCGGGGAGAATGTCCTCAGCTCCTGGTGTAGTGCCAGCGCGCCATTCAAAGTGGGAGAGGCTGGAGTGAGGGTCATGGAAACCCCACCAATGGGCTCGCAGCTGGAACCTAAACAGACAACCAAGGAATGCGAGAGCCATGATTACATAATATGTAAAGGGCTGGATAGCCTGTTGGTTAAACAGCAGCAGAGAAACAGAAACCAGAGGTTTGAAGCCTATTTCGATGTGCAGACCCCAGTTTTGTAGGTCCAACAAAAAACTACAACTTGTGCGATAACATCTTCTCTGTAGTTTGCACATTTTCGATTTACAATTTTTAAAAGTTTCTGTCAATGTTTCTCACCGTGAAGACTGGTAGCTTATGTCATCACTGCCAGGGCCACCATCATACACCTTCCCTGGCAATGGAGGCGAGTCATCTACCATGACGCCATCGGAAGTCACTGAGGTACACAGGCCAGCGGCATTACAGGCCGTCACCGTCACATAGTAGGTCAGACCAGGCACCAGGTTAAGGTTTTCAGCAACCACATCTGACAGCGAAGGAAACACACAGACTTATCATCTATGAAGGACAGGTTTATGGGAGCATTCTTTCACAATCTGATTTTTTACAATTTGATTTCTTACTTAATTTCTGCACTGGTCATTAGTTGGGCATTTGTGACATCATTGTTCTGACCAAAAGAAAACCAAGATTAGAGTGGGTTCATCATCCATTTAAAATGACAGAAAATTCACAGACTTTTTTCTACCAACTTCGATGCCACATGCAGCGAAACAAAATGCAAAACAGAGTGCGAAGAGAGAGGAATACATAATCTTGGTGCATACCTACATGTACCTTGTACTTTATCTCTCTCAAATGACAAAACAGTTTCTGATTCTGCATTTTTGTGAGCCACTATTGCATTGCCATCATAAACAAGTTATTAAGTTAGTAAACAATCTGAGTTTACAAGTCCCCTGACACAGGCAAAGAAGAGAGAGCCCAGAGAGGTTTGTAGGGACCATATCAAGCTCACACCTGGTGTAAACACGAAGACTGTGCATTCAAATAGAAAACTGGTTGTGTGCGATTGGAACAGCCTGTGCAAATAGCACATAAACCTGCACATGCTTTATAGCTGACTCAAGTTGACTGATTGGTAGACAGAATTTAACTTTGATATGTAGAACCAAAATCCATTTTTAAAATAACTTCAGTGTTGACGTTTGGAAATTACCAGTGTACAAGCCCACATGCTGCTCAGGCACGACATCGGAACACCCGGGACACATCCCAGCTCTCCATGAATAGCCCAGGATGGTGCTGTGCGGGTCGTGGAACCCTTCCCAGAATGCTCTCAGTTCAGTGCGATCTTCCTGGAAGTCTCGGTCTCTATGATTGGCCGGCACTCGCACCAGATCTCCGTCGAAGACGTGGCCGGCCACTGGAGGGCTTGCATCTACGGTGAAAGCTCCATAACTCCTCAGCGTGATCAGACCCACAGTATTGATGGCCTGCAAACAGCACAAAATAGGTATAGATTTCATCGGGAAAATAGTTTCCATCATTATCATTACAGTCTGAATCCCCTGCTATGTAACAAGGGCAAATCATACGAAGTGTATTGCTTACAAGTTACCTTTACAGCGATGAAATACGAGTGACCTTCTTGGAGGGGTAAAGGTTGTAAAGAGTCACTGACCCCAGTCTCTTTATCCTCTCTAGTAAAAGGCATGATGTCTGCATGGCCTGAGTGTGACCCCACGGCCCACTCGTAGTATGCTACGCCACTCTCCCTGTCTGAGAACACATTCTCCCAACTGAAAAACAAAATGACCAAGAAATTCACCTGGATGTAAATAATGTTCAATAATTTATGCAAATGTTGAAATACTTTCGAACTTTGAAATTAACTCTGTTAGTGTCCATCTCTTCAAACTGAGGCTGCATCCGAATCTCTTGTCTAGAGCTAGGTCTAGGTCTTTGCTCCATTGGAGATGCGTGGAGATGCGTAGACAATAGACCTAGCCGTAGCTCTGGAAGCCCGTTTCGGATACAGCCTGACTTAAGGTTTGTACGATTTACGATTTACAGGCACCTGCTAAAATAAACTTTTACTTCTCCAATATCTGCGCATGAGGTCAAAATGGAGTAATGACAAAGCTGAGGAAGAACTGAACAGCACTGGCCTGGTTAGGAGGAACAAAGTGGGTTGGGCATTTCCACAATGTGTCTGAAAGCTTGTTTAATTGTGGATTTCACTGTCTGACAGTGTACCTTGCCGAGATGGAAGTTGTCGACCGGATGAAGCTGCCACCAATGTCCAACGTGTGATCCTCACTGACAACAGGAGGAGATGTGTCAATGACTATTGAATCTGACATCGCTTGGGAAGACAGGCCGACAAAGTCAGTTGCTGATTGGAGGAAAATGAACAATGCCAGAAACACTTGAAATGGAACGAAGCAACCCATAAATATGCTCGAGGTGTGACTTCAAATCACTTATATTGTAATCAATATCTTACCGGGCAGTCTTTATTTGATTGATCGCGATATGACCAAAACAAAAACTAGATGTAACAAGACAATAAAACACAGTCTGCCACATGATGTTAAGGCATCATTTCAAACTTCTTATCGGTCGACTATAGGACAGGGCCATCCAACCCATAACAGTGACTTGTGTTGAGTGATTAATAGAGGGGTGTTGCTCCACTGAAACCACATAGCCTTGGGAGTAATGCAATGTAAAGGCATTTATCAGTAACAATTTGCCGCTTGAGAACACTTCACCTGATAGCCAAATGATAATCAATGTATCGGTTGGGCTATTCTGTCTGACACCTACCTGATAAGAATTTGATATGGTGCCTAAATACCAACACTTCAGACTCAAGTTGCCTTTTTTTTACAATCAGACTTGGTGTGAATGGCTCAGATGGATAAGCAGCAAATAAATATATTGATCTAGTCACAATCTACCACAGAAAAGTTGAGAAACCCTTTTGTGACCCATATCTTTACCTTTCACTGTGGCATAGTACTTGTGTCCATTCTGTAACCTCAGCTTGTGTGCGATGACACCGTTGGTGATCCCAACTCGAGTGAACCCCTTTACGTCACTGCCACCCCACATCGAACCTGCCATAAAAGAGTTAATTACCACACACTTCAAGGACTTGCTGACCAAAGCCTTTTGCGAGTTAAATTTGAATAAAATTGAGTACACGGAATTATCTGATTGCACATAAACACAATCTGAATTCCCTAGGCTAAAGACACTGTTGCTATACCTCAATAATTCGTGGCAAGCTTTTGCATGGTAACCACCATCTCTGGTTCCTTTAGTTCCTTTGCGCCCTTCTCATCCATTGAAAACAGTGACTGGGTGCAAGGTGTCTTTTATGTAACTAAGAAAAAGCTTGCCCCGAATCACGAGGTACAGCGACAGTCTTTAGTATGGAGAATTCTAATGGTTATGTTCATGTGACTATAAAGAACTCCATGTACCAGATTTTATTCAAATCTAACTCGCAAAAGGCTTACCAAAGGGACCTCATGGCCGTGTGTAATAGCACGCCAGCCTTGCACTCTGGTGCAGAGTGGATGGTGGAGGCTCCGTGCTGACTTCTGAACTTAATGACTAAGTGACAATTTTTGCCAACAAGTAACACCCGCAATATACTCCCATCATTACTGAGGGCCTCTGTGAGCGAGTATCCTGCTCTGATTGGTTCTTGTGTAGACAGCAATTCTGGGGCTCAGTATGACGTTGATTGACGAGCAAATGAAAAACTCTTCCTACCAATGGCACATTCATAGTATTTGATTCCAGAGCGCTGACGTGTCCAGGCAAAGCCATGTTCCTCAATGTCAGTGAATGACTCCCAGAGTAGTGCCAACTCAGACACAGAACTCTACATCATGAATGGACAAGTGCTTACCAATGGCATATTCATAGTACTTGATTCCAGAGTGATGACGGGCGAAGCCGTGTTCCTCTATGTCAGTGAACGACTCCCAGTGGAGCACCAACTCAGAGACGGAACTCTGTCAACACGAAAACAAGGCAAAAGCCAGATTCAAACTGCAAAATTTTGTCCAAATAAGTCATTTTATCCAAAGTGGATAAGCCAGTTTGGTATTTCATGCAGGATAAAGCGATGTGAGAATGTACATGTTTGGGGTGACCTTTTAGGGTGACCTTGCATTAGGTTATCAACCCACCTCCATGTGCTTAATTTTAAGTGTGTGCTACTGAAATGCTAAGCTGGATCATTTGAAAAGAACATAAGTGGAAAATATTCATTTCAGGGTCTGCTTGTTTCACACAGATCTGGTTCTCGACTCCTGGGTTCCGTTGTCCAATCAACACAGATTATTATTCCGTGTGAAACAAACAAGACACTGAATCTCACTTGATGCCAGATAGCTTAACTAAATTGATACCTGAAAGGGCTGCAAAACTAACCATTAAAAATGCGTGAAATATGAAATCCCAAAGCCAAGGCAATGTGGTACAGCAATCATGCATGTGTAGGCTTTCATGCAGCATAGCTCACAGCTCCAATAGAACAACTTGCTCAATCTAATCATGCACAGCGGTGACCGTTTTCTAACAACTGATATGTGAACCTTTCAGGAATGAAATTAAACTTTTGGGGACAAAGCTGGAAAATGATGAACCACAAATGGAAGTAATTACTTGATAGATTTGATGCTGACTCCAACCGATCCACACGGAGCCAGGTGTTGGTGGGGTTGTATCCACGACAACGCCATCGCTGCAGCTGGATACAGCCGGAAGGAGCTCCTCCCAAAGTTCATGCTTTAAAGTCACTTCATCGGCGTGGATACAAATACGATAACGCTTCCCATGTGAAAGGGCCAAATCAGGGATGCTGACAAACTCTTTATCTACAAAAAGTGAAAAAACAACTTTCTAATGCTATCTTCCATGCCAATTTTGATGAATGTTGGTTCATTCTTTTTAATAACAAGTCCCATACATCATTCATGTTCAAATCTTAACAGGATCTGCATACACTGGGCACAACGGTTCATGACTATAACCTAGCTACACTGCGGCATATACTCTGAGTGGCTTATATGGCACCATATTAAAAATAATATCAGTCATTAAACACCCTGCCGTGTCATGTCTCAACTCAGCCTAGCCCTAGCAGCTGACCGGCCCGCTGGCCAGACGTACACATGCAAGCTCTCCAGGGACAAGGCAGTCATTTTTTCGTTGGTTGTTGTTTACAGTTCACTCTACTCAGGTGTCGAAAATAAAGGAAACCAGTCCAGAGGGACTCAGTAGACTTGTAAATGTACGGTAAGTACCGTTCACACCTCACAAATCGTGTGGTGCGTATGTTAATTTCTTTCTTTTATGGTTGCATAATCCATGTTGTTTATTATTTCACTGGTTATTTGGGGACTACTGAAATAAAAAAAGCACAAGGAATTGCTGCATGGCCCACCCAGCATGGACACTAATAGCCTGCCAACTTAAAATTGGTAATTTCGAGGACTCAGGAAAGTTTAGGCTTGATAACAACACTGTTTGTGAGCATCTTACTCTCGAAGATTGCATACCTGGAGGTGGCACTGACCACAACACTGGGCACTTCAATTTGGGCATTTATTGGGCCTCTAACGTTAAGAGTTCACAAAAGGTAAAATTTAATCAAACTCCTAACGTAGTGATTCATAAATGACAGTTTCAATCAATCACTAAAAAGTTCTGGTAAAATGCTATTTGGCAAGACTGAAATCTTTTAAAATGCACCCCAAAATAATTTCTTTGTTCAGTATGTGAAGTGGAAGTAATAATGACTTTATACTAGAATTTATCAAGTTTAAAGAACTTCTGCAATGTTTCTGTGGGATTTTCTGAGATTTTTACAAGGGTACCAGGTAACTCAGCTGAATTCTTGCCCAATTTCCAGACTCCAACATGTTTGAATTTTGGACGAAATTCCATAACACTAAAATTGCTCACAAAGGTTCAAAAGCCTGTAGCATGAAGACAAAATATTGCCAGTATTTAACAAAATGGATTGGAAGATTTGTAATAAGAGGTTTGGCAGCACTATAAAGAAAAGTCAAGTGAACATAGAATTGCACCACATATATACTCTACATATACTAGCTATTCTGCAGTGCAGCAGGTGCGATGACTTACGTGACATCGTCAGCACCGCAGAGCGGCTTGTACCCCATATGCAAACTATAAATCTTCATTTAAAACAACTGTAAACTGAGTGTTCATCATGGTATTTGTTTCCGAATTACCTCAGGAAGTGGTGGTCGAAACAATAAAAAATTGATCATTCAAATTCATTATTCTACCTGTTCTGCCACAGGAGATAGCCCTTGGGTGATCACACGGGTACTGCAGACCCTTGTCCAAGTCTCCAAAGTCTGTCAATCCAGCGTCCTCAATGGCTGCCCAGAAGTAGTCCCTGTGGCGCAGTGTGGGCCAGACGGCTGATAAGAAGGACGTAGACGAGACGTAGTTCTTGTCTGGCTCGGGCCACATTGCATTCTGCTCAATGTTAACTTCATCTGTTATAAGTGAAACAGAGCCATTAAGGGGATGTCTTGACAAAGTTGAAAGAAGCTGGCTGCAAGGTTGCAACTTCAAGAAATTAACCCCACCACAACAGGCTGTGTGCAGTTTGCTCACGGTGTGCCTCCACAAACTTCTCGGACTTTATGTGGGTGGATTTCTGTGACTGCATAAACACAAGCTGGTCGTCTACCATGCGTGTGTATACTAATGGCCTGTATTTACCCGGTACATATTATTAAAATTATGATTAATTCTTTCCGGTAATGACACCAAGGATTCCTCCAAAATGCCTTAAGCACTGTAGCTAACAAGTCTGAAGAAACTGGTAGAAAGGACACAATGAGAAGAATTGACTGGATGTAGTGGTGAGCGAAAAACCCTAGAAAAGTGTTGTAGGTAAAATCCTTGGAATACCCTGGCAACTGAAAACCTAATCCATATGTGGACCCAGCTGGTAACGCCTGTTGCTACATGGCAAAAAGGAAACTTACGATCTGCATCAATGACAACATGGGGCATGACAAGTGTCACATCGTCACAGTTAACAATCTCTGTGCTAGCGATGGAGGATAGGCCGGCCTTGTTGTAGCCTCTGACTGATAGCCGAAGACAGACATCCAGGTCTAACTGTCCACTGTAGAAGGCCATGAAGCGGGCCTTTGGAGCAAGAGACGTGAAGTGGGGTTTGGAACAAGCATGTTGCATTCAAGAACCAGGTTTGCAAGAAACAGACAGTTATCGTCCTGATCTTTTGTACTATGATTCTTGGGCAGATTTTAAAGGTTTTTCTCAAAGTTGGAATCATTAACAAATTGGCCAGTTATCTACCATTCTGCTTTTAAGGAACTGGCCTTTCAGGCATGATTTAAAGAAATGAAACCAATTTAGCCAGTGAATGTATAATGCTCCCTTTAAAGATGGTGCTTCTATATAACATACGTTTCTTAGAATGTACTCTCCATATTTTGTCGTAGTCAAAAATGGCTTTTTTATCTGTCCAAAATATGTAAACTTTTTTCCCATCATTTTCTGCACTTTTTCTGGCTGTTTGTAATTCTTCTAAAGAATCGCAATACTTGCTCATTACTAATCATAATACTTGCTTAAAGAAGCGAAAAAAACAAATACAGACTCACCATTTCTCCAGTAATCGTCAAATCCTGGATTCGTGTCCACTGACTCAGCAGGGCTCCGTCATTACCATCTTCAGCAATGCTCCACTCATAGAAATCCATCAGTTCCTGAGGGTTGTCATGAAGGACGTAATCATGTGCAAACGGCTGGAAGGCCACGTGGATCTCTGTTCTGCCTTGTGTGGACTCAATGTTGCTTACTGTGACCTGACCGACCTCGGGAGGTTCGGACAATACCCAGAATCCATCAGTCATGATGGGCTGGAAGCAAATGCTAACATGGCAAAAGTGAACCTGGAAAATAAAACACAAAATGAACCAAAACAGTTTATCGACCAGCTCTCTCCATCCACACTCAGCTGCAACACTGAAGAGCAGAATTTGAATGGAAATAGAAATAAGCCATTACCTTTGATCTGTAGTGAGCTCCGCCTTCCAACCCTACACCAGCCCCAACATGTTGGAATGCCGTGCCCAGATCTTCATCCTCAAGCAATGTGGTCCACACCACTGTTTGGTTTTCATAACCTGTGAGTGATAGAAAGAAAAAGAACCCTACGGAGTTTAATATGAGGTTAATACAATACGGTTAAGAGAATCGTGGTATGGCAAAACACTAACTTCCTTTGGGAGGGACTGCAAGGTAATCAAATCGTTGGACTACTATAAACATGTAAGTATTGCATAGTTTAGGTCACTTCAGTTGAGTTAAAGCCATTGGGGCAGCTTATTCGCTACTTTATTTCTATTTTGTAAGAAAACGGCATTCAGAATGTAATGAATTCTTATAAAAGAATTATTTACGAACTAAGAATTTGATTAATTCTGATTAAACATCAAAGTTTTTCATCAGACTTACCTAAGTTAATCTCAATCTCCTGTTCGAACGCCCAGCGGATGTTAGTCACAAAGGGCTGCAGCATCTCAGGGATGGTCCAACGAGCTGAGATGTCGGAGGTGGAGGACTGGTAGGTGATGTCATCCTGACAGGGTTGATCAGCAGCAGATGAGTGATGGGACAACCCTGGAGGAACAGACACTGGAAGAAGGAGGCAAGAATCAGTGAATGTGGGGGATGCTAGAGGGGCTGATCTAATGAGATGAGCTGTAGCAAGGGGTGACGTCATTTGCACAGCTTTGCGAAAAAAACATAAAAATGATGGAATACTCCTTGCAGAGTTGGTGCCTCTGAAGCTGTCCACACTGTACAAATCTTTAAAAAACACTTGGAGGCACTGCAAAGGTATGGCGGAGCCTCAGCAATTTTTCGTGAATAAAAATACTGATAAAACAACACAAGGCGGTGGAAGGACGTAAAACAATACCTTTTTGCCATTGTTCACCAATGGTGTCTAATTTCCTGTTTAATTCAAAATTCTGTACTCCTTGAATTGTTTTCACTGTTTTCTTAACATGTTTGGCTGACATTGTGTTTAATCCTTGAAAACTTCATAGTTTTTTGATGTTTCAAATTTTTTTAATACCAATGTACATGTATATCTATGCTGTTTTTCCTGTTTTAATGTTACCAGTTTCCTTTGTGGAGAAGTACTTATTACGACAGCCTGATTAAGTAGGACAACACATTCCATGGTTCATGTGCATTCACTATACAGGGTGTCTAAGAAAAAGAAAATCAAGATTGGTTAATCTGTTTCATGAATGTGACTAGTTAAAGTGGTAGATATAATCTGTTTCAGTGTGTCTTCTTTCATGTGACAACAAGAAATTCAAATTTCCCTCACACACGACTGAGCATGAAGTGGTTTAATTGATCCTGTCAGAAATGGCTTTGCACCAGATGAATTACAGGTTTGCACAGCATATAAAGCACTAAGAACACTACCAAACTCATTAATTCAAAGACAACCACTGTTAGGGGCTTATTCACACTGAAGCCTAGCCCAGTGTTCTTCAACATGTCCCCCATTTCTTTCAATGATAAGTTCTGCCCTTGTTCTAATCACTTTTAAATGCGTGTCATGTATTTGGAGATTCCAGCAAAGGTTGTGTTATTCTGAAAAAAAAGCCATCTCTGAACAGTACGAATTCAACATCAAAACAGCTATTCGGTGCAAAGCCCTTTCTGACTTGGTCCATTAAACCACTTCGTGCTCAGTCACATGTGACGAAAATTTGGATTTCTTGGTGTCATGCAAAAGAGGAAGTCAAAATGAAACAGAAAATTGCTACCGTTTACCACAATTTTGGTCACAGTCAAGAATCAAGCGCATTCATCTTCCTTTCCCTTTTTAAGACACCCCGTACAATCATTCTTAGGAAGCATCATAACACTTGGGAACCTTATAGCGCTGGGAAAATAGCTGTTAGAGAGTTGGGGACATTATCTGAGGATGCTAGTATAACAGGTCATGAATGTTACATCAGCATTTTAAATAGAATATTACGCATACATGTTCCGAGTCTAATCGAGATTTTGCAAAGGCAAGCCCTGAACCCTGAATCAATCTGAAGGAAAAAGATGGTGACAAACCAAAGGCCTCACTTTCACCACAGCCAAGCCCATCTTTGATTGTAGCTCCCTCCAATAACTGACCCTCCTGAATGACTTTGAGACCATCTGAGGTAACGGAGACACTGCCAGCTTCAGAGATAGCGCGGACGGTCACGTAATAGGTCTGTTTGAGGAAAGCGAGATAATAAAAATGGCTACACATAAGTACCACAAACTGAATCACATCAAGCAAGCAAAACAGTCTGTGAATTCTCGACAGCCAAAACTGACAACCATTATGATTATTATTTATTTGGCCAAAACAATAACACAGAACAATTGGTACAGTACAAAACAGAACAGTACTTCCAGATGAGCCAGGGGCAGCAAAAGCAATAAAATTACTGTGATCCATAGACCTGCTGCCTTACATCTGGTCGTGGATCAGTAAAAGACGTAGATTAACTATTTAAGGTAAAACGTTTGACTATTTAAAATATACAAGAGATCAAAATGAGATACACACTTCAGGGCATGATACGAACATTAAAAACAGAAACTCATACTTACAAATTACAAAAAAAGGTTATATTAAGAGATATACTGGGCATAGAAATGGTGACATGAATAGAGAACAAAGACAAAACAAGATGGGGAGTCTTCACCAAACAAAGGTTGTCGTGTCCTTAGACACAAGTTCCGCAGGGACTCTTGAGGAATCACAGCCTGCGAGACTGTACTATACTCTTTACTGGAACACTGGAATATACTCTTGGGGAATAAGTCTTGATTCCATTTGCAAAGAATTTGGCAAAACTTGGCATTTCCCACAATTACGTTGGGGCAAAACCTGTCTCGAGGGGTTTGATTCCTCAAGAGTCCCTGCGGAACTTGTGTCTAAGGACACGGAAACCCATATGAGGGCAAGTTTTGTTTGGTGAAGATGCTCCATCTTTGGCAAATAACAGATTGCTTCTGCAAATAAATAAATGAATAAAACTAAAGTAGGCCTTCAAGTAAATTGGGGCGGGGGTAGCCTGTTCAATTCTCCCCCCCCCCAGTTTCGCCCATGTGTGGCATGTGCTCAAATGTGCAGCTTGGAGATCAATCTGAGACTGAGTTCAAAAAGTCTATGCTTTCCTTCAAGAAATGCATGTAACCAGGGTCATGTCAAGTTTTGTGCATTTCCCCTATTTACCATGAGTAGAGTAAGATTCAGTCCGTCCAGATGATAGAAAGTTACATTGCCAATACCGATGTAACCACCACTGACATCTGAGATGTCACCTTCCAATCCGACGGCAATCTCGTAGCTGATATCAAGATGGGGATGCTCAAAGCCATACCACCGAGCTGAGATGCTGGTGATGTCCATCTGCACGTCTATGTCCTGGGCAACCTATCAGGGAGAGACAGGTCAGAACAGCAGAAATCAGCTGGCTGGCTAATTATGGTTTCCCTTTGACTGGAACTATTTGGCTACTACCATTATTGAAGTTAAACAATGAACTGTCTAAAAGCCATTTCTTGCCTCACTTGAGTCAAAATCCAAACAAGATTTGACGTCAAAACATATTTCCAGCAAAATTTGCCACTGTCAAAATGTGTTTATTGTTTGCAGATTTGCCACAAGAATCTTTGTGAAAAATTTTAAATATTCGTGATCCTATTCACTTTCGATCAGACTGAGTATGAGCTTTCCTTAATCGTTGATGAGAGTATTGGTTTTTGATTGAGTAATTTATGGAAATAGCTTGATTAGTTTTTTCTATCGGTTTAGGAAAAAATCATTTGTACTAGCTAGCTTTGCTTTCAGCGTATATTACCCCAAAGTCCACAGCCACTTCTTCTCCTGGCGGAGCAACATCCAATACAACGCCCAGGGATGGCAACTGCACAATGTGTCTATAAACAGATGAGATCCCCACTGTTGTCAATCCAGCACCATTCTGTGCTCTGACAGACACGTAATATTCATGGTCACCATGGAGATGCCAGTTTAGGTCATCCAATGAGAATGCCGCACAGGATGTTTGGGATGAACACGGACCAATTCTGTAGTATTTTTCTGTCAGGTAAGAAAGGGTCTCCGTGCCACCTGGGCTGCTACCTGCAATGATGCGTGAAAGTAATTTGTGTGAAGAAAGATAAATTCTACTGATTACATTAATGTCAATGTCTTAGTTATTGCAGTATGAGGAAACGTCCAACATCGCAAGAGGGAAAAATTAATCCTTGAAGTTGTGATTTATATGCAATTTTAATCAATGTTGCTAGAGCAACTTTTCTCTCCACTACACTGAACACTTTCTTGAAATGAAAGTCAAAAGGCCCATCAGGCAACCCATTTAAAATGCACACAATCATTAAAGAAAATAATGGCATTTAATAGAGGCAGGTCTGATATAAACTCACCAATGGCAACTTGATATCTCAGGCCTGTATCCTCATCATCAGTGAAGCCGTCGTCTCCCCATTCAGCAACTAAGTACTCACCCTCCACACGGACAGCGACATGCCCAACAAAAATGGGTGGGGTGGTGTCCACTATAACTGGACCGATCCCCTGCACAAACCAAGACAACATCAACACGGAGGACTAGTACCATAGTATACATGGTTATTGATAGTAGTAGACCATATCATTTCTTATTCTAAGTCCAGTATAGTGATCATAACATGTACACACCTTGGTCGTTGATAGCTGGGCCTTGTTCACTGCCGTCAGAATCAGATGTAGAACAGACCCGTGGCTGATATCGGGATGGTACATTACAAAGTGGTCATGACCTGATGTTGATATGCTGGCTACGAAGTCAGGCCTGTGATCTAAGGTGTACCCAATCTGGTAGTCGTAGATGGAGCTCTCGGGATCCTCTCCCATCCAGGAAACATTCACCTGTCATTGACGACACAAAATGCCAATGAAAATGTATGCTGGGGGGATTTCTTCTTACCATTTGTGCAAACTAGGCATCCAAACCATTTAGAACTATCGACACTAAAATGATGTGCACCTTCACCGACGAAAGAAAGATGGACTCATACAAAGTTTTCCAATCCATTCGTCGTGGAAGACCATTCAATCCAGAATAAATTTGTTGTACGTACTGTGTATGCCCCACATTAAATGCGCATAAACAGGTGTGCCTATGCAGCAAGTTTGTACCACAGGACTGTTAATTTCATTTAAAAACACGCCCTCTTTTGTTACCGCTCAGAGCGGATAGTACACGGGCAAAATATATCATTGTTCCCTGTAAGCCAGATCAAGCTATTTACCATGGTGCATCTTATTCTGATGCTACTTCTGAAATAATTGGCTAGGTTTCATATTATCAAACATGTTTATTGGAATAAGTTCAGCTGCTAGCTGGCAACTGGTATATTAATGGCAGCCATAGCCATGACATTTGGATGTGGCTTACCCATCAGTAATTGCCCCAGCTGAAATATAAACTTGAGTATATTTTGTAACAAGTTCTGGAACATCAAGCTATGTGACTAGACCATTTTTTTTTTAGATCTGATCAAAGAAAACATACGTGTTTGTCAGTTGGAAGGAAGAACTTCTCTTCAATGGCTGGGATCCACAGGCAATCCAGGTCTCCACGGAGTATCACTGAGGAGTCATTGGTGCTGACCATCTCAGGATAAACAGACAGATCGTCTACCATAGCAGCCTTGGAACTAGATGCAGAACAAGAGTGACGTGTGAGAAATTATTTGACATTCCTTGGCAGTTCAGGTACACAAGAAAGGAATCAAGTGCACAGGAGCCATCACTGTGGTGTATCTTGCTCAAAGACACAAGCTCAGCAGTCTCCAAATGATTTTCATGAACACCATTCTTAAGCTCTAGTATCGGCAAAATGAGTGTGATAAGAAGGCCTATCATCTTTGGACTCAGGAGCAGCCTACCTGCATCCACTGGATGCATTAAACAGCTCCGTCTTCCTACGGCGCTCATCAATATACCACGTCCGACCCTCAGCATCCTTGGCCAGTCCCGGCCACATCCGAACGTAGCCAATGACGATCTGAGACAACTCAGGAGGGCTCCCATCGATCACGGCGCCATCAGAGCAGACAACCTCTGATGGCTCCAGGGCTCGGTTGTACGCAATGACAGTGACGTAGTATCGGCCAGGAGAGGGCGCTGTCCAACTCGCATGAGTGGAAGTAGTCCTTGTCATCTGAAGAGATGGTAACATGAAAAAATTGCCACTAACAGTCCCCCTCACCCCCAACATCATTGTCACAAAAGAATTGTGCTCACTGCTTAACTAATTGAGCGATACATAAGCTTAACTTATTAGCAATGTGAAATTTTATCAACAATTTGAAAGCTTCAAACTGGCCATTCATCAATATGTGAAAAAGACAATTTCACTCAGTCAGGCCTTCACACAAGGAAAATCCAGGTCCATTTACAACTTACCTCATCTCTGACTCTTCCAATTGCGGCCTCATGCATCCAGCAAGATGTGGCAAACAGATACTGGTAAAACTTGACGCCACTTTCCTTGTCAAAGAACCCTTCCCAGTGAGCCGAGAGGTCACTGCCTTCCTGAAAGTCCACCTCATTGGATCCACGTATCCCATCATGCACCACACCGGCTTGGGGAGCGGATGTGTCCACTGTCACCTGCGAGTCGGACAAAGTTATAAATGATGTGCAGAGTCAAATTATTTATACATAGACAGTCTGCATTAATGCACCAGCTACTTACTGCCGTGATTGATGCATCGGGTCAGATTGAACAAGCCAAACCAACCTGAAAACGAATATCAGCTCCCCTAAAACCAAACACAACCACAACCCATGAAAAGTTGAAGTAAAACCGACAAGAACAGACCTAAAATCAAACATGCTCCCTCTGTAAAAACAAAAATATCTAGATCGACCAGAGAAAAGTTTTTTGTTTGGGGGGGAGTTTTAGCCAAACTTATACACATTGCATAAATTCTTCTGGAATAATTATCGAGAGAGCAGAAAAGTGTTAAAACGTATTTCTTTCAAAGTCCTGGTTGGAGTGTAGAAATGAGTAGAGCAGAGGAAAACTCTTCGTTATACCAGGCATTGTGACTCTGCAGTCTGTGGTAATATGAACCATTTGAATTTTCACACTGTTGCATGTTTTTTTTTACACTTATTGGGTTTTTTACCACGACGGCTTTTCCTAACCGATCCGACCTGAGAATTGCAAATGCAAACTGACACGAACTCACCCCAACTAAAATGGTAAGAAATCTCAATAGTCCAAAGTTGCTTTTGGGTCTAATCTGCACATACCCGGATTGTTTGAGTTGTTACCAGTCTGGCATGGTTGGTAACCGTCAGAGTGATGAAGTAATCAGTGTCATGGGCACCAATGTGGAAAGTTGGATTAAATCCGTAGTCTGCGGCATAACAGTCACCAATCGGGACACACATACAGCTAACTGGATCACAGTCCGTGTCCTAAAATTGCAAAATATGCACTATGTTAATGTAATGCGCTGCAAATCTCTATGAATAATTATCTTAAGCAGAGGACATGACAAAATTAAAGGGAAATGTTCAGAAATTGTCCTTTTCATTGTTTAACTCTGTTTCACTTATATTTTTTCCAACTGAATTGCACACTTGATGTGCTTTCCCTGAAAACGAGCAAAGTTGTTATAAGGTCTTTCAAAACACTGCATTGATGAACTTATGACAAAAAAATGAATTTGGCAGGAATGTTATTTTTTGAGGCACTAGGTTTCAAGCCGAGTAAAATATTCAAAGTCTGTCTTGCCGCACATACCGCATTGATTCTCCTGGCAGGAATTGTCTGGCTTCCATACTCTGTCTCTGTGACGGGGTCCCAGAGACGCCAGTGGATAGTCCTGACTCCGCTGTGAATGTCGTATGTCCTAAATGCAACACTGTGGGGGGGGGGGAGGAAAAGTCTTTACGTTCCATTTGACTCATCCAGAAAATAATAAGTTTCAATTTCTGAGCTGCACTGGAGATCTGTAATTTCACTGGATAGTCAGTTGTATTTCCCACTTTGCGCATCAGTTGGGTTCACAATTAAAGTGTTAAAAAATGTCAGAAATATTTGTCATTTACATCCGTTTGGCTTCTGCAGGTTGAAAAACAAAGCCAGATACCCTTTTCAGCTACTATTTTTCCATTCCAAGGGTCACATCAGATTACATGTCAGGTGAGATTTAAATGAGCTGAGAAGTTTGCCAACTTGGGATTTGAACCTGAAACCTCTGGACAGTGCCATTCAAGCATTCTTACTATTCGGCTTTTCCAGAAAAAGCTCTTCCTCCCTTCTCCCACAAACAAATTTTGATGCAGAAAGTACACAAACAAGGACAAAAACACTCTAAATAGAACGATTAACAACAAACAAACTGAGCCAGAAGATATCTTTTGACTTACATGTACACCTAGTGTTTCATTCGAGTCCATCACAAGTCCTTTAACAAGTCCCTTCACAAAGCCAGTCACAACTCCCTTCCAAAGGCCAGTCACAGGTCCCTTCCCAAGGTCAGTAACAAGTCCCTTCCCAAGGCCAGTCACAAGTCCCTTCCAAAGGCCATTCACAAGTCCCTTCCCAAGGCCAGTCACAAGTCCCTTCCAAAGGCCATTCACAAGTCCCTTCCCAAGGCCAGTCACAAGTCCCTTCATAAGGCCAGTCACAAGTCCCTTCACAAGGCCAGTCACAAGTCCCCTCACACGGCCAGTCACGAGTTCCTTCCCAAGGCCAGTCACAAGTCCCTTCCCAAGGCCAGTCACAAGTCCCTTCCAAAGGCTATTCACAAGTCCCTTCCCAAGGCCAGTCACAAGTCCCCTCACAAGGCCAGTCACGAGTCCCTTCCCAAGGCCAGTCACAAGTCCCTTCCCAAGACCAGTAACAAGTCCCTTCCCAAGGCCAGTCACAAGTCCCTTCCCAAGGCCAGTCACAAGTCCCTTCACAAGGCCAGTCACAAGTCCCATCACAAGGCCAATCATAAGTAACAGGGTGAAAAATGACAAAAAGATGCTTTTGTCACAGCTCATTTGAATAGCTTATGAATTGGCTTAAGATTGAGTGACTTGTGATGGCCGAACAGAGGCTTGTTATAGACTTGAATACAACAATGCTTACACCAGATTGAGAACTACTAGTTCCTGAGCTTGCACAATGAGCATTTTTGCGCATGGTGTCCCGCACAAGTATTTTGCCCAAGGTATAAGCAGAGATATGTACTGTGTGCTGTATCACTTTATTTATTACAACTGAGGTCATTCTACCATGATGCGTAACAAGAACAATACTTACCTCATTTCATGCAGATCGTCTGAGTTATGAATGGCCAGGTTCACCTCTCCGTCCCGTACTAGCCAGAAGTCTTCAATAATTGGCGGGGATGAGTCGGTGTGGACCAACACGCTGTCCCTCACAGAGTGACCTGCAAGGTCCCTGGCCTCCACCCAGAATCGTATAGAATCGCCGTCCACTAACCTCAGGTAGTACGTCGCCTGCGTGCTTGTGGCTTCGTTTCTCCAGTTGTCGGAGTTGCCATCGCTCACTGCAACAGTGGTCCTACCGCCGCTGTGGTCGATGTCGTAAAAGACGCGAAACTGCGTCACACCAAGTGCATGAGGGATAGCTGCACGGCCACGCCGCCCAAAGTTCTGATCATAATCTAGGAAAATAAAAGTGATTTGTATTCACAAAATTTTTACTCAGTGTTACAGCTAACAATTATTTACACATTTAAATACACCAAACAAATTAAGGTAATTACCACTGTCAATGAAACCGGCAGTGTAGGATCCAATTGGTTTCAGAAGTCCTTGGTTTACATGATGCATGTTAATGAATCGGTTTGTCCAGACTAAATCTACCGAGGTTTGCCCGCCAGAGTTCAGACTGGTCAGCCACAGGTAGTCAGTCTTTGAAGATGCTGAGGTCACACGCAGAGGGGAATCGGTCTGAATGGTGACATCACTGGGATCGTTATCAAAGAAAATGAAACGCCTGCAGAGTCTGAAGTTGCCGGCGTTGTCAACGACAGTGAGGATGACTGAGTACACACCTGGGAAACAGGTGGGAAAGAGAGAAGCAATTAATGCCTTCCTTCAACCACAGAAATGATGATGTTCTGTAATTGACCAAAATATACATCTAATGAAGAAACTCAATTGAGTCTATTTACTCAACAGAAAATACTGTCAATTAATTAATTATTGAGGGAAACTCTCTAGGTGGCTTGCAGAGAAACTAGCCAAACTGGTACTTGAACCAATTCTAAGAACATGACCTCACTCTTCATGAAACCCCTTCAAACCAATTTTAATAAAGTGAGGGCTGGTTTAAAGTAACCTACACATACAACAGACTACATACAATGCAAACCATGGCCTTTGCAACCAACCACAGAATAAATATTATGGCCTCTGCAACCTACCACAGAATACATATTATGGCCTCTGCAACCTACCACAGAATAAATATTATGGCCTCTGCAACCTACCACAGAATACATCCAATGGCCTCTGCAACCTACCAACATGGGGTAAAGTGACCCTCTGGCCTGAGCTGGTCACTCCAGAATATACGGGTGGACTGTCATAGATTTCTGTCATCTCGCTACCATGGCTACCGGATAGCTGTCGCACTACCAGGTCATACTCCTTAATACCAGCCAGATCGTCGGCCCAGCCTTGCCATGTGACTGTTATCGCTCCCTGCAAAATGTATTGCAAAATTGGAGAGCTCAAACAAAGCCGATCATTGCGCATACAAAAGGAAACAGCTGGTGTTGTTAGGCAAAGTAAAACAAGTCAAAAACACAGTTTCTCGTCTGCCTTGTTCAAACCGAAGAGGTGGTGGTCTTTTCTTTTAGGTGGCAGATTGTTCCAAATGGAGGATGGATTTTCATGACATTTGACCAGATAAATGTGTAGGAGTTGGCACCATTCAAGAGGTGTTAAACTTGTATTTACTGCAACAGATCTTTACAAGAACAGAATAAAAAGTCAAAAATATATTGCAACTTTTACAAAAAAAAAAAGAAAATTAAAAGAAACTGCTGATAAAGGGGAAACTGGAAGTGGCAGGCATGAGAAATTCTTTTTTGGTCTTAATTCTCTCTAATATTCAAGGAGAGCAAGAATTGTTAATGCTAAATGCCCAAGGCAGTATCTGCTCTGACAAAGCAAGCACCTGGCACTGCCAAAGAGGAGAAGGGATGCTAGGAAAACGTCAACTTCATTGGTGCATGGTGCACCTGTTAGGACCATTTCAACAGAAAATGGTCACGAGTGCTCAGTAAATTCCACACCTTAAGCCCTGGAGCACATCACTAGGCCACCACCATTGAATTTGAAATTGGTAATGGATATGAACCTACAGTACTTTCAACGGTATTAGTCTCCGACACAATTGTTTTCCTCAAACCATGTACCAATGCCCTCTAGCGACAGGTTTAAAACATGATTAAAATCTATTTTGAATAGATGTCTGTGGCAAAATTTGCCGGAATGGCTTGAAAATTGATAGATACAGTGACTCTAATGCATGCAATGTTTGTGCAAAAAATTGGGCCGATGAGGTCATCGGACCAGAAGTTATAACAAAAAGACCTTTAATTCATTAAAACTGCTAAAAAAATCAATCCCGACAACTACAAGCCGAAGTTTCCCCGTCAAAAACTAGAGTAAATATCTGCATCTACTGCGCAAGGTATTGGGCTGATTTTTTTGTTTATTCACACTTTGTGCCGCTAATGAAAACAATGGCCATCCGCCGGTAATGCTGGTAACACAACTCATAGGGGTAAGAACCGTAGTGGTAAGAGCCATTTTTGCTGTACAAGTAACACGTACCGTATAAATTGAGCCACACTGTTTCAGGGAATCTGGCAAGTGTCCAACCATGCATATCGGGCCCTGCATATACTGTGTATGTTAAATTTTGAACTGTGGATTTAACAACGGCAGTTCGATTTCTGCCCTTTCCAACTAATTTTTTTTATACAACCGAAGTTCCGGAGTTCTCGAAACAGTTCGTCTCGTCCTCTACTTGCAAACATTAAGAAAAATACATGCAAGCACAGTTCAACAGCAGAGATGCCACAGGGTCTGCTCTTAAAAACCGGAACTTTATTAATCGTAGCAAATAACATTGAAGTGCACCGTTGAGCATAGGCAACGGAGCGCATAACAAACCAGGGTTCTTTTCTTGTACAGTCATGTCTGGTTCCACTTACATTCCACCTTTGATTCAAAGGCTTTTAAGTTGTCCATTCTTTCTAAAATTTTCAATGTTTCCATATTTTGACAAATTCTGTAGCATGACATATGAGATTTTGTTCCCTCCAAACCATGCAAGATTACGGTGCAGACATCAATCAACAGCTCTTCCAGCAAAACACAAGTGCACGATGATATGCTTGGTTCCCGGTTTGTTGTATACAATATTCCTATTCACACAATCACTGCTACTGGGAATCGCTGACTGACTTGATAGTTTGAATTCAAGGATGTGTAATAAATGGCTCAGTACGCTAACCACCCACATATGGTGTACAATATAGTAGACTACTTGGCGCTGCTGAAACTCTGGTCATTTCAGAAGGCATGCCGGCAGTGCATCACGCTGCATCGTATGCAAGCTCGGAAGCCTTGCTTTAAGGCCACTAATGGCTGCACATGTGCAAGCAGTGCGTGACTGGCACTGAAACTGAGACGCACAGAAATGAAAATAAATAAATGCATTCCCATTTGTATTTTCTTTTGACCCAGAAGGGAAAAAACGGAAACATGGAATTTCCGGGGACCGTTTAAAAAAACCCAAAAATCCTGATAAAACCGGAAAAGCGACATCTCTGAATTGTCAGTTAAACAATCTAACCTGTGTGGTTACATCATTTCCTGCATTCAGCATGCTTGTTCTGCATCCTCCAGCAGCACCGACGCAGTGGTAGGGCTCCACAAAGTCAAAGGTGAAAGTTGAGTAGGCGGAGCTTGTTCGGCCGCTGTAGTAGCGTGTGCTGATGCGATTGGACAAGTCCCTGTTGAAAAGCTTCAGGTACCCGCCGTTTGTTGCAGACACATCAATCCGCAGTCTGCAATTCAACAGGTAGAATGTAAAAGATTGTGAAATACACTTATTCCTCTTAAGAGATACATCAATGAGTATAGAAGTCTCATTGTTCAGAGTACAATTGTTGGAAAGACAATTTGCTGCCCTACGCTTATAGCTATCAAATTTGATGAGGCCTGACCAAATACAGTATCAGTGTAAAAAGTGTGAAATTTCTCACAAGGCAACACACGCGGGCACTCCCAATCTTTGAAGGAGGCACTGAAAGCCATGTTGCTTGTACGTGAGTTGTGTGACATTTCAAAAGTTCAAATAGAGAAACTGTGGGAAGAGGCCAGGGCAATTGACTCCTGCTTTCTGCCGGAGACGCCTGCTCCCCACGTGCAGTTTAGCCACAGTTTAGCCAGATGTGTACAGACTGCACTTCATTCTGTCAGGTCAAACTTCTGAGCATATTGCTGAGGTGTTCTTGGTGTGTCATATGCAGACCTTTCTCTTTTAAATGAGATTTACAGTTGAGTGGAAATGTTTTGCTATAATACCTTCCCGGGTATGGATAAAGGGGGAGGGGTCGGGAGAGGTAGTAAACACCGGCCACCTGAGACAAAACAAAAGGGCGGGAAAAAAAAATAACTACTTAAAAAGTAAGGTGACCAATGCCACTGTAAAAAAATGCAAGCAATGCATAATGTTTCATCATCGTTTCTGCTTGTCTGTAAAAAATGAGACATTAAAAAAAATCTCCAGCCTGACCCCCCCGTAAATTTCCTAGATCCATCCCTGATCATTGCATTGAACACATGCACGATAGCTTCCCTCATGTTTCTTTAGTTCCTGCCATTTTTATGAAGTCAGCAAACCCACAAACAGATAAAACAGGAACGTCGAGGTCTGTTGTCAGGGCAGGTCATTTTCATATCTCTTTTGATACAGAATACTGAGAAAAGTATTAGTGACTTTGTTTTTTCGAGCCCTGCAAGGTAGTGTACAGACAACTCCAAGAACTCAGTAAATGAAGTGTAATTGGACAAGTAGAATTAGAGACCATTCCTGCGGTGGTACAACACTCATGGACAGGTGGTACCTGCGCAAATGTCACATGCCTGTTCGACCAATCCGCCCTGAGCTGAAGTGCACCCTCACCAGCAAAAGAAAGACAGATGGTTCCAACCAGATTCTTGCACGCGCTCAGCAGGCACGCAAAGACCATACATTCCAGACTAATTTCTTTGTGCATACTCACCGTGCTCTGCGTCAAAAGAGCATAAACTTGCGCACCTATGCCGTGAATGCATACCAAAGGACTGTGAATATCATTTCAAAAAACGCCCTCTTTTGTTCCTCCTCGGAGAGGACAGGTTGTCCTGACTTGCTTAACGCACACACGCGCATCAAGCTAAAGAATGTGCATGTGAGCAGGGGTCCACAGCAGTTATGGCACCATATTTGATTAGTCTATAATCTCAATGCTAACAAAGAGAGAAATAAGGGTAAAATGTAAGCTTAAATACTACTGCTGCCATGAACTGGGTTTGTGTGCATTAAGATGAAAACTAGTGGGGTGGACACTGAGTAACAGCCTGTCTCAGGCATGCACATGGTCCGCAGTGATTCATAAACATCAAGTGGGCTTCTTGGACTTACACGTCTCCTGTTGATGGGTTCCAAGAGTTATAGTTCAGAGTGAAGGTCACCTCACAGGTCACCAGGGCTGTATTGGGTCTGTCTTGGTTAAAGGACCTTCCAGTTGTCGATGTTGTACAATCCTGGGAGCCTACTGAATAAATGCTGCTTGAACCCCCTAGCATAGTAATGGAGGGAGATAATTGTATTCAGTCAGTATTAGGTACATATCAGCACTGAAATGTGATTTGATTAACGCACGCTTCCTCAGACATGACTGGAATTATTTTTCTCCGGGAGTAACTCACGATTCACAGCAGCTGTGACTCTTGCACCCACAATGCCAAGTCCAACACTTTCAATGTAGGGATGTCCACCGGCGCTGGGGCTCGGCAGTCCGGTTGGTTGGTAGGAGCTTACCCAGTTGACCCTGAGGTTTCTGAAGTTCTGGACATTCGAGTAGACGGTGGCTGTGCTCCCCTGGACTGTGGGCGATTCTAGAGTAGTCGTCCCCATGATCAGGGTGGCACGGTGCTCTGAGAGGGTTGGCGAATGACTCACTACCAGGAAGTAATAGAGAGTGATTTAAAGCATTCTATTTTTGGTTCAACAAGTACCAAGTTTAATAATAACTTCTGACGGGTGTACATGTCTTCATGTGGATTACTTTTCTTGGAATGTTTTCTTCCAAATCATGCATTGGCTGATCAAAAGGCTGTTTAAGATTGTGTCCCACAACTAACACTTCACATTTCCGAATTATTTTGGCCAGACACAAATGAGAAGATCCAATTCTTTAAACACTGCATGGGTCCTGGAGAGAAGTCTCCAAATTTTATGAGAGAGATGTGTAGTTTGCAATAAGGCTTGTAGTTTCATCTTGGAGAGTGTCTGTCTCTCAAGTTAAGGTTTGCTCTTCCTCTAACAATTTCCAACTCACTTGTTCTGCAGTCTCTTCCCGAGAATCCGCTGTTGCATGAGCATCGGTAGTCTGTGCAGGATCCCGGGTAGCAGGCATTGCTGTCACTCCTCCAGGAACACTGCTCTGAACACAAAATGAAGAAAAGGATAGACTGACGGAAGCAAACTTCATCCGCTCCATTCAGGAGCAAAAGGTGGCATGTTTTAGCATGTCCCTTTGAATGGGAACACACTACGTGCACACTCAAGTTCACCCAACCTTTGGACAAGCCATAATGATTATGTGCCAGTGCACAACTGAATGTTGTTGGAATATATGGTTATTGGTATGCACAAACTCTTTGAGAAACTCTCCACCAAATAATCACTTCTTTAATGGCGATGGGAAACTTCTACTTGCAGTGAATCTCCTACTTTGCAGACATTTCTGATTTACACCTGGATGTCCTAGCCTAGACTCATTTACCAGCCATTTCTTGGCCCTAAGTGAAAACTGTGCTGCATTCAAAAAGTGATTTATCACTACAGTTATTACCAAAACACAGCCACATGCAGAACTTTTGGACTGAAAACAAATTAACATTCTTCTTGAATGATGCTTTTATGTTTTGAATGATGACATATGAAGGATCCAAGTCAACATTCTGGAGGGTTTAAAAATTTGTTTAAATCATACATACTATATATTGTGGGCAGTTTTAAAAGTGCTTCTGACATATGCATAAACCTCCCTAGTCATGAAGTTGCAACTCTTTGGAAGCCTATGGCCCAGACAGTCTGAAAGGTAAGTAGGACTTCCCTTTTGCAATAAATACCAGTCGGTTTTGAACATCCCCAAGCCAATGGCAACAGAAAGGGACGGGCAAGGGCAGTGAAGCCTGCCCCCCTTACTTTTTGCAGGTCCTATAATTGGGTGGGGCTCCATGGATCAAGTCCTAAATGGCTGATGCCTGACGGTCTAACAACTGGCCCTACCACTTCGAAAATCATTCTGCTGCAGTGTCTCAAGCTATACACTTACTAATGCAGCGGCTCATATCATCATTCTTCTTGTAGGCTGATCCTACAGCAGAGCCGAATTCACCGTCACATCGGTCACATTTCTGGTTTGAGGAACTGCTGCAGAAAACCTCAACACAGTGTGCAATGGGTGTGCATTCTGTAAAATAAATGAATACACCACAAAGAATCCACAGATGGATCTAAAGCTAAATTCTCGGGGGTGGGGTGTTGTTTGGGTGGAAATATTTTTGGGTATACTTTTATGGCCTTAACGAGGCAGAAGGGTACATGTATATACTTTATGAGGCTTTAACAAGTTTTTAGACAGAAATGAAATAAAATAGACCCCAAAAATTCGACTTTATCTTGTTCTCTTTAAATAAAAAATAAGCATTTTGGGGGGGGTCAATTTGAATAATTGAGTACACGTATCTGAACATACAACCTGCTATTCAATTGAATATTCATACATGTATATTCGGTTAATTTCCAACAGAAGCAGAAACAAAACACCTTTCTATACAGAGAAAAAAAGGAAGCCTTGAAGGAAAAGTCCTCTTTTGTCTCGACTGTTGGGCATATGCACTGAACTCTTATTAAGTTACTCTTAACATCGTGAAATATAATTTTTCCACCTTGTAATCTTTCCCTTTTTATATCCATAATTTTTATCTTATAAAATACATATTCAAATATTGGATATTATTTAGAATTATTGATTGAACATCCGAATAGTCAGTCCCAAATCCTCCAATTTCAATGCGATTTTACATACACCTTTGGGAGTTAGGGTTAAGAATAGACAAATCATGTGTTCGCCATTCGATCCTTTAAAATTAACATTGGCAACAGTTTTCTAAGAGCCCTTTCATGCCATTTGCAGGAGTAAACTTGTTTCTAAAATTAAACAGGTTCTAGCTACAAAAAGCTATGGCAGTGACTGAGATTAACTCAAATCCTCATGCTTACGACTGCATCTTGGAGAGTAGTAGCCTCGATTACAGTTGGCACAGTAGTCAGGTCTTGTGCAAGACCCGCCATTGGAGCAAGTGGTGACACCAAAACAAATGGCTACAACAGAATCACATTTAGAAGTCAGAAAGAAGCACACATATGCATACAATGTACCAAAGACTTCAGTGACAATTTAAGGGAAGTGCCTTTCTTGGGGGACAGGTGCAAATTTGGCCAAACAACGTGGCATTTCATATAGGGTGGTGATATACATGTACATGTATATGTACTTTGGAGCTTTTGTCCACCGTTGGAAGGAATTAATGGGAGTGAAAAAGATGTTTCAAAAATCACCTCTCTTGCATTACATTTAAACTTGCTTTTTGTTTTGTTGGGGGGGGGTTATACACATGTACACATGCATGTCCAATATTGATCAGGATGTACATGTAAATACAGTGGTGCACGTTAATTAAGGCAAACTTGGAAGGCAAGGTGTTGAGAAAGAATTCCATATATGGAAAACACTATTTCCCTTAAAATGTATTATTAGCCATCAGAAATCCTAAAAAGTGAAATGAAGCAAAGACATTTTTGTAGAATTAATTTACTTAGAAAACACCTACATGTAGGTTAAGTGTCGTGGGTTTCTGCCCAGAAGTCTTGTCCACAACTCTGTGCACAATTCTATGTGTAAAAGGCATTACGGCGAGAACCAGCGCGTGAACCAACACGTGTGCGTACTCCATTTGTTTGTACTGCACTTCTGGTTCACAGTGATGTCACACTTTGGTACTCTATAGGGATAATTATTCAAAGTGTGAAAGGGCAAATGATGCAAATTCTATGTAACTATTGAACTTTCAGCCACTGAGAGTTGCGAACTGTGCGTCAGGATGCTGAGCATTGCGCAATCATTCTGTCACAGCCAATCTAAGGGTTAATCCATTTAAACATTTTGCTCATCGCCACCCTATTCACTCCACCGCATCCACGTAGTGGTTGTTTCCAATATAGCACTCATGAGTCTCAGGAGGCTATATTTGATTTTTACCTGTGGCACTTAAAATAGGATCCAAAGTACTCTTTGATGCCAGGTCCACCAATGTATAGTGCTTTCGAGTTTCATCATGAGGTTAAATCGGTCTATACTGGAATATCCATAGAGCCACACACTGGTATAGAGCACTCATGAGTATCTCTGCTTGGTGACTGGCAATGCTGGTGTCTTACAGACTACAGAGAGATACAATTAATCCTTAGGTCAGAAATAGGAAACATTTATAGAGGGCCTGCGTGGAGCGCCCTCCCAGAGGACATGTTTTGTTATTTAGATTTCATGACAATGAATGCACAGTACTCGAGCCTATCCTAGAGAAAGAAGGAAATGCCCGGCCAACTGTCGAACGTGACGTCATACATACTGTACATGTAGGGGGTCTAGACCTACAGAACTGACATTTGCCTTAGCTGGGCAATCCAACACTTAACAATAGAAGTTTCTATATTTGTTGCATCTCTGTTCATGCTAAAACTAGTGAAAGAATGGAATAAATGATAATCAGCGGGGAGAATTTGAAATGGGGCGAAATGGGAGTGGGAAGACCTGAATGGAAACGGGGCGAAGTGACCGACATCCCTGCAGATACTGTAGATACCATATGTGTACATGCACATGTACATGCTGTACGGTACGAATCCAGAAACCTCAACAAAACTTACCAAATTCGGCGAGGAAAAGTAACTTTTACCCTGCCTCGATCACAATTAATTGGGTTGCTCTTTGTACCCCCTTTTACATTTCCGTCAGAGTGAAAAATCATAACGAATGGAGGTAGTACAGCACGGTTTGTTTCCTTCCTTATCTGGCCACACTCACCGGTGTTGCAATTTGTTGAGACGTCTCCAGTCCAGCCAGTGCAACACCTGTTGCAGGTTCGATCCCTGCACAAAATATACGGGCACTTTTCACGAGAATTCAAGGTGTGTGTGTGTGGGGGGGGGTGTTCAACTCGTTGATGAAATTATACGTCTTAGTGATCAGTTGCTCTTCGGGGGGGGGGGGGACTGGTTTGGCATCAGCAATCCCACACACGGAGGTCTTTTCCCAATGGGAACAGTAAAATGACCAAAAGCAAATGGGGGCCGTTTTTAACAGTCCTTGTTTAATTTAATTCTAATTGGGCCTACAAGTACCACTACAAGCACCCGGTAGCTGCCTTTTGTGATTTGCCGCACGAGGATATCCCTACAAGACTGAGACGTGGCAAATAAAATGCCTGGCAGCTACGAGGCCGAGGCGTGGCCAATAAATAACCCTAGCTGCTACTAGCCCCATTAGTGTGGCACGGACTCTCACTCGGCTCCCGATCCATTACGGATGGATCGGGAGTGAGAGTCCGTACCACACATTTGAGGGGCTAAGCTGCTACAGGACTGAGGCGTGGCCAGTAAATTACCCTAGAAGGTACGGACTGGGGAGTGGCAATTAGTAAATAACCCTAGTAGGTACGGGACTGAGGCGTGGCCAGTATAAGCCTATAGCTACGTGGCTGAGGCGTGGCCAGTAAATAACCCTAGAAACTACCGGGCTGAGATGTGGCCTGTTAATTAAAATACGGTCGTGTCTCAAGTTTGTACATGGTTCGGTACGCCGGGCGTGAAACGGCCAGAACGAGGACTTACCTGTATCTTGTACAGCGTTTCAAGTTTAGAAATCCACACTTCGTTGTGTAGCGCTGGGGGCACGAGTAACCACAAACAGTAGCTCTTTCGGAAAATAGAAACAATGCATCAAGTTGGAGCCTACTACAACATACCGATGAAAGACTCTGCGAAATTTCTGAACATAACAATAAAACTTTAATTAAACATATTGAACCGCAATTAGATGTTTGCCTTTAACAGGACCGTATAGAGGCTTCTTAAATGCAGAACAAACAGGAGTGAAAATAGATATGATTCATATGCAGCCCTCTTTGAAACACAAGGGCATCGTATTAGGCGTACAGTTAATACATTTTAGAGGCCGACTTTTCATCCAGGCAAAACATCAGGTATATTTCCCTCATGCGAATGTATCCATCCCTTTTCACGCCCAGTGCGCAGTCCTTTGCACACTGAGTTTCCGAGTGTCCCAGAAAGTTTTTGAGTAGGCCTAATGAGTTCCTGACTGTTTCTGATTTTCCCCCGATGCAAGGAAAAATGTACCTTTTGTGATCAACGAACGAAGTACTTACTTTGAACGAGGCAAATTCATAACCACGACGAGTATTATACAGCCGAGCTTCAACATGGTGGCCGTGTTTGCAGACTAATAATCCTCCGGTTATGGACCCAAAGCTTTTTGAGATATTTGCACCGAAGTTACTTCCTGGTAAGACGGGTAGCGTAAGTCGGCTTGCAGAATCTCTGCTCGCTGGCTAAAAGAATCCGTTGTCCGGGTGGAGCATCATCACTCAATGGTTATCAACTGGCCAATTAAACCCAATTAATGTTATAATTCCACAAAAAAAGACAACATTCGTCTTACAACTGCAAAGAAGTAACCAGATTTCTGTTTCCCCAGCTCAGTCACGACTGCACAAACGCTCTCAGCAGGTGTTTGGTAAAGGGTGTAAAAGGAAAAACTATATCAAGTTTATAAGTTCCGGCAAACAAGCCGGGTTTTATACTTCCACCACTCCGAGCTAGGTCTCCTTTTTCTTTTCTTTTTTTTTAACCTTCGCTTTCTGGTTTCATGCCAAGTGCAAAGGGCTCAGTGTTGCACGTGTATATTGCTCATCCTACTTCCTTCAGTTTACGGATTTTTCCCTGTTACACGACCCTTTGGTTCTATGAAACTGGACTTCCTGCTGTGCCCTAGGCAAAGTATGGTACCGGGGAAAAATTGGCCCAATTTTAAAGCAGCAAAAGTAAACCATCAACCTGCTCCATCCATGCTGTACCGGTACAATGCAAACGTTTCCGAAGCAGTATAGCTCAACTTTATCCTCGCATTTGATAAAACACACTCACTTTACATAGGCCTAGGATTGCATCCTTTTTTACATTTAATACCCTCGGGGATTTTTTGCCAACAGTTTTCATCTCTGCTGATTTGGTCGGAAAGAGCCGCACAGCAACACTGCAACATTTCACGATAAAAGCAATTTGACATATACTTGCCGTTTGAATTATGCACATAGATACGACACTGGACTTTAGCCTGTCTCGTTCAACTCCACCCGACTGGCACCCCAACCCCACCCCAAAATTAAAGGACCACTTAATTACGGCCGACAAGTTGTGCAAACCTGTAAAAAATGTACGCTTACTCGTTCACCGTATACAATTACGCTGTTGACCAACCCATATAAACCCGGATTTGCCTGAGGTCAAGGTTAGAAGTTTCCGCTTAGGGGGAAACATAACCAGTAACCACATCCACAAACTTGAAAATCCTACCGATTCCACGTCCAACAATACGAGAACTAAATTTTCGAGTCGTCGAGAACGGGATCAGAAACTTGAACTGCTAAAAAAACCCAAAGCCATCATTATGCTTGCAAAAAGTGTTTATTCCTCAATCTGAGTATACATGTCAAAACTTCACGTCAATAAATCTCACACAAATTTTTGATACATGAACGTAAGCAATGCACTTGCAACTTTGTGAAAGTTCGACCTAGGTTTCAGATAGAATTTCATTTTTCAGTTGTTTGAAAAGACTCCCATCTGTGTACATCCCATTACTGCGTATTCTGTAATGAACGGTCGACACAACATTCCTTCGGAGCTCTAAGCACAGAATACACAGGCCTACAACCACTTCCACATAACTTGTAAGGCTTAACAGAAATGACATGTGATGCATGATGTTCGTCAAAGAATAAATCTGGTCAGAGCTGGTGAATGATTGGAAGCATTTCTAACAGTAAAATAGTTCATTTTTGGCGTAAAGGATCAACATATTTTAATGGGCGCTTGTATTTCTAATTCTGAGTATTAAACATTTGACAAAAGCCGTACTAAAGTAAGAGAACTCCTGCTTACTGCAGTTCACAAAGTTTTATATTTCAGAGTATTCATGCTAAACACTTAAAATTACAGAATCATCTGTGTTTACACTCACAGCAACAGGGTAATAAAATCTGGGTAAATAAGACTTTTTTAGCACAAACGCGAAGTACAGCATGTCTCTAGTGATCTTGCGCACCTTGAATTCACTCCTTGGCAACTGGTATAAATTTCTTGCATATGCGGGGTGGCAGATGAAGGCAGTAAAAATCTTCACATGGTAAATTGGGCCAAAACTTTCATTGCCGGTACGGAGGATTTTCTTCATGGTTGCAATTATTTTCATATCGGTCACGTAGTTATCCAGTTTCAGCCGGAAAATATCGTCAAAATTTTAAAGATTGATTGTTGTCTTTATGTGCATCAGTTGCAGGCTCCTGCTCCATTTTTTTTCAATAGGTCTACCTTTAATGTCCGTGACACAAGTTAACAAAGATGCACCAAGTACAGAGCTCAAGAAAAATCCAAACTCCTTTAGTAAAATCGGTGCATTCCTTTGGAAAATAGCCCACTTCATGTTTTTATTAATCAGTATGCTGTTTATACTGCACTATACAACATCTAGCAAAGAGCGAGTAAGGTTTACAGTGTCATTATTAGGAAGTCTTTCGGGCAGTTTTGTGTAAACAAATGCCGGATTTAAGATAACACCCTTGAATTTTGTTATTGATAATCAGACACAGATGTAGGAAGCTTATCCAAGGAAATGTTGCCTTCGTGTGCATGAAAATTAAGTATTGTTTAATCTGAGTTGGTTTTTAAGCCTCGAAGCCATGCCAAGCAAAGAGCGATAGCTAGCAGACAGTCACGGTGGGTCATTACATAATTGTTTCGTCGACATCCTGGAGGATTTGCTCGTTGTCAGTAAGGCTAACCGTTGATCCTGGGAGCTGGATGGTACAGAAGAAACGAAATTCAAAAACAAACGAAATTCATCAATAACGAAAAACGATGTAGAGTTTTTCACCGTGACACTTGCTTGGACCAGCTTTTGGTCAAAGAAATAAAAGTGAAAGCATGTACGCAATTTGCTTAACTCTATAAAATATCGTGCTGGAACTGTGCGGACTGGACTATCCAGCCTGAGCCCTCTCTTCAGCTGCCACCTCAAACAGACTGTAATTTAACTGTGGCTCATGTCACGAACCATATTGACAACTCACTCAAGACACTGTGTTACTGTGTGTATCTAGGCTTTGAGCTGGGGTTGGGAGTTGTGTGTATTTGTTTTTCTCAAACGATCGTCCTTTTTTCAAATGAAGTTAGAAACTTTCATCCAAACACCTCTACTTTTCCACAGGATAGGCCTAGACATTGTGAAAATCCATCGCAATATGTCGGTCTGCTCCCTTTAAGACGGAGTTCTCATCCCGGATATGGGTAATTCCAGAAATAAGGGGTCCAAAAGTGTGGCATTTTTGTGTCCCTGTTATATCTGACCGTTGCTATTTGACACGGAAATATCCCCGGAATGTTTTCAAACTATTACTGTTTGATTAACAGGTAATTTGCAGAGAATGTGTTCTGAACTTACAAAAATCAAATGTCAGACGTGACAAGAACACGAAAAGAAATGGACCCCTAGTTTCTGAAATTACCCTTAACATAAGGTAATGCACCGGGATCAGGTTGGGGCAGTGGTGCTGCCCTCACCTTCAGTGTCTGTGATCTGGGTTGGAATATCACCCGTTAAGATGTTTGGTTTTCCAGTCCCTTTATTATCTGATATAAATTCCTAGGGTTCAAAAGTATTAATATGCGCGAGTCATGAACTGCAAACACATCGCTACAGTACCGTGTTATCATTATTCTGCAATTCGGCAATTGCTGCCGAATAAGGATAATAGCTTTCTTTTTAAAATAGGCTTACACTATTTGTTGTAATATTCCGCAATTACTATCCAGACAAAACGTGCATAAAAAAAAGACATGCCAACTGCATTCATAAACAGGCACCAAGCACTGATGGACCTGCCTTCATGTGGATTGACATCAAGCGTGCGTTTCTCATGCACTCAGGAAAGTGGCCTATGTTCCACGGGCTTATCCCAAGACATAAATTAACTGTATCTTGATAGTAGAAAAGGGGTGTACATTTTATTGTTCTTCTTTTCCCCACAAACAGAGCGCAAAATATCAAACCTCCAATAGAATTATGGACAATGTTGCCCAATGCATTAATTGCAGCATGTGGGAAAGCAATCGATACACGCGCTAATACATGGTCACGATCACGGTCTGTGCTTGCACACCACCGAGCAAAACGTTACAGGGTACATCATCCATAGCCACTATGAATTGTAGACGCTCAAAACCCGAAAGTAAAATGAAATGGCGAATAATGCTTTCCACATCAAATACTAGGTTTCCATTTTATTCATTCCACATGTCGTTAGGATTTTAAAATGAGGTGCCAGGTGCTTAAGAGGAATCCCGTGGTTTTATTTTCGGAATTTGTACGGCTGATAACGTGGACTAAAATGGTACGTAAGTGCTTTAGGGGGCCTACTACCAACTCCAAACATGGCGCCTACCTCCATCTCACAGAGAGGTGCTTCATTCATGCCAGAATGTTTAGGACTCTTTTGTGACGTCGACATCTTCATCTCCCTCGGCTTTCCAGCGTTGGTGTCCTGCTTGCGCATGGTTGGTTCTGCCCACATCTTAGTATGGGTAGGGCTTACGGGAGGACTGGCATGGCTCAAAGCATGACCTGCAAGCATAGGCTGCAGACTCTGAGAACTCAAGGAAGATGTACAAGGAGCAGAACCATCATCCATAGAAGAAGCCTCTCCCGGTGCATCAGCGACAGCATTGGAACGGCTCAGGCGAGACCAGGGCCTCTTCTTGATGCCCAAGGAGCCGCTCGAGCTGTTAGAAAGGGTTGAGACCACAGATAGTCTTTTTGCTGGAGGGCTGTCTGGATGGCTGGCGCTAGCCTGGCTATCCCCCTCCTCAGAAGCATCTGTGTGATCTCCACTGCTGTCTTCAAATGTGAGATTCTCAAAGGCTTGTGGAGTGCTGTTAGCACTGGGTTCCAGCTGATCATCGTCAGATTCATTGGCTGGATGGATTTTTGATCTGTTGTTATAGTAATATGTGCAGCAGAAAAGTACAAGCAATTTTCACCTAATCTGTATTTCTTTCTCAACGGCTCACTTTCAAAATTAGACATTAAATCAAATTTAAATCTGGAATCTAAGTTAACTCAGAGTACATCTTAGTAGCTGTGTTCAGGAAACTTACAAGTGACAATTTATAATTGAAAAAATGTTTTAAAAGGGTTGTGTGAGTTGACTGATTTCACTTTGTTCTCATAACTCAAACATTATGCGTGTACTCAAACGTCAGCGATACCCTTGCCTCACCCTACAGAAAATTAACTGCAGATTATTCAAAAGACCCCAGGTTAGCTCGAGTTTGGGAAACGGACGAGTACGTTATGGCTTAGCAAAGGCCCACCTGACCACCACTTGCCCGTGATGTAACTATTTTGGGTGATGGGCGCGTCTGTAGTCATCGATATTCCGAAATTCAAAGGTTTGTTTATACCACCAGCATGAATTCATATGTTTATGTGGGAAGAGGCATTACCGAGTATTTGCTTCATGCTTCCAATCCTGATAATTTCAAGTCTGCACTGAACACTCCACTGGCATCGGCAGCAGGTTTGTGCTCATAAACATTTCCAAATATTTTCGGTTATTGTTTTATTTTGGTCAGAAGTTTAAGCAAGGTAGAGCGCTTTACTCTGTGTTCTTTCAATCCCTTTGTTTGTTACACTTTTGGCCAACAACAAAAAGCAAAAACACCCAAAAACACAGATTCTGAGAAAAATTCAAGCGGCACTCAACTGTTGTTGACTTCAAAGTTACGAACCAAGTTTGAAACTTACTTTTTGCCGTACTTCTTCTTGCAGAAGCAGAATACCATAACAGCAACAGTGAGCAGTCCAAACAGGCAGCTGGCAAAGCCAATTATAACTTTGATTCTGAAAAGGGACACACATTATGAACCTTTGTTGTTAAATCACATGACTCAAAACACAGATTTGATTCGTAGCTGTAAGGCGACTGCAATGACGATCATAACTTAGTTCATCGTGCAATTTTTTGCAATTTTTGAACATGTTTCGGTCTTTTCTACGATATATGTTCCCCCTTTCCAACTCTTACTTTATTTTACACTCCTCTTTCCCTCCACCCTGCCGGAAATCGGACCAATGAATGAATGGCATAAATGAATGAATTGGCTTAAGTGGTTTTCGTGGGATTCCTTCCGATGACACTAACCTCCAATCTAGGTCATCACACAGTGGATCAGACAACGGGCAGGCACACTGAAATCCGTCGAGGCGATCGAAGCAGACATATGGATATTCGCAGGGTGTGGACTGACATTCGTCGTAATCAATCTCACAGATGTCACCGACCCAGCCAGACTGACAGAGGCAGGAGTAGGAATTGAACCCACTGCTACGTACTGGGGAGTTACAATCAGGGTCAGCCACAGGTCCTGTGTACAGGAAATTAAAAAAAAAATCAAGTAAGGAGTCGTCTGCGATGTCCGCATCCCAGTGTTCCAGACACGTGTTCTTTGTTGTAGGGACCAACGCATCTAATCCTTGTCAACGCTATAGCCAAATTTTGAAGTTCAAATTATCCTTGATAACCCACAAGAAAAACTATTTCAACCATTGACACAAAATATCTTTAGCGCAGATTCTCCGCTTTTCAGTATTTGGATATCATGTTGCACACTATGGCTTCAACTTGCTCAAAAATTGCTGTATCTCTTCGATGTTTCATAGATTAACTATTGTTGGAGACTGGAATAATTTGTTACTTTCCCACTTCCTATACATGCATAAATTTATTGAGATTGGCAGAATCCCTACCCTTACTAAAAAGAGAACTGAACAAGCTTAGCAAAGCAAAGGGAAAAAGGGAAATGAAAAAAATGTAGGAAGAGTTTAAGCATTTCACCTCTACAGATTCCACCGTTGATGCAAGGGTTGACCAGTACAGCAATCTGTACCTCCAGAAGCTGAGACACGGCCCCTAACTGGTCCTCAACCAAGACCAGGAAGCTATCCCTGCCGTGGTAGTTAGGGTAGGGAGCGTAGGTGAATCTGGACACAATCCAGGTCATGTTTCTCTGCAAGCATAAAGAAAGCGATTGAGCTGGAAAGTTAGGAGGTAATTGGTCCTAAAAAACAATCGTTTGGTTTGAAGACTTTTGTTGGTTGGGAGAAAACAGGACTCGATTTGTCACTGGGTGATTTAGTTACAAGTTAAGGGCCAAAATGCAAGTGTAAAGACAAAACAGTTTGAAACTCATGAGCTTTAATGTATATGGATGATACCTGCTCATAAGGTCAGGAGTTGGAAGAGATTAGCTCGATACAGCTGATCCAATGCAGTTGTTGATATAAAAAAACACTGTCTATTCAAGGAACTTATTCAGCAATAATACTTTACCTCATCATGCGGCAACTGTAGTCCACACGGGATGACTGACTGTTCGGTGTCTCCAGAGGGCACACTGCAGTTCTGCCTGGACGGCACGGACCTCGACTGCCATGTTAATGTCAGGTTGCCGTAGGTCACATGCTGGGTTAGGATGGTCAGGTTGTCGTTGGTGTCAACATCATATGCTCCCAGCTCAGCAACCAGATCCTTGTAGGCGACATTTGATCCTGTGTTCTGCTCAACGATTAACTGTCCAAAATGGGACAACTTTAACACTCAGAGCATATATATTGGAGAGAGAGTAGTAGTACAAACTGAATGGGTGGAGGCAACTTTTAAAAGATCTGCCAAGATTTCAGACGGATGTAAAAGATGTACCTTTTCAATGTGCATCTAAATATAGCAAAAGATTTCGTTGGAAACGCAAAACAAGTAAAAATATGTCGAAAAATTGACAAAAACCTGATAAAAAGGAGAAAAATACGGAAGAGGAATGTGTGTAGAGGGATGCAAAATCGCCTTTATTTTCTCCTAGCCTAATCTTCTGTCTGCTTGAGCTTTCAGAGATATATGGCTGTGAATCTTACCAGCCGTATGGGCCAATGTGATCTGGGAAAGGCTTGCGCCTACATAAAGCTTTATAAAAAGACTCGGTTACAGCCTATAATGCATATTGCACCATGGTTCATCTGGTGATATCACAGAAGTATCATACTTCAAGTATAGCTCATATGGGCCCAGAGGCTTAAACAGTTACATAAATTTGTACTGCTCGATGGTATAGTCAAACAAAATACTAAAGGCATTAGCTGCAACCAGCAAGGGCGGTATTAAATGCCGTTTCCAGGTCGGCCTACAGGGATTTCTGGTTATTACTAGAGGCACGATTACAAGCGAAAAAAACCCCCACAAAACAAATTGAGGAATATTTCTTGTGGCAAAACAATCGATAATGTCCTTTTATTTACCAAGGCAATGCGTCCGTTGCCAACAATGTGTCTGTTCCGAGCGCTGTACAATACAGGGTTATCATTGACGGGACGGATTTCAATGGTGATGTTGACACTGGTAGACAGGGGTTTGATTTCACTGAAGGTCTGTATCTCTCTCACTATGGAAGAAACAAAAATTGGAAAAAATCTCCACAGATAGAAATGCCTCAATTTTACTACTGAAAGAGGTACAGTATCTGGCAATTATACACTGTAAAAAGATCATTATTTGACGAACACGTAAGTTTAGATTGGTTCAGATCCCATGACGTCATTTTATCTGGCACAGTCATTTTACAGGAAGAGAACTTCAACCGCTGGTATTATTAGCCATCTCCTTCACGCAAAGCGAATTAATTATCCATTGCTTCCCAGTACCCGCTATTGAACTGGATTCAAGCCCAGCTGGTAATCGAGTAACACCCTCGCGAATACCTGGGCTGAAATCCCATCCAAAGAAGCCTGTTTTGTTTCTGCAACTCTTAAGAACTTTTTATTTAGTAGACTGTTGAAAATGTTTACATGACAATAACCCGTAGGTATTGAAATCTCGTCCTTTTCGAACATTTTGTCCTGGATGCATTTCTGATACCTTATATTTTGTTCTTGATGGAACGACGTCTTGCGAGATATATAACAGCCCATCAAATTGTGTGACCAGTGTCGAAATTTTAAAACCTTTGGCAGACTTTTTCGAGAGGAATATGGAGCTTCTCACCAGTGATTTGTACAATGACAGTACCAAAACAATCAGCGCAAGGCGTAAAGCTGAATTTTCCATCCTCAGTGATCGTCGCGGTGCCTTGTAAGTCCCCACTGCTACCAAGCTCAAAGACTAGTACGTCATCTTCTGCATCACTGGCCTGAAATGTGTACTGTAAAGTACCTGGATACGATGGTAAACGAGGGATATTAACATGGGAAAACGTATTTTGGCAAATGTTCAGCTTTTTCAATTTAGGCCACACGAGCTTTCAAACACAGCAGACACTAAACATGGCTCGCGCGTATACAAGTGACCAAATCATTTTTGGTTGGTACGTTGTAATGTTACATAAAACTCACCAATTCCAAACAGAAACCATGACAGAAAGAGCAACAAAGAAAAATAGCCAACAGATATGAACTTTATGCAAATGAACAAAAATCTCAGAGAATAAATCTACGACGGATTCTTGTTTAGTGGAACTCGACAAAAACGAGTCCCGGGCTTTTAAGACGCTGTCTGGCATGCACAGTACGTTATTTACCTTCGTCCTCTTCCATGAACATGTTCTCGATAAGGTTTGTGATTATGGGAGGGTCGTTAGGGATGGCATTAAGAACCACAGCCAAGGCAAAATGGGTCTCATGGCTGAAATAAGTGGGACTTGTCAGCATAGGTTCCTCTTGCACGGCCCGCCGCTTGCGACCAGCAGCTGAGGGCGCAGAGACTGGAGCCCGGGTAGAGCAAACCTAAGAAGCAACGTCAAAGAAATTTCCTTGTGATGGGCACAAACACTGAAACAAATGTCAACAAAACTAAGTTGCAGGTCGCATCATGTAGTAATTGTATTTTGTGAGCTCTGGTTCTTGAAAGAACCACGAGGGTGCTCAAAACTTTGAACAGAATGTGCTCTTTCCTTGCTGTGAAACAGGACGACAAATCCTGTGTTGGGAAGCAATCCTTTCACCATCAAAAGACTGCAACACGGAAATAGCACTATTTGCCTTTTTGCCATCACTTTTTGGCAAGCTTTTCTCTTGAGAATAATAGGATATACACTTAAATGACAAACGTCAATAGCATGATGACTAACCTCCACGATAACCTGGTTCCCGTCTTCAAGGTAAGTAATGCGATCCACATCACTACAGGTCTTCGCTGCATCACGCCATTCAAAGTGATCTTCGGAGAGATATGAAAGAGACACATACACTTCAGGGCTACGCATGGGGTTGGGAATGGGAGATGTATACGGACCCGCTTCTTTTGGGAGGCTAGAGGACAGCACAAACGTTTCCCTGATTTACTACCTATGGGGCTTAGGATAATTTTTGATACTCTTTTCAGTGAACAGTGCAGAGTTCTATCAGGTTCCATGTCTGCTCCCAAAATTAAACAGCCAAAGTCGCACAAGTTTAAAACGGAGTTAGAGCATCCTCCGAGACTTGAACGCCGATTGGATATGGGGGAGAGGCCGTTCTCGTACCTGAAGTGTTAATTTGATTCACTGCGGATACCCTCAGCAGGTGTACAATGACACTGATCTCGTAAGGGATGAACGAGATAAGTGCCATTATGGTCTCAATCCAGACATGAGTCCATATACTATGGTACACATCGTGAAGGACAATATTAGCACCCACACAATAGGGCTTTATACAGATGGGCAAGAGCTTAGGCAGCTTTAAAAGGGATGAAAGTTACTCCCCCAGACTACACAGAGACTCGTGCAGAATATTAGTATATATAGAAAATGTTTGTTATCATTTTGAAGATCTTCAGATTGTGACATGGCGTTTAGTCGTATTGCAACTACCGCTCATATTGTTCTTTTTTACACATATTTAAGAATGGGGAACAGACAAGCATTGTATCCGCCCTTCATTAACCGTAAACACAAAACAAGATATATATTGTATATAGTTCAATCATCTTCACCTGTGTC
Source organism: Acanthaster planci (assembly GCF_054643075.1). NCBI lineage: Eukaryota > Metazoa > Echinodermata > Asteroidea > Valvatida > Acanthasteridae > Acanthaster > Acanthaster planci. Next base: position 1,886,655 of record NC_141790.1, on the reverse strand, counting down.
CCAGTAGATAAGTCTTGGCTTTGCCTCTGTCCAGTTTCCCGGTGTGCCAAGAGTGATAGTAATCATCATTGGTCCTTGGAGCTCAGTCTGCCCAAGACTGGCAACGTAGAATGTTGGTTCGTACACAAAACGTATCCTAAGGGAAATTAATTTCGAATCTCTGAAATCTTATGTGTTGACTGAAATGATCATTGTTTCTGACTGATTAATTTCTTCTTCTGTCGACTGTCTCCATAAAATCACTACCAAAACTTTACAAGTCAACTGGTTGAAAAAGTTGAAGTTCCTTATTTGCTAACCTGCCTTTATAACGAACAAAATTGTTTTCTCTTTCTTTGAAAGGTAGCCTAAATTCTACGAAGGCAGCACTGTGCATATCAATATAATGTAGTGCCTTGAGCAACAAATTTGTTGATGTGTGCACTTCGCAAATGTGCATTAATTATCGTTATTCATACACACAGTTAAAGGTAGTTTGCAATCAGGCTTACCTTTGCTTGAGCAGTCTTGACGTGTACTCAATGGTGGACAGGGGATTGGTGATGTAAGGTTTATAATCAGGGGAAGCATCCGATGTAAACTCCTGGATGGTTCGGTTCGCATCCAGCAGGCCAAGGATGAGTGAACCGCCCTGGTGCAGACCTGAAAGACAAAGTGAGACGCTGGATTTGAGATATCAATCAGTGGCTGACCAGGAGGTGCTAAGGGACTGCCACTTGACCACTAGAAAAAGGGAATAAGGGAAAATACGAAGAGATAAAATGTTATCCTCCCCCTCTATGGGCATTTAAAACCTTTTGATCCAAAGTTACAAGTCACCCTTTTAATTTGACTCATTGAAAAATGACATTCAGGTTCTAGAAACCTGATTAGAGATATGTCCTTAAAAATTGCACCAAGGTAGGAGGAATTACAAAACGAATATATCAATATGTAAAAAAGTCAATCTTTAAAGTGACTTTTGTAAATCACCCCTCTGTTTCCACATTCCTTAGTTTGTATTTTCTTTCCACTTTTATGATTTGGTGATACGTAAACACTGAACAATATTATCGTCCAGGACAAGGCACATCCAATGCAGAGTGGGGGCGGATATTGTCCCTTGGAGACTGAACACCCTTTTTTATAGAGAAATACCATCATTCTAGAAAGGATACTCCAGGGTTAATATTAATATTTTCCGAATGTAAAAATTGACAACCGTTTTTGAAACAAATCAATTTCGCTTCCTCCTAATCTACACCTGGCTGCAACATTGTTGTCATCCCAGTTACTCTTCTCTGACATAATATAATTCTTGTGCCTACCTCCTGACGTAGCCAAGGCAACATCAAAGTGATTATCCGTCGACCTCTTCCTTCTCCTCTGACTTGTTGATGACGTCAGGACAAGGTCGGTACCATTGGTTGACGTCATCATCATATCGCTGTCTCCTATTGAATATGACAGGCGATTTTGGCTGATTTCTTAAAACCGTTAGAGGAACTCTTCGAAACTCAACATGACAGAGAAAAATGGTTCCCATTAAAATGGTTATGTCTATCATCATGATTTTCATACTGACCCAATATTGTGGTTGTTGCCGCGGAAACGGTCACACACAGCATAGCTTGGTTACACATCCTCATCCAGGTATGTAGACACCTGGGAATCAAACAGATTAATTAAGAGCCTAATCGTCAGCTTTTATCGTAGTGGGTGTTTAGAGTCAAATCCTTGCTTAATGTCCTTAGTCACCTTTTAGTGGTCGTATAACTCGTATCACGTCACAGTCCTTTATTGCCACATGTTATCCGTTTCTTATCATCTTCTTACAGAAAATATTTCGCCAAAATTCGGAAACCTACAATGTTGCACGATGGGTTTTCGCATCTAGTTAGCAGTCACATAGGATTCAAGCACGCTAAAGCACTCACAAATAATGTGTACAATAACCTGTAAGTAAAGTCTAGAATAAAAAAGAGTTCATAAAAATGCTGTGATAACAGCAGGTTTTATTAGATGAGTTTGGCTGGGGCCAACTTCAATTCTTTGCGTCTAACTTATCTTTGTTTCGTGTATCTGTGCAGAGTGCATTTGGCATTAAACACTTACTTTCCAGGCTCCATGTTGAACTTCCCAGCTTTTATAGTTATCTTTGCCTGAGTAGCATCCGTGGGTGCCTTGAAGTCGGTGATGTTGAACCGCTCCTCCCTGTCACCGGCTCGGACGACGATCATTCCATTCTCGATGGCCACTGAGCCTGAGTCGTTCCTGCCAACCACCATGCAGGGAACAACGTCATCTAGGAGCTCCGCTGAACTGCTCACACAATACTCTAAAAGTAGACATTGGAGAAGAAGGTGAGACATGGCGACACTAACGTCTCGTAGAACAGAAAAGATGGACACACGAGCAGACGCTGGAATTGTGAGGCCAATGTGATGGACATGTGAGTGGTCAGAGTGTAGTGGGGTTCGTTACCTCCACCAGGGGTCTTACTTACCAAAGCACATGGAAAATAACGGGGAAGGCGGACACGAAAGTTGATATTCTCTTACTGAGAATTCGAAACCACATAAGTACTTGGACACCTGTTAGTTACAAATAATCTTACAAAATGCCTCCCCATCCAAGAAAGTCTAAAAATATTCCATTGGAAAGTCTGAATTTTTTTTGAAATTAAATAAATAGGGCCCAGTGCATGATACCTTAGCGGGGTCATTGCAAGCAATACCCATAATTTTTTTGAAAGAGAAAGAAATTAATTGTAAGAGTTGTCATCAAAATCATTAAATGGAATGGCTTCTCACTCTTACATTTGTACGGGAGAAACTTCTAGGTCACTTAAAAGAGACACATTTAAAGTGATAAGGTAAAATATGCAGCAAAAGTGCACTAAGAGCATGGACTCTGACTCCAAAGCAACACTAAAGACGCATGTAGCCTGTGACTGTGAGATTATGATTTGCCTGACAAAATACATTGACAGGGGTGGGCAGACGATAAGAAAAGGTCTTGGTAGAGGAAGTGCAGGACTGATTTGCAGGAAGCCGAGACACGTAGGATGCACAGATGGTCACCAGATAGGGACACCACTGCTTGGGTGTATTAACAATTACGTGGATGAACGAGGTACTGTGGCGTAGCTGGGGGGCACCTAACACCCAAGGGAGCCTAGATACATAGGCAAAGGGGGCAGCTGGCCCTGGAACTCTCGCCCTCCTCTTGCTACCCCTCTGAAAAGACCTTGGTTTTGTCACTGACAAGACCAAATGATGATAAAGAGAAGAAGTACAGTAGAGTACGTGATAAGGTGATTGGTATATACCAAAAGTGACACACAATTACATGTTGTTATAAATTAAAATAGCTTTAAAATATAGGTACAGATGATGCGCATAGCGGCTTATATGAGTCAAATAATCTGGATTCTTATTAAGTTAAATGACTAAGGCAGCTACCCTACCATAACGAACGATGGATTCATCCTCTGGTTTGGACCAGGACGCCCCAGTCTTGGTTGGGTCGTCATTTTTCTCTATTCCAGATGGGTAAACCTCCTCCTGAAACTGCTGGCTGAACATTGAGGTTGTGTTAACATCATCTGCAGTGGGCTCTTCCAGTAGGACAGTAACACCTGAGAAGTGCAAAGACAATACTTCCGAAACCCCAGTGTTGTAGTTGAGTTCACCATAAGTCGAGTTACAAGTCCTTTCACTTACAACGAGTCACTTTGTAAATTACAGCTGCGCAAAGGATAACAGAAGAGTGCTTGTCATAGCCTTTGATGGACTTGCAGGCACTTGTGACGGGCTCCACTACAACACTTCTGTTACTGTGTGCCGGTATGTGATACACTGCACCTAGAAAATGGGTGACAGCTCCACGCTTTGAGGTGTAAATTTTCCCTGTACAAGTTGCTACACTGTACTAATCCCATCATATTATTATGATGTTCTCCATTTGAACTGTTGCAAATGCATTTTCACGTTAAACTATCATTTCCAAGCCCGCTACGTTGACAGCTTTCAGAGTCACACCTTCTTTAGTGATGTTAAACATCCATCCCCTTTCTTTCCCCTAACATACCATCACATTCTACAAGCGTTTCCAAGCCGGCTCCATTGACAGCCTTCAGGGTCACATAGTACGTGGTGTTGTGGTGCAGTGATCCCAGCAGATTTCTATTAGTAGCTGTCTGGTTCAACCCAATGTTGACAAAGTCTTGCAGATCTGTTGTCCCTCTGGAGGTTCCTATGGCCCAGTATTGCTCCTGAAAGATATTATATGAAACTTAGCTGGTGTGGCATTCCTGCCTTTAAGAAAATCCTACAGCATTGTAGCAAATTGTACAAATTGCAAGATTACAAGCGATATACTATAGCTCCATTTGCTATTTGCTTTTTTCTCAGTTTTAGTGGACTGATCATGAGCCTGGTTAGCTTAATTTGGACACAATCCATTCCAGAAAATGTTAATGAATTATGCTGCTGTAGCTAAATGAGTGTATTTTTAAATTTGTTAATCGTCCATTAGGGACCGGGGTTTTATGTCGCATTTATATTGTTCTGTAGGTATTTTGGTTGAATATTGATTAAAGATGCTTCGAGTAAAACTAAAAACTATATTGCCTGCTGTTTTTGGCTGGATTGGGATTTTAAAAACTGATAAAATAAAATGGCATTTAAAAATGATGCTTTCCTAGGTCAGTAGACTGCTATTTGGTCCTAACTACTGAAGCAATGAAATGAGTTGAAATGTTTTAAAAAATCAGCGAATGTCATATTTCTCTCTAGAGTGCAATAAAATCACATTCAACCAGCATGTTGATTAACTGGGGAGAGAGAGAGAGATGGGCAAACCTTGATCATGCTCTCTGTATCTACGAAGCTCCAGAGAACACTAATGGTAGATTCCGAGGACTGGAAGGACGCCGGTTCATACTGGTTGACGTTGACGTCTACATAGAAGAACACATCTAGTTCTGGTCGGGTGTCGTCAATGTAGAAACCATTGGAGGATGCTGAAACCGATTTTCCATTTCCAAGGAAAGATTTCACTGTGCAGGGGGCCCCCGAAACATCAAATGGAAACATTAACAAGGATTGAAAATGTTAAAAATAAGTCATAAAACAACTTTCTTTTACTTGAAGGACATAGTATTTAAGAACAAACACCTGAAAAGAATTTCAACAGAAACGGTTTTTTATACCCCACCCGTCTCAGATTCTCCGAAAACAGCACGGATGTTTGGACGACTTTGCCAGATTAATGAATGAGGATATACAGCCCAGTCAACATAATGTTCTGTCTGATTCGAATGCACGCGGCTATGAGAGTAACAAACAGGCGTAATATATAGGTGTACCTGCAGCTGGCTGTCAGTACTTTGTGGTGAACGAACTATTTTCAATCAATCCCTTCCTTGTACTGAAGAGGATCATCTCAAGACCTCTCACAATACCAGGCACAATTGCACAAGACCATTCCTTTAGGCTTGTAAATTGAATGCACGCGTTGGGTCTTGTATTCCTCTTGGGATGATGTGACTATTGTCGAGTTTCATTACTAGCCTCACTTGTCCGGTAAGATGCAGGTAGTAGTCGGGAATTTTAGGAATGTTTTCTATAGAGGGATCCCACCCAATACGACGCTTTTAGCGTCGATCTGCGCACTTCCGCGTTTGAAAACGTCAGCTTCAAATATTAATTCGATCAGACGACTGAAAGTAAGGAGTCAAGACACAAAATACACACAGGTATGTTAAATTCAGACTTTTCAGGCTGCACATTTTCAGGTTGAATCGACACGTGAAATCAAAACAAAAAATAATGGCAATTTACCGCGAACTAACGTAACAGAGCCTCGGTTTCGATGCAGATTTGCGCAGACAGCGCTAATGTGAAAACCATCTATTAGTCTTCTGACTTGGCGGCGGTGACGATCACTGAATCCTTTAAAGTGCCAGAGAGTGGCGACCCCTTTTGTACGTGTCCTTCCTCTATGGTCATATCGATAACTTTCAGGCTGTAACAGTACCCTTTGACGGTGTTTTGTATTTACACATACTCACACACATTGCTTTTGTTAGTTCTGGCCCTTGCATACTTTCTTTTCTGTTCTTTCATCCACATGAGAATTCTTTCCTTTTGTGTAAAAGTTATTAAAGCGCGGTAGGGCAATGCTATAAATGTGAGGCGCAAAGAGCAAGTTGGAGGTCCGGAATTTATGTTGACTTACTTTACAGTTAAGTAGCATTGGTTTGGGTGTTTTGTGCTGGGTTTGTGGCCACTTGTGGGCTTTGCTCCAGCCCCAGTACCCCTTGCTTTTATATGACCACTACTCTGCCGTGCTTTGCGATTTCACATGCAATTTAATTGACTTGTTCACACTCTAAGTTGAACTTTTTGTTTTTTCCCACTCATCCCTGGGCCTAGTTTACCATAGGTACCTTGCAACTCTTTAATTGTTACTGTGGAAGATGGGCTTTTGGGCGACTGGAGGCAAGTTTAGCTTTGGAACGCAATCGCACGTACGCGTTTCTTAGGAAAAAGTTTTTACAGTGCCGTTCCAGTCTGAGAGCCCCTTGGCGACTTCCTTTTAGGTCACGTAACCCTACTTGTGGTGCCAGAGACCCGTAAATATCAATGCATTCGAAACCTGGGATATTATTTGTTTTATTTATTATCTCGTGATTTACTGAATATTAATTATATCAGGAAAGTACTGAAACAGTACTGGAACAGCCCATGTGACTAAACTGACGCGATGGCCCGGTACATTTTGTATGCGAAATATACGGCTGGGTGGCTGAATATTCTGATCGCTAAACTGCTGTACATCGGAGCTGGACGGACTTTTCGTCCGTGGAAAAACGACCTGAGTGAATGGACGCCACTGCACTGAATAGAGTCCTTGGCCGTGGGATGCGTCACATGGACCGCTCAGTTTGATCAATTTATTTTCAATCGTCTTTAGTCGGCCACGGGTCTGGCGTACAATAAATTGGCGACCAGAGCTAATTCCCTCTTCGTGGTTCCTGGTCCCCAAACACTTGGGATTCTTACCTTAGCCCTGGACCTAACGGCAGGGAGGAGAAATCTCCGCATTACATTAAATTAAGAGTCCCAGTAGGGCCCTCCGGAGAGCTGCCTCTAGTCTCGAACTGGGCATTTTTGTTTGTTGTTTGACCATCTTTTTTGTGCATGTCGTTGCCCATTCGGGAGGCACCCCACTACCTTAAACGTAACCCCCCCCCGCTCAGTGAAACTGTTTATCCCTTGGATAAAGTCAGGAACCTTGGCGTCCTATTTGATAGGAACTTGGATTTGCAAAAGCATGTTAGTAACATATCCTGGATATGTTATTATTAGCTATGTAACATTAGTAGAATACGGAGTTTTCCTAGTGATGATGCATGCAGGGCCCTTGCTCAAGCCACTGTTAGCTTGATTATGCAAAATGCTCTTTTCTATGGCACAAGGGGTGAACTTATGAATCAGCTTCAGCCACTCCAAAAAACTGCAGCTAAAATAATTACTGAGACGAGTACACGTTTTCATATAACACCTATCTTAGCTCAACTTCATTGGTTACCTATTTGCCAAAGGGTAGAATGTAAAATTTTGTTGATTGTGTATAAAGCACTTCAGGGACAAACACCAAATTATATGTTCCAACAGTATCGACCATATCGGGCATTACCCTCCGCTGATCAGTACCTCCTGTCCGTTTCAAGAACTCAAACAAAAGATTTTTGAAATATGTCTTTCAGACAGGTGGCTCCAGTTCTGTGGAACGCACTCCCCCTCGGCGTGAGGTTGTTGGAATCAGTTGGTCTGTTAAAAAAATCTCTGATATCATATCTTTTTTACCAAATATTTTAAGAAATTGTTACTGTTTTAATGTAAACGCATCTTTTTGTGCATTATCTTAATTTGTTGGTGTATTGTATTAATACGAATGTCGTTTTTATTGATATTGTAAAACGCCTTAGAGCCCATTAGGATTAGGCCACTATTTAAGTGTAGTACAATAATAGTTATAATGAAATAATAAGAGATTGTTTTATTTTAATACCATTTTATTCTGTTTTATGTTAGAATTATTTCATATCCAATCTCTCTATGAGATATAACATTTCTCTCACCTGTCACAAAAAATGGGAGTGATCCCTCGTTGTCTCCTGAAGATGGTGTCGTTGCATTTCCATCACTCTCTAGAGTTTCATTCAAGAGATCCAGTCTAGCCAGAGACAGGTTGGTGAGAGTGAATGTGATGGGAACAGCATCAAGGGTACACGAGGGATCACACTGGTAACGATCACAGGGGTTGATGCAAGGAACACAGGGCCTTGCGATCTGTACAAAAAACGAACCAAAATAGAAAGAACCAAATAGGCCAACTATAAATCAAATATATCCAATTGGGCGGCCTAGTCTCAGTCATTAGTCAATAGAGCGTTCCATATTGGAAGTTCCAAGTTCTAAAAGATTCTAAGTGGCTTACAAGGCATTGTCAATTCTCTAGCAGGTAACTTCCAGAGAGTTTCAAGACAGTGGTAATCTCATCTCGCTTTTCAGGATGTATAATCCATCAGATAGGGCCTACACTAATAATTTGAAATCATTTCGAACACAGGCCATGTGGTAAAATAAGAGCCTGCACACAGAAGCACACCTGAAATAGGCTAATTTGATCTACGGCTCGTGGCCTGCCTTACCTCCCTGAACGGTACGATATCTGTGGCTCCTGCTACCGAACCGACACCAGCAAAGTAGCGGGAGACGGGACTGGTGCCAGCCCTGAATGGTGCCCCGTAGCGACACAGCTTGCTCTGCTCAGGAGGCATCCTTAATCAGAAGGAAATTAGAGTGTCTAATGAATGGTAGGGCATTTATGTCCTAATAGGCACGATACATTTCTGGGTATAATGACAACAATGGAAGAAACCGAACAAGAATGTTTCACAGACCTCAGGTTCTTGAGTTCGGCTGTGACGGCCGGTGGATTGAAGGGGTCTTGCAGATCCGCAATGTAGCTGTCTTGATTGAAGACATGAAGGATGAGTTTCGTTGATGAGGACATGATTGGTACACCAGTAAGTGAGGAGAGTAGATTGCCATCAACGTAGACTTCAAAGGACCATTCGTCCTGCAACAGAACGTGTCGGAGACAGTTTTGTTGATAGATATGGTCTGAATAACTGGCAATGGGGATGTTGAACTTGATCCATACGGTATTTTATTTGCCTTGCTTTGAGGAAGAGGCTACTTATGGCAAAGTTCATTTGGAATGCATCATAGCGAACACAAAAATGAACACCACCTAATGCACTAACGTGAATCAAGACAAAGAATCTCTTGGAGAGGTGATATATCTCCACGTAATTGTGAAATACAATTTGTCACAATCCCTCAAAATAAGAGTTTTATCAATGACAAATCCAAGTCAATGACGAAAACACACCTCTTGTGCATCAAACGGCATGACTTTGAAGTGAACCGAGTAATGGCGCTCCTCCACTGATGGATCAAAGTCTAGATCTACAGGCTCTGAGATCATCGGCCAGCCATCCTCAAAGTAACGACACCACAGTACAGCTTGAGATGCACCGCCATCTATGAATGAAGTCACATTCACATCGACTTGAAAAACCCATGCGCTCTAACTTGGTGAAATTTAAACCTTTCGAAGAAGACAATAAACTCACATGGATTTGGACAGAGCCAATAACTAATATATATCAGTTATGTTGTAAGATAAGTAATGCGCCGATTATAGCATCTTACTTGGATAGAGTTGAAAGCCACAGGCTCTTTGTGAGATCCATCGCCCGCTCTCATCGTCAGACACACTGTCTCCGTCTGCGTCTAGTTTGCGGACTGTCCAGGGTTTCGGGTTCCTGGTTGTCATTGGAACACCATTTCCATTGCTTGAGTCGGTCTCTTCCGTTGTCTCTGTGGCCACGAAGTCACTGGTTGTTCTTAATGAGGGCAGAGCGGTGGTGTTGACATGCGTCGAGTTGTCATCAAAGGAATCGGGTATCCCCAAGAAATCCTCACAGTCACATTGAGGACACAAGGACTGTATACCAAACAATATGCAGGTTACGGTGCAATAAGTGTATGTAGTTGACCTTCTGATCGCTGTGTGAAGTTGATATTCAAACAGCCAAAATATGCATTACATGTTTTAAACGAGTAGTGATTATGATTATCTCTTGTAGTGAGAGGCATTATCTTAACGGTGTCAGCCATCTCTATAAAAATATCAACCGCCCTAATCATAAGAGTCCTTTCCAAGTTTGATCGAAAGACACGAAGTTCATATCTTCGCTCATAAGACATGCGCTTCAATTCCCTTGAATCTCAGCCAGAAGCAGTGTATACCACTCAGAACTATATAACATTCCTTGTTGATGGTACTTTATCAAAAGACTTTTGAGAACGAAATCTATAGATTTTAAACAGTCAGTTAAAAAGGATTTTGAACATTACACGGTGTAGGAGCTGCAAATGTATTCTCCTCCCCTTCCTCATAGTACGTTGTACAAAACATTAACAATTTCTGTTCTGACATTTTAAAATGAGTTTTTTTCGCCAGCTAAACTTTGTAATACCATGAATAAATACTCTGATAAAGTTTCTTAAAAAAATAACTTTCTCAACAGCTTCAAGACTTACCTGATTAAAGGGTTGTTGATAGCAACACTGACAGATTCCTTCTCGCCAGTTCTCCCGTCCACCAAAGTCAAATTCCCCGATTGTTCTATCTGGGCCATCCCAGAAAAGAATACTGGTCACGCTGTGCAGGTCAGGTAGTGCTGCCTTCAGATCAAACTGTATTTGAGTAACGAAAGAAGCCATCTTAAGATTTTTTTGTGTTCCACTGGCAGACAGTACTTAAACTCCCAACTCATGAGTCCCTAGTCATTCCAACTGGTGAATCAGTTGTTGCTTGAAAAGCCCATGCAGTTTTTACGTTTTTCTCAACAGTACTTAAAAAGTTCTACCTCCTGTTTGCCATTGTAAGGAAAGAGAAGTAATTAACGACAATCTCAGTGTCAGGTGTGGCCCGTATGCTTGCTGTTACAGGATGTATACACCCGTATAGGCTTACTTGTCCATATTCATTGTTAGCGACCCTAGCACCACAAGAAGGAAAGTGTCTGGAATAAAGCCATGACGGTGAAAAATGAAAGATGTATTGAATCAAAGTGCTGAAGGATTAGGTGGAAACCTCTTAAACATCTACTGTCATTTGTTACGCAGAAGAGTATACTGGAAGGGTGAGGGTTGAAAGCCACGCTGTCAACATTTACAGTGATTTGTTTATAAGCTTTATCTTGCAAGACTTTCCGAGTTAAATCTTAATAAAATATGGAACACTGCGTTTTTAAACCTAGCGTGAACAAAATAATTTGAATTCTCCACTCTAGCGACACTGTATCTCGTGACTTGGGGCAATCTTTCGCTTAGTTACATAAAGCACATATGGCAATAATACACTGTTTTTCAACGGATAAGAAGGGTACAAAAGAACCAGTACTCTCCTGAGACACGGGTCCTGTGCAACAGCTTGTCCTGTATCAGGGGGCACAGTCTGGGGAATAGAAATTATGTTGATGTACAAATAACTCAGTGTACCTGATTTTTTTTCAAAGTTAACTCGCAAAACTCATTATACCGGTAGTCATACTGACCTCATATTCTGAACTCCTGACAATCTGTGCATTGATGATGTAGGCACCAGACAGCATACGCCGTCCCCTTGTGTCCCGCTCCATTTTCAGTGTCCCACTCTCGTCGGATGTAAACACCTGGACATTCAAAAGCAACATATGGAAATGAGGGATACGATTTTATACAGATTTAAGATTTAACATTTTTAAAGGTTTTACACCGAACTGAATGAATAAAGAGCTACCAATATCCAGATTAAATTAATTCAGTGCACCTGTTGTGTCTGGTACTCCAAGTCCCATTCGTCTTGTTTCATATTCCACAGTCCCTTGAAGTCCATCGCTGACCATTGTGGATCAGTGAAGGGAACATCTCTCAGTGGACAGGGTGGACCCACTGGGTTGGACAAGTGAAGGATTGTGCCTGATGTACAGAAGAAAAATATGCGAATCGTAATGATGAATTTTATACTTCATAATTTTCCATTTGTCAATTATTGTAAGGAGAATTCAAGGTTATCGATAACCCTAAATCGGGCTTAAACGTCCGCTTAAATGTATGCATTTCCTGAAAAAATGTACAATGGAGTTTTTCACGTGCTTGCTAGGTTTTAGAAAGATTGGTATTAGGACGGTCAAGAAAGTGAAGAAATAAAACAAAGGATAGAAGACTTTGTAGCTGTGTAATGGACCTAAGAAGCCTCCTTACAAACCTGGGTTTTTAACCTCTCATGACCGTGTGGGCCTAGTTCACACGCGATAAAAATTTTAGGGTGCAAATTGAGTTCTATATTCGTCGTCCTTTCCACTAGATGCTGATACTATAGGGGTAGATCCCACTAATTGTCACTAACTTACAGGATGTCATCATTATTGTTTTTCTGTTGATCTATTTTTAAAATCTCTTTAAAGTGTGTCTTGCTCCCTTCCTCCCCTGATCTGCGCCTGAGCCAAGCAAAAAAGCTCTTTCTTTTATGCACGATGAAACTGTGCCATGGCTAAGATTAATAAGCTAAGATCAATGGGCAGCAAGCTCTAATGGATCACATATGCACAATATTAACTAACCAGTAACTTGGTTTCTGTCTGCACTGTCAGTTACGTCCATCTGGAAGTCAGTTCCATCAACTACCAGTCCGGCTGTGGGTTCTGACGAGTCGACAAAGATGGGTCCTAATTGGGATTGGAAGTTGTCTCCTGCGTAGTTAACCGCTGACAACTGAACAAAGTAAGGTTGGTTTCTCTGTTGGGCAAAAAAATGTAGGACATGTACACAGAAAATGCACGGAACTGGAAGACGTGGCAGGGCACATGAAGATGGACAGAAAAGTGCTTGAATGAGGAAACCGAGCGGCAAGTATTGTGTCAAAATTGGTAATACAAGAAATAATACAGATAGGGAAATAAGGGCTTTACTATATGCGAAAGGTGAGGTTGGAAATCGGTGGAATGCCCCCCTTAAACTTTGACCAGTCACATTTCAGCTGCTTTCAATGCCCATCTTGACAAAACTGTGTACATCTTTAGGTGCCCCTCGGAACTTTCACCGTAGTAATACATTACATTGGATCTAAATGCGTGTTTAGAAGGGTGCAAATACCAACAGCAGAGGCTCATTATCTCATCCCAATCTCTGTTTCACAGGTTCCTTCAAAAGAGGTTATTTTGAAAAAAATGCAGTTGATGGAGTAATTTGATATGGTTGCAAGTTGATTGTGTGACTAGGATATGCAGTGTACGTGGCATACTGAAGATGAAGAAGTGTTTTAACCGCCCACTTGGGCGGGGACAACAGGATCAGTGTTATAATGTGTTAACGACTTGATTTATTTAAGAACCAACTAAAATCTGTGTTTTTACATGTGTAACACAAAAACAACAAGCAATGAGACTCTACACACCTGTAGGTTCAGGTCCACAAATGTAAAATCACTGATGTTAGGGCCGAGTACTAGCCAGTCCTGGCCAGGTACTGGTGTCAGGTTGATTTCATCCCTGACGTCACAAGATGCAGCTTGCACAAGGCGGAGGTTGAAAGATTTGATTCCACTTTCATCATCCCTGTAATCTTCCCAAACCACCAACACTGATTCGGTGCTGTGGGTGTACGCCACTGGCTGCAGATCATGAAATTAGTTTGAAGTCAACAGGTTTACAGAGTCATATTTGCAATCACATGGCTGAGTTACGAAGGAGAGGGCCACAACATTGCCGAGCAAAAGGCACCCACGGCCTAAAGGCAACTCAGGCAGCTGTCAAGCAACCCATGCTGACAACAGCAGACATCCAAAGTGTTGATTTTAACGGAAGGACGGGGAAAGAGAACCTTGGAAAAACTCTCCTACCTCAGGAGTGAATGAACAACTCACCTCACCTAATGGCCAAGGCTTAGAACCGAACCTTGGCTACCGTAGAAAGACAATATTGCCTTCATTCGCTGCCACCCGTAACTGTCCCATGCTGATCAGATACCCATGAAACCACAGTAGTTGATAGGGAGGGGTGAGCCGCTGGCACCCCCTCCCCCTCTTGTTCCCTTTCTTCTGACCTCAACTGTGGTGGGTTTTTTGTCAATTTCTGTGTGCATCCCAATTAATCTGTTCAAAAATGTTTGATCCCACACTCAAACCATTCTTAATTTTTATATCAAAAATGACTGAAAAGTAAAGATTTTAGTACAGGTTTTACTGCTTAAATTTCCAGAAAACTGCTCTGACCTGCACTCTAACACTGAGCTCTATCAACCCTCTATGTAGTAGATTGTGTTGTTTCGTGTTGTCTGTTGTAAACAACTCTCACCAAGAGATTCTGTGTCCCTTTCTGAAAGGTACCATTGGAAATTTAGGGTAAAAAGTGGAAGTGGATGTACTGCCATTTTGTCTTTAATCAAGCATCCGTGTGTGGTATTACAGCCAAAGCTTGATAGATGAACATCCAGTATTGGATCAACAGAAGCACTACTAGTAACGGGAAAGGTGCATACACTGTCTTCCTGGCAACACTAACCATGTCATAGAAAGGTCCGACTCGCAGTCGACCCTCGACTGGAGGCGTGACATCAACAGAGAAATAACTGGTAGAGGAGTTACACTGTCCCCCTTCGTTCATTCCTGGAGGGAGAAGAAGAAACCAAACGATCGTTTTGTTCAGTCAAATGCACCCTAGCTCAAACACTGGGAGGAATATGCTTCACTCACCCACAACAGTTGTATAATAGGAGCTTCCCTGCGTCAGATTCAGGCCTCGGACCTCCACATAGGTGTCTTTGCCGACAAAGTGCATCTGTCTCACGTCAAACGTTGCCAGAGCCTCCTTGGTACCCAACAACATATCCAGGCAGTCCATGTCTTCAGGTGGGATTGAGAATGGGGAAGGTTCGCCCAGGCCGACGTTGTACAAGAGAATGGGGAACGTGGACTCAAATTTAGCCCACTTAAGCCCAACCTCCGAGACAGAGTTCACGAATTTTGATACTTCTACTTCAGTTCCTAAATATAATTGGAAAATATAATCAAGAAAATAATTATTGCCTCTGTAGGTATAATTACCTGAAATATTTTTAATAAGCACCACAGATCTCCGAGATTAAGACAAATTGAAGCTAAGTCAAGTTGAGATATTGAAACTGTAACTATTTCTATAAAAATACCTGTAAGAAATGCAACAAGAATTAAACAGTGAATACAATTTCCAATTTGATAATATCGAAACGAGAACCTTAGAGAAATTTAACTTGAAAAAAATAAAGTAATTATATTTTTTCAAAGAGCTATTTCAAGACTTGAAAATACAACTGGAAAAGAGACACATTTGTAACGGAAAGATGAAGTGACCCACCATGTACTTTGCTGTCAATACCAACATTGATCCCTGTTGATGTCACCTCAGCCGTGGAAAAGCTGGCGCTGTGTGCTCTTACCGTCACATAATAAGTTGAGGCTTGTGCTGTTAGGTCCAGGTTAGTGAAAGTGACTGATGTGTTCAAGCCGACGAAGGTGAAGGGCACCACATTGTCTCTGGTCTTAGGGTAGCGCCGGTCGGTGCCGACTGCAGCCTCGTAGTAGTCAACAGCTTGCTCTGTGAGGTGGTCTTTGGTAACTTCAGCATTTCCTGGATGGAAGGCGATCAGATTCATGTGAACTTGCACATGCTCCATAGAGGAAGATACTGCTACTGTGCGGAATCACATCTCATAAATTGAGCCGTAATTACCCCTAACCTCCTTGGGTGTGTGTAAAATCATATTGAAATAGGAGTGGGACTATTAGGGTTTTTAATATATTTTGAAGCTACTTTTTACTCTATTGGAAAGGCCACAGAAGTATAGTACTTCATTTGGTTATTTTAATCAGTTTGTGCCAAAGATATATTGACACTACATGTGAGAAACGATGCAAGTCTTGTACTTCAACTGTAGACATGTATAATTCTGAATCAAACATCTACATCTTGTTGGACGAAATGTCAGTCAATCTAAGTTCATCACATTTCACGTTTAAAAGAGAAGGTCTCTATAACCTAGCAGGGATCTGTCAATATGATTAACTTCACACATACCTGTGTGATGAACAGTTTCCTTCACTATCATCCCCTGTCCAAACCCCCTCCAGTTTGCTGATATGGTATCCGTCTCCTTCTGGTAGGTGAGATCAAATCCCACCAGGAGGCCATCATACACCTGGCCAGGTATCAAGGGGTCTCGCTTCACAGTGATACCATCGGATCTGACTGTGATCTCCAGGCCGAGGGCGTTGGTAGCCCGTACAATGGTGTAGTAGGTCTCACCATCTGTCATTTCAACATCTGTGTTTGTGTCGGAAGTTCGCTCTATTTCACGGTAGAAAGTGTAGATGTTAAAATTGAACATGAAATTAAGAGAAACAGGTCCGTATTCACACGTTTTGATAGCAAAAAGAAATGCCCATACAAAGAGAGGCTTACCAACATGTGATTGGAGCTGCAGTTAAAAACAGCTTATCATAACCCAGACTTTGGCTAAAGTGTGGATGGTCTTAGGCAAACAATTTTGCAAAGTCTGTATCATTTACCTAAAACATCTGCAAATGGCTGAATCTCCTGGCCGTCAATTCTGTATATGGCCCACTCATACTTCTCAAATGGACAGGGGTCTCCACTGAAGTCCCACGCTGCACTTATTTCACGCAGTGATGTCTGGAAGTCCACGTCATCAAGTTTGCCGTCAGAAACGCCATCTTTGACCTGGAAGGGTCGGAGTGGTTGAAGGCCGGCACTGAACCGGCTGATGTAAATGCCATTGGACACTGCAATGCTTGTTAGACCGGCTTCATTATAGCCCCTCACTGTGGCGTAGACCTTACGGATATCACTTAGGTCGATGTTGGTGATGAGTTCTGATGTCTGATCCTTAGATACCTCGTAAAAGGATTTGACCTGAGATCCCCCTGGTGTGGTTCCTAAGGCAACCTCGTACTTGGCGATCTGGGTTTCTTCGTCAGTGAACGGGTGCCACAGGATTCTCAGCTGAGTGAGTGATTCCAGACACTCGCCATCCAGGCGCAAGCATTTCTCCTCGTTCGTACAGTCCCATTCTGGTATACTCACCGGATTACTGATATTGGAGGTGTGTACTCCAGGCAGCTCTACCACCAGGCCATATAACGGGGGAGTATCATCAATCTCAATAGGTGCAGAGAATGCCATAGTGCTTTGATTGACAGCATTGAAGGCCTCCACGGTGACATAGTAGACTTTGTTGTGAATGAGATCTAGATCTGTCAAGTATTAAGTTACATATTTACAATAATCCCATTACACTTGTTTAACATGAACTGTTTCACAATTGATAGGCAATTTTTATGTCTGATGGGTGATTATTAATTTTCACGAAAGACATGAAGTTCAATATTTCAGAAAGGACAAAGGTATCGATTAATGTGTGCAATCCGAAGGACATAGAAACCCCTTTCCTGAAGCAAATCCGGGTTACGCTTCGGGACAATCAGGTGAGGCCCTTGTTATAACCACTGCATTGAGGGGTTTGTTCTTAAGTCTTGAGCCTCAAACAATGGACAAGGTTAATAAAGTAGGTTACCAATCCCCAATCTTAGATATTAGTATAAAAAGCATTATAAGGGGAAAACTGAAGGGGCACAAAATACTTGTTTAACTGTACACTCGAAAACATCCTGATGATCCTATCATTTAGGTTGGCCAAACCATGAGAAATGAATGAAAACGAAGTTATCCCTCAGCCCTGTCACTATTAGTTAAAAAAAGATTAATCTAAAAAATGTTCTCAGAATTCCGACTCATTAGTCAAAAACATATGAAATTATGAACAAAGTTCCAAGAATACTTGTTCAAACACTATTTGCATTGAGTGGGATTGAGTAAGGGTTGTATTTATAGCACTTGAATCGTGCCCAAGTCCACGGGCCCATCACAGTAGGAAGACAACTTAACTGTGAGAAGGGCAAGTTTTTGGCTTTATGTTTTCCCCAAAAGCTTTACAAGAACCCCAAAATGTAGCCTCCTCTTCAGCAAAAAGGCCAAAGAAGATTACAAGAAAATATTTTTAAAATTTTGGTCCCAAAAGAAGTTGCCCCTCATTTTGGTTCTGGATCCACTACAGCTCCAAATGGATAAATCGAACTGAAAACATATATTGTGGTCACAAACCTTTGACACTGTAGTGCATGTAGTAGCCAGGAAGAACCTGAGATTCATGCATATCTCCTACACCCCTGGTTGTCCCAACAAGAAACCTAAAGTGATCAATTGCGGACTCGGCGTCTAGAAAATCAGTCCAGCTACACAAAATGGCACCATTAGCGTGGATGAAGGCAGGACACTGGACCTAGTGACAGCAAGCAGGAACAAATACAGTACTCACACATTGAAATCAAGGCCCAGTTTAAAAAAGAGGTTATGCACAAAATATGGGCTCTACATCTGGAAAAAAAACAGTTACCAGCCAAAATATTACACAATGTATGTGCTGTGACTGGTTCTTATCTGGGTTTTGCTTAATTGGAACAGAAATGAACAGGTGTCTGATTTTGGATTTAGCGATTCATGGACCACAATTAGAATACAGTTGCAATTATATAGGCCATTTTTAGGGGAAAACCTACCATGTAGCCCCTAAATTCCAATGCACATCCAATTTAATGTCACTTGAACACTTTCAGCTCAACAGCTCAAATCTATGATATTGAGCCCTAGAACAAGCAGATTCCTTAAAAGTGTTTTGGAAGATTGGGCAGTGGAAAATATCACGTTTTCTTTCTCTGCTCCATAATGCACACATTTCTGATTTCATGTGAAAACAGATTTGAATACCTTTCATATTTATTTTGCAAATTGAAGATAAACAATCTACGACTGTTGATGGTCATGGTTGGGATTCGGTGACAGAGATCAACAGTGGTCATCTTCCAGAAGACAAACGTTGCGACGTGATATCCGTAATTTGTACTAGCATATGGAAACTGGCGTATTAAAACCTCACCTGACCAACACTAGGTGGGGTGTTGTCTACAATCATACTGGTAGCATGTACAGTCTTCCTCAGTCCCACACTGTTGACTGCCTGCACACTTAAGATGTTAGGGAATCCTGGATACCACAAAACTTTTCAAATTAGAGCGGAAGATAAAGTTGATGAACCATTGCTTCTGAACATTGAAAAATAAGAATGCATAAATCATCGAAATATATGAATTTATCAGCGTACTATTAAAATAGAATATGTTGAAGCTGGTCTTTTTAACATTTTCACTAACCAAATCCACACTGAAGTTGGAAACTAAATATCCAGCAAATAAAAGAGAAACAGTAACAAGACAGTCAAACAAAACCATCTAGCCATCCAGCCGGAACAGACGGGAAAACAAAGGGAGGGGAGCCAGTCAGTTAGCCAAGCAATCATCCACCAGGACGAAAGAAATAAAGGAGCAAGCACGCCATCCAATTTACATCAAGAGGAAAACGAAGAGCAAACCAAGCAGTGTTTGCCATAAGCTAGTAAAGAAACCCTAAGGACAACTACAGGAAATGGGGAAACTGTAGGTCAGTCATGAGCCAGCTCATAACAAGGCAGGACGTCTGGGAAACAGGGAGCAAACTGGCCATAATAGCTCCCTCTCTAGACACTTCAGCTAACGACAAGAAGACAGGCCTGGCCAGCAACCTGCCATCCTTCTATTACTATGAGAGCTCAACAGGACCAAAGCTACTGCAAGCTTTACCTATTTTAGCAGGACTGATCAGTGTGGATGGAATGTAAGATCTATTCGTTGATGTCACAGGGAAGACATCAGCACTCCCTGGGTACTGCCCCATAGAGAAGTATGTTGCAATGAAATCACTCTCTTCTTCCTTAATATCCCACATGGCATCAATGGAGTCTGTGTTTGACTGGAACAGATTAACTCCACCACCTAGGCTCTGTAAATAGAACACCAAGGAAAGCATAATAGGGCAGCACAGAGTCTTTACCATTTTGTCAAAAACACAAAAGAAAATTGATGGTGATTGTACAATGCAATCTCATATTGCACACCATTTCGTGCTCATCGTTCTATCGAAAACCCACAGTTGCATAGTTGAGAAGCACACGTTTGAACACGTGTTGATGATAAAAAGTTGATGTAAAACCACGCAGTTGTATCTAGCGTGATTCAGTAACAGAGTACTCACAGAGGACGATAACGTGGTATTTCTCAATGAAATGCAGAGTGCAAAATCGTAATATAAACTTGAAACTGAAACACTTCCAACAGTGTTGAATAGTTGTTTATTATATTGGAAAGGTCTTTCGATTAACTTTTTTGATCTTTTTTCACGGACTAAGCAAAGAAATATACGAAGAGCTGGACTGTTTCAACAAACGCTTAACTCTCACAACAAGAATTTTTTTCTGGCCCACTTGCCCCAAGCAAAAGGCGGCAGGGTACTCCGCTTACCAGATCAACACGTGTATCGTACTCTCCAAGATCAGTGATCACAATCTCTGGTGGAGTAATGTCCACCGTGAAGCCACTGGACGTGGACTCCAAGACGTTGTCTCCGTTTGTAATGGCTCGCAGTGTGCTGTAGTAAGTTTCACCATGCTGGAGAGGCAGAGGTGACTGGGCCTTGCCACTGCCTGCTAATCCTGGAAAAGAAATCAAAAGTCTTGCAGAAAACGATGGTGCTTCTCACAAACCTGGTTCTACATACAGCAAATCAGGACAAAAGCATATTTGGGTTCAAAGTCTGAGTAGAAAAATATACAAAAATTATTACACGAAACATCTACTGGACAAAAGAAATATTTACAAAAAACAAGTTGCAGATTTATTCCAGGCTCAAATTCGCCATTTTTCGTTAAATTTGCGAGCATCAAAACACTCACGGAAGGAGGCTCAATTTTAAAAACCTGCAGATACACGTTGCGATATCATTTCACTTAGCCCTTGTGGGTCTCTTCCAAACCAGGACTGTAAAAGAATAGATGTAGGGCTATTAACTATATCTATTTGCACCTGAAATGCGAACATCGACCAGTAAATTCCACAGGAAGGTATCTTTACGGAAGTAAATATTTTACCCGAGACCATGACAATATTTCGACATCTTGTAATGACAGATGTATACATGTAATTATGCATCTTGAAATACAGAATTGCTTAAGTATTTTAATTGCTTTGGAAATCATACCTTGCACGCCTGCGTCAATGCCTGGCACTATGCCATCAGATGTCATCGGCTGTATCTCCTCACCCCCAGGAGTCGTTCCCACGGCCCATTCGTAGCGTGAAATGCCATGCAACTGACTCTGTGTTTCAAGAAAGTAAGGTTAAAATGCTCTTTCTACTGTCATATACGTATAATCCTATTAATTTTGAGTGATTCATATTGAAGACGAAGCTGCAGACCTACTAAAAACAAAACAAAGCATTGTCAAGCATTGTCTATCATATTCTGTTCTGAATCAGAGTTTAATATCGTTGCCCCCAAACCGTTCAATAAACCTGTAATTGAAGTTCCCTAAAACAGCAACCACATGTCTGGTTATCCTAATGGCTTTATGAGTTTAACAATATTTACAATATTCCCCAACCACTCCCTGTTACAAACCTTTCTGGCCAGTATGCGCCCTATTTTAGAAGTGATTCTATTAAACTTGTTACAGCTGTTTAGGGCTTCACTTGCACCATGGTACTGTATCCATACAGCAACATGAAATGATAATTTTTAGTAGTATGAAATTGGGATGAAATCTATAATTGAGAAGTGTTGCATAAGAATCAGACACGCACACAGAATTTGAGCACATGAAAAAGTACCAGACGACGACTTACGGAAAATACCATTGTCAAACTTTCAAAGCCTTTAAAAACAACTGAAACCGCAGTGAAAAAATATTCAAAAAGTCTCACCTCAAAGTCAGCGAACATGATGGTGACTGTAGTTCTTTCTTGCTGCGCGTCTGTATCCTGTAGGAAGCTCGAACCATCATTTACATAGCCTATGCCAAACGAAGCAAAGTAGCTTGTATTCAACTCCACATATTACAGCCAAATCCTCGATATTTTTGCAATCTTTAAAAAGGTTTTCCGAAAATTTCTTTAAGCAAGAAGCATCGAAACCAATGCGCAAACGTAAGGCGCAAATGACTATCAACATTGGCGAAATTTGTTCACAAGGAAGATGACCCACCTGCATGGGCGTAAATCCCGGGGGGATAGGGGTATACATTCCGCGGGTTTTTTGTGATGAGAAAAACACAAAAGCGCATTGTGAAGAATTTTATGATTTCGTGACAACTAAAATGTTTGCATTTAAAACTGAATGTGAGGCTCTGCTTGAATTTGACCCACATTACAGATGCATATCTTTATCTTGGACATCGCTTCCGATACATTGTATATGGTGTTGCCCCTCACCATTTTTCGAATTTTGATGGCCAGGCAATTAAAGTCATCCCCCAACTTCCCCCATGTCCCCAATATCCGAAACAGATATATGCCCCTGCCCACCTGTCTGATCTTCATCCACCACCTTGATTGGTGAGGAGCAGATGACATCACTGAAAGCCCCCGCTCCATTCTCACTCTTGACGCACACGTAGTAGACTGGCCGGCATCCCTCAATGAATCCCTCTTCGCTGCAGGTGGAAGGGTCTGTGAGCTGGAGATTTAGGTTAGACAAGACACCGCTGCTCTTGGAGCCCAGGGAGGTGAAGGGATGGACATCTTCCGAGTCTTGACAGAATTGTTTAAAAGCACAAAATAGCAGGAAAAACATCCGTTTTTTTCAAAATGTATCTTTATTTATATAAGTTAATTTGATTAAACAGTAATTTCCATATGACTGAGGAAACTTAGAGCATCAGGCAAAATTTTGATTAACATTTGGCAGAGAAGGAAAACCTAAGTAAGACAATTTAAAACATGGCTCTCTAATATACCATTAGCTAGCTCACGAAAAATCCATCTTTGGGCCCTCAAACCAGAGATCACATTTTTCCCATGCTGAAACTTTCACCAAAACTTTCTTTGAGACAGCTTTTATGATAAACTCACAAGGGGCTGTTCCAACTGCTACCCAGTAGCTCTTGATGCCACTCTGTCCATCTACAGCCAGCCAAGATGCCCGAATGGTGGAGCGACTGTTCTGGTACAAGTAACCTCTGAAGACTTCTTCAACTTCTCCATCCAGGTTACCGCCTCGGACAAATCTCATCTGTGATTGAAATCCACACACTTTGGGGAATAACCTATATCCAACGATGTCCTTTACCAGTTCGGATGGTCATCCTGGTGATTACAGTACTGTCACGTAACAAATATTTTCTCTCCCATTTTCAAAAAGATATGCACAAATGACAGGCACATGTACATCCTTTGCAAAAAGGCTTAGGTGACAATGTTGCGTCTGCTGAACTGGGTTAGCCCTCTCAGGGAATCAAAACATACCAGTGAAAGAGAGACACTATAAATTAGTGACATGCATATTAGAAAAGTACTTCTTCGTAAAGAGAACTGCATTTAACACGTCCTTCTTTTAAGTTTATCGCCAGCCCTCGTAAGCATTACAGTCAGGGCCATCACAGGAGCAGGCAAGAGTATGCATAAAACATGTAACAAATATCAGGATTAACGATGATGTAGGAATTAATTCTTTGGTTGCAGATCACTTGAAAAACTCCTTGACTTGAATTCAGGTTGGTCTTGCCAGGTATACCACAATAGTGGTGATAATTTCAGTGTGTAACCAAATGAAGCAGAGACATATCTTTAGGTGTACTCCTTGTATGCAACCGACAAAAACTTTGAGGTATAAAACAGGAAAAGCAAACACAAGTTTCATCACACGGAAAAGCTGACTAAAGAGGAAAAATCAGAGAGTTAACTACTCCTTTGTGAGCCCGAGTTTATCTCTTTTGGATGAGCCTAAGACTGGTTCTTACCACAGGAGGACTGGGATCCACCTTGACGCCACTGGTTTCATGAGAGGCAACTAGTTTTGCTTGGTTTTTGGCTTTGACTCGTGTCACATAGAGAGCTCCAGGACGCAGAGTCAGACCCTGTTGAACATGAGACCTGGTGGTGATATCAGAGATCAACTCAAAGCTGTTCGGGTTTCCATCTAAGCAAACAACAAGAAAACCAACACACAAATACATAGCGTTACAGACAGTGATCTTAATGTGAAACCTGGGGACAGTTTGGAACTAGAAAAGGGTAAGAGTAGGTCACCCCAAGGAAGCACAAACTCACCACTTGGGAAGATCTTGTGCTTGTTCCCCTGTTTCATCTCATAGATGGCTAACTCGAAGGACTCTATGCCAGACTCATCATCAAAGTAGTCCCAATGAACAGCTAGACTGTCAGAATGCCACTGAAGTAGAAACCAGAGAAATGATGCAATATTAACTTCCAAGCTTGCAATCATTTCTTATCAGGGCTCGCTAGAAATTCACAGACTGTTGTCCCAGCTGGTCGACATCCCAGCATCAGAAAAGATGATTAAGGAAATTGCCAGGAAGTCAAAATATTCTACAATATTTAGTAAGTTTTGATTTCTCATGCAATCCGTTCTCACCTGGAAGTCTTGGTCTTCTCCAAGCACCAGCCCGTCTCCCAGATTGCGCAGCACAGGTGGTGTCAGGTCTATTAAGAAGCCATCAGTAGGGGTGTCAATGTGATTGAGAGCCTTGTTGATTGTGCGTAGGTTGACATAGACATGATCCTTGTGGAGGAGGTGGAAGTGATGCCACTCGATGGAGGATATAGCACTGCCTACTGACTCTGCCTCATGGATGACCTCAAAGTCACTTGTGCTATTGAAGCTAAACATGCCGGGAGAATTAGTAAAAGTTTGCCTAAAGATTTTAAAGAAATCCATATACATTCCCAGCAAATAAAATTTCCTCTATAGAATTCTTACAGATAATATTCCATAAAAATGCTATAGAGATTTATTATAACGTTTCTAGATTTGGGTCTAAAAATCCTATAGAAAATCTCATGCTTGTTTAGAATCTTTATCCGTGTGTAGCTATTCACGTTGATGGTGAATATTTAAGATTGAAGTTAGAAAAAGGTCGATAAGATCAGGAAATGTCTATCGAAAGCCTCTTCACTGTAGAGCTCTTCACAATATATGGTTTGGATTGCTATTGAAAATGTATGCAAAATGCAGCACTCTTTGAAATTTGGTCTTGGTTTGAATTTGAACAACTCTCATATTCAAATTAAAGCCAAGACGGTATTTCAATGGGTGTTGTTATGTAAGTCAAGTCAATCATAAGTCATTGCAAACCCATCAGTCCATCATAGACCATCAAATCAGTCTACAAAGTATTAAAATGAAGTGGGACGAAATCACCCTGGCATATTGTTTATCTTGTTACTTGTAACTGGTTTTAACCTGTTTGTTACTTCATTAGTGATGATTTTATATTATGTAAATATCTTTTTGTCTGTAAACATTCATTTCGAGTGAAAATCTACAGAAGCCATCTTCACCTGCTATCCTGCTTGCGATATACTGTCACTTGGTAGTCTTTAATACCAGAGTCTGGATCATAGAATCCATGCCATTGAGCTTCCACAGTGGCCGGTCTTGAGGAGAAGTCCAGATCTGTAGGTCCAGGAAGCAGGCCATCATACACATTTCCTTGAATTGGCGGAGTAAGGTCCACGGTCACTGACAAGGAGAAAGATAAGATGTTTAAACTTCCAACATTCAGATGAAGGAGATGCAATTTTTATAACGATTATTTTCTGAGAAGTGACGTCACAGACTTTTGTACATCAAAGGAGTAATATTAACAGTCGCTAAGATGTAAATTATGTAGCTTTCAATACGTCATTGTTTTGGTAATGAAACACAGAATATACAATGAAAAGTAACGACAGGATTGTATTGCTGACAATGGTGAAAGTAAAAGTCGTGGTCATAACGATGACGACTAGGACGTTGATAATAAGGCTTGACAGCAATTGCCATGATAGCATGACAATGGTAAGAGTTTCTAATATCCAGATAACCACTAGCTAAAACTTGACTCCAAAACTATCAGGACTGACAGTGACTTCAGTGATGGACACACATAATTACCTCCATTGGACGAAGCGGTCACATTGAGTTTATCATATCCACCATGGAAGGCTACGAGAGTGGAGTAATATGTCTCCCCGTGTTGCAGGGTCACATAGCCAGAGCAGGCCTTGTGCTCCCGACGAGACACTTTGACAGTGTTTACCACATTACTGAGACTGGGCTGGGTACCAACCGCCCACAGGTAGGAGAAGATCCCCGACTCGGGGTCATACCAGTTGTACCAGTTAGCACAAATCTATTGAGTGTAACAGAGAAAGCGGTGAAATTGCAACCTTCCACTGTGAAATTAGAAAATATTATTTATAGTTCATGATTAGCCACCAACAACCAATGTATGGGGATGGTTAAATTGTTGTGGTGGCATCTCTGTGTCACATCGGTAACCCGGGATCACATCCCACACAGGCCTATATAGGGTTGGATTGATTCAGTCTCAGACTAATTCACGCATTATTACATCATTTCAGGGTTCGTCCACTTTATTTTGTCTCCACCATCTATCCCTAAAATTTTAAGCTACCTTTAGTTGATATCGACTTCCAATGAGTCCTTGGTTTTACAAGAAGAAACCCAGAGAAAGTTTAAAAATACAGGTTTTGACAATTCTCAGATTTTACGTCCTTTTTGCTCATTTGTCAGTCTTGCTACAGGTCAGTCTCATTACCTTGTTTCTGTCTTTGGTAAATACAAGGTCTTGTCCAGCGTAAGGTCCATCGAACAAGTCTCCAGCAATAGGTGGAGAGTCATCGACTAGAATTGGTTCGTCAGCGTGGTCTATGGTTCGCAGGTCAACTGTAAATGTTAAAAGAGGAAAAGAGTTTACAGTTAATACTTTTTACATTCAGGCTGTTCAAAGTGCAATATGAAATATACCTCTGAAATAACAAAAGGTGGAAACCCTTCAGCTTCAGCAAAGGTTTCGTTACGAGTCCTGTGTTGTATTTGAGTCAATCGTAAGTCCTTCCAAAACTCCAGCAAGGACTAGTCTGAGTCACAAGAGTGAACAATCACAAACGAATGTTTTTGTGAAAGGTCATTTAAATAGCTTGTGAACTGGCTTAAGACTGAATGACTTGTGATGGACTTACAGGGACTTACGGGGACTTGTGATGGACTCGAATGCAATACACTGCTGTTTGATGGCAATTTTGTTTGTTGATCATTCATACGACGACCATGAACCAGGTGGGAGCAGGAATATACACAAATATCATTATACTGAGCAATACATGAATGACAAGGATGCGAGCACTGAGCACTGGTGTTAGGAAACAAACCTAATTGTACTCCTCTAACATAAGTGTTGCTAATGATAGGCACAAATTTCATTCCACCATTTGTCATAAAGAAAACTGTTGCTTTGGAAGATGTGATCATGCTTGTCTAAGATTAATGCCCTAACAATTCGTTGCATAAGCTTATCATGATGCGACATATGACGTAAGGTTTAATATGACAGGCTTCATGAAACCAGTTGCTGCGTATCACACAAGTCAAGTTAAAGCCCTACTAGAGGTTGGCTTAATTAATGTGTTACCGTTGTTGACTGCTCTGACTTTAACCCAGCACGGTATGCCACTTGGTATCTTGAAGTCCATGAAAAGCTGTTCAGCCGTCACGTGAGCCTCCCAGTCCCTCAGTGATTTGTCCCTGGGAGTCCTGCCTGCTGCTAGGTGATACTCAAACAGATGGGACTCAGGATCGCTGCTCGACATCAAACAAAGTTTAAAAGGCAATAACTCATGTGAAAAAGTCAGCATATATACAGCACTGCAGTACATCCCATAGCAATTACCTGTCAGCCTGTACGTGAAAAATTAAGCCCTCAAAGTAGAATCACACCCTCATGCACGCTATTACTTTCCACTGATAAGATTGTCATATTGAATTAAAGTGCGAAGATTTTGGTTTTCATACAGAATCCCCCAAAATGTAAGCTCGAAATATCACAACATGGCATAAATTTGTTTCCACAATATTACTGACTCCTACATGCATGGTTTTGAAGCAATAATCTTCGGAATGGAAAACCTCCTCAGGCCTGTCATCTGACCCAACCTTTTGATTTGGCTGGTTGGATACTATGCACAAACAACTGAATCCAGATTAATGTAAATTCTTAAATCCATGACAACATAACTCACGTTGCGTTTACTCGCAAGCCAATTCTACCAATAGACGAGTTGTAAGTGATGTCGTGAATGCTGTAAATTATGGGTGGAGTGTTGTCAATAACAAGAGGGTTGCTGTGGCACACAGTGAGTGCCATAGGACCACCAAACTCCACCTTGTTGAAAGCCCGCACAGTGATGAAATAGGCACCATCTGATACACAAATCATAAGAAATTAGGGTTTTCAATCAAAATTCCACTAAAATCGTGTGAGAGTTTTTTAGTCTTCTTTTAGTCATGTCTTTGCAAAGGCTTTCTGGGCTACTTTCGTATTTCAGGTGTAACAAGGGTAACAAGGAAATCAAAGAATTGTTTTTCTCTTTTGTTATGCAAAACAATCTCAAACATCAAGCCAAACCTCATTATCAAGTATTTTAAAAGATCGACGAATTCTTCGACTGGCTAAAAACTGCAATACACAGTTTGGGTCACGAAGTCCGTGATAGATGAATCTTTACATACATTCATTATTCAAGGTGGTGAAGCCGAAGTAAACATTCTGAAATGTTGTGCACACTAAAACATTACTGGAATGCCAACCCATCCTGCCAATCGTGCTTCACATTTAGCAACGGTATTATGAAGGTATCATTTAAATTATTAAAGTAGTAAAAAAAAAACCCGGCAAAACTTTCGTTATAGAAAAGAAAGAGACCTACCTGGAAGATTAACATTTACAATGAGTCCCTGATGGGTCCATTCCGACTCGTCGAACAGGTGAGCGTGCGGGTCAATATGTATACTGACGTCATCATCGCAGATGTCGTAACCAATGGACCAGGTGTAGCCATGGATACCGGTCTCATTGTCATGAATACCTTCCCAGTTAGCTGAAAACCGAAATGGAAATGCCCCAGACAGCACAGATATATGAAAAGTCTTGAATTCTTACAAATGGGTGATTAGGGAGACATTTTGTGGTAACTCTTTCAACCTTAGGGAGACATCGGTCATTAAGGAGACATTTCAATGTCTCCTTAATGCTGCAACTAGCAGAAGGAGGCCGAATGTTACCGTCCAAATTTTGAGATATGATAGATTAGGGCCTAAATTGAAAACATACAAACTTGGTTTGCGCACTTTCCTATGGGAATGTCTCCCAAGTGAACAATTTTCGGTAAACAGTATTTTCCCATGATCCTAAAATTGTTGCAGGAGTCATTATAAAAAGCAGAGCACAGGTGCACCACGGATGTACCTTAATTACTAGCAAGATCCCGTTTACCTTACCTGCCATGAAGGTATTGCTCCGTGTGTACAGCCTGTCCACTAGTTCCTCGTGGCCGTTGAATACTGTCATAGACCCAGGACCATCAATGATATAGCTGGGGGTAAATTTGTGGGACAGGAAAAGGCATGGAAACAGCTAGAAATTGCAAACAAATCGATTGAATACCTGAATGCCGATTTTTGTTGAAGGTAATGAAAGTGCTCAAGACCGCATCGACTAAGCATTACACACTGTTAAACATTCCCAAATTCCTGTGACATTCATCAATTTTGTGCCTTTTGCATTTTCAGATTACAGCTTATCAGCGAGCAGACTGTCTATTCCATACAAATACAGGGTTACTAATCTTAGGCTACTTGAGGACTGGAGTTCTTTGTTAAAATTCTGGTTTCCTCTGAACGCTATCAAGTCAACTGAATTATCTCAACAGGGACAGCCGTTGCACTATGAAGATCTTGATCCCGTAGAAATGTGCATGTTTCCAGCATGTAGTGAAGGACAAGTTGCAAGTGGAAGGGCCCATAGAAACGTTCTTTGTTTTGCTAACTCTTGGCAATCTGGTCACCTCACCAACTGTTACCAGCAAAGGTAGCCTACTGTTAGAAATTGATAAATTAATTGGGTTCTAACACATAATCCTCTTTATTAAGCTTTTGGTGTGCAGTAAGGGGAATAATTAAAACTCCTTGAAAATCCCCCACAAAGATTTGTCAAACCAACCTAGGTAATCATCGATAACACAATCCTGAGCGGTGAATTTGGTTGCAAAGTCCTGTTAACATGTGATGAGCATTTACAGGATAAGATGATAATGTAGTTTTATTTGTCTGTTAGTCTTGTCCAAGAGCTCACAGCGAAAACACAGGTATCTTCCTCTTTTACTTATGAAACTAGCAAAGTAATTGAGACTTTTCGCAGGCAATGATTCCTACCGATGGTTTTTCAGCGGTGTGTCTTCAATGCATCGTCTCTCCCACTCCTCTGGAGTGAACTCCACACACGGTTCATGTACGACTTCATCCCGGATCCCGTTCATGATCAACCCTGGTGCAGGAGGTGTGAAGTCCGCGATGACGCCGACGGATGAAATGATGTTCTCGTAGCCAACGTAGTTGAGGAGCTCTATGTTGAAGTAGTAGAGGTTGTTGTGGACCAGTTGGAGCGATTCGTGACTGAACTCGACGGCGTGGCCGACGCCGAGGCGCTCAAAGTGAGAGAACAGTCCAGACTGATGAAGTAAAAAAATGAAAGACAAAATTAACTACAAATTATCCATTATAAAATGTCTGTCATTTCACATTGTTCATAGGCGCGATTTGTGCTGTTTCACTATTTGAAAATTGGCTTTTTCTAATAGTTCCATGGAATGAAAACAAGGAACGATGACAAACACATTCATCGGGTTAAGAAAAACCTGACTCAAAAGGCAAAATTGAAACGCCACACTGTGACTCAGGAAAAGTATTCGAATTATGCGGGTTCCTCTTCCATGGAAACGCTCTATAAATTATTACATATGGAAGACTTTTCATATGCAATTTTTGGAGCCAAACAAACAACAGTTACTGGCTTTGCCCCCCACCAACAGTCAGTAATAATTTAATACCGTTGTGACATTAGATTTAAAACAACCACTAGTTCACGCAAAATATTGTGGCCATGTGGAAAAGATGTGTGTTGGAAAACAGGAATATACGGGCTCGAGTCCCATCCCTGGCAACCGAAATAATTCCCTGAAGCTCTTTCACAGTTAAGGCGATTATGAGTGAATGGTTGATCCCAGAGGTTAAAAAACAATAGCAATTGAAAACTTTGCTTTGTACCTCATGAACTTCGACCCCATGGCCCTCAATCTCCTCCAACAATTCACAAGTGAAGTCTTCATAGTTATAGTTGATACTCAGGCATTTGGTCTCCGGGAGAGCCAAGCAGTCCCGTGCACAGAAATTGGGATTGCGGTGGATGATGGTTGATGTCGGCTTGGAAATGAGGCGGCCTTTCTTAGCGGTAGTGAAGTAGTGGAAGTCATTCACTGTAACAGATAAGGCGTTATGTATAGTAAAGACTTAATTAATGTGCAGATAAACAAGTTTAAACACGTTTAATACAAATTATTACAAGGAAAACATCTTCATTTTCTATTAATATCTATCAGCCTTCCTGCTATATGTACAGCAAAATCTCTTTCAAACTCTTTCATTTACCATTAGTCCCTTCAATTCTATTTCAAGACGTTTTTATATTTTTTGGATCATAAAATATACATAAATTGTTAACCGCAAATGCACACATCTGATTCTTTAGTATTTTTGAGACATCCGGCAACGTTTTATCAAAATTCTGGCTTTAAGTGTGACTGGGAGGAGGGATAGCCATGAGAACGTTTACCAAATTAATCTGAGATCCCCATCCCCTTTTTCGTACTCATAATTATCATCGGTCAGCTGTGATACCCTTTTGGAGGATAGTATTTCAGTATTTGTTCTGGGTAGCAAAACCAAGAGCAGGGATAGGATATCAGTTTTGTCATTGTGAAGTACAGGCATAAGCGTAATTGCTAATTATGGGCGTGATGAACTAGGGCTCAAGGGTAGAATGGTCTCTTATAAATCCTACTCACCTGAATAACCGAGCTGCTGCCTCTCTGTAATATTGATGGTGTGCCATGGTACGATTTGATCACCCCAGATCTCAGGCCCAAACCCAACGCCTTCCTTTTGCAGCAAAATGACCGAGTCGTCGTACACCACGGCCGAGGCCCGCAATACGTGAGGGTGGCTGGTAGAGGTGAAGTCTGGCGTGATACGGCCCGTTGGAAGGGTGATGTCGAAGGTCGGGAGGCTGCAGGTTGCCGTTGAGGAGCCACCTCCGTTGTTCATGGCATAAACAGTGAAGTGGAGAGGATGTCCTCCAAGAAGAGTCTATCACAAGCATTATTTAGTAGTTACAAGTTTTTGCAAAATTTTTTTGGGGAAGTGCAAGGAAAATCCAAAAAATATGAACTGTGCAGGCACTCAAAGCACAATAAAAAAGTAACATTTTAACAGACACATCTCATGAACCCTTTTATTCTTGATTTCAAATCTGTGTTCCTCTAAAACAAAAAAAATGTGATCTATACGGGGGATCCAGAACACTGCAAAGAGGATCAGGGTAGGGTACAGCCCTTTATGGTTATGACGACGTAAGGTTGACATGGGTGTGACGGGGGGGAGAGGGGGCAATCCCCGCCCGTGAAAAGGGGCATATTACAAAAAGTTGAAAAAAATGAAGGAAATAGAAATAAGGGAGGAAATGGAATCCAAGGCACGGATTTGCTCTAAAAATATCGCCCCTCCACCTTTGAGTGGTCCGATTTATCATAAATTATCAGTTCTCATACATCGCCAGGTTTGTTTCCAATTGCGGGTCAAAAAATGGTTGCCTCCTCTTTGGAAAAAGAATCGTGGCGATGCCTATTGGAGTTGATAGACACAAGCATACAAGCATCACAAATGCAGGAACGGGTCCATTTTAAATCCAGTGTAATTTTTGTATTTCACATGCAGATAAGCCTACAAAGTTGTCAGAAGCATCTTGAAGTAACGTTTGTCAAGGGGGTCAAAATGACATTTTCCATCAAAAATCTAAGAATGGAAAGGAGATGGAGCACCAACGTTTTACTCTGGAAAAAAAAGGTTGACTGATCTAAAGACATATTTTTGTGCTTTTTTCTTAGCAACTGAAAACCTTCTGAAAACACGAAACAGTGCCCCCCGAATGTCTCAAACCCAGTTATCAAATTCGCTTTTCAACAAAATCGCAAAATTGTGAATATTTCAAGACAAAGTAACTCCATACTTGCGTAATGATCGCCGATGGTCCTCCAAACTCTGTTTTGGAGACCACGTCACTGGCTCCAGGGGCTGTCCCAACCTGGTAGAAGAACGTGACCAAGCTCTTGTCGTCGAATGCTACTATCTCAAGCTGAAAGGCCGGCTCCGTGTAGTCCAGTCCAGGAACTTGTTCAACACCGCAGGCATTATTGCCGACTACAGTATTCCTTGTCAACCCACCCTTATAAGGGAAACAGAAACGAAGAAGGGATCAAACTGCGACCCCAAAATACTGATGGAAGCATCCGGTATATTTGTTTCCCAGTATTTGCTGGGAACTCTTTAAAGGTAAGAGTAAAAAGTCACTCTCAAAGTAAATTCCTTACAACTCCCCACAAAAACCACGTTTAAAGAGTGAAATTCATTCAAAAAGAGGAGCCAAACGAAGGACGAGTAAACATTTCCCTTTTCTTGAAGTGGTTTTTCACCCGTCTTGCAGGGAGGGAGGTCACGGATGCACTCCATCAAGGAACTGTTCAACTGTGTTATTGACCTGCGATCATCACTCAACAGGTGTTAAAGAAAATCAGGGGCTTCTTAAATCTTAATCTTAAACACCCTATACCTCAAGCATCACAATTAATCAAGTGCAAAATGAAACAACAGAAAATGTTCTCTTCTGTAAGATCTGGCACAAGACAGGTTGAACAGTTTACCGCTGGTGTGGAGTACTCTTCAATTTCTGGAGGCGATTTATCTGGCTGCTTGGTGTGAATATCAAATATGTTTCCGTGTATTGCTGGAGCTTGATAACGCCACAGCTCCGCTGAAAACAAGGTTTTTCTCCCAAAGAAGGGGATTTTCAGTGTCACCTTAGCTCGCAGACGGATTATCAGGGGAATCATTTCTATGTCCATTTTTAACCTGGCAGGGAAAAGGGAAAGAGGCATATTTTCAGTATTTTCAATAAAGCAGCTCTAATTCTTAAGATTATGCTGATGCATAGTTTGAATATGTTAACGTCACGTCTGGTTTTCTAAACAGAAAATCCAATGAAAATCCATCTATTGCAAATCCAATGAGACTGTAGCGTGAAAAAAATGCAAATTGCTTGGATTGTCATACGTGACAATAGTGAAACAGAAAAGTTTCCAATACAATTGCGCAAGTAAAATCTTTGCCTGTTTATTATGCCTTATAGGATGCCACAGCGACAGGAAGTACCCGACAGATATTTAGCGTAACCCCACTGCAATTCACAAAACAGATTGAGATTTTTTTTAATTGAAAAGAAAGGAATTTCCAAGTGACACGTATTTTTACAAAAGGAAATAATTTACACAAAGGGCATTTGGTTAAGCTTAAAAACAGGAAAACAATTCTGTTTAAAATTTGGAGCGACTTGGAATCTTTCAGTACGCGAGAACAAAGGAAATACCCCAAACGATACAAATGGAAGTGCTTTGGAAGATAAACAGAGAACTGTGGCTGGTGGTTAACCTGACAGTGAGGTTGTGAAAACAAGAGGATCTCATATGGCAGATTATTTCCCAAGTCTTGAAACACTTGAACACGTTTAGTGAAATTCTTGGGTTGGGATTACATGCCACAACATTAAGCGGAACATTATAGGGCTTCGTGTTTTAGTGCTTACGTAAAAAGAGGGCTCTGATGCAGAAAAAGAATTTCAGAATGTCCGGAATGTTTTTGGAAATGAAGTCCTCACAAAGATACGTTTACTTGGGTAAAGGTTCTTCTTAGATCTACAGAAACGTTTCATTGTTCTGGCTTGAACAAGCCTGGTGATCGACCCCACTCACTTACCCAACATCCAGCGGGAACTTGGAGAACAGGATCTCAGCTACCGTTGGGAACTTAGTGTGGAGCACGTCAGCAATCAGTTCCAACTCCCCATAAAGGACAAACCCGATGGAGACACCACCTTTTACATATGCGCCAACCATTGGTGTTATGCCACCCTAGAGATAATCAACCGTTCAAATAATTATGCATTCATAAAGAGCTGTTACAAAGCACCCTTGCAGAGAAAAAAATTCAACCAAGGTACTCCTCTCTGCCAATTGCCTGTGAAGATAGAGGTTCAAAACCTAATTCTGAAAAAAGGCTAGAATTGGTCGTTAAATAGTGCAGGAAACAAAATGACCAGATCAAAAAAGCATTTACCAGTCGTGATCATTGATTTTCAAGATGAATTCTAGTAAGGAGGTAGAATTTTCACTTTTAATTCACTTGTGTATACTTTTATTTGACAACTAATACAGACTTGTGTTGTATTTTATTAAATTTAAAGTACTTGTCTTTTAAAGCGAAGCTTCTGTCAACAGGTCGTATAAACAGTGTGAGTTACTGCCTAAAACAGCTGCACCGAGCTGGATACTCCAGAGTATGCCAGTGTGGATTTTAAGAAAGATACGGGGTTCGAAAATCAGTGACAAAACTGATGTGTTCGCATTTAACATATTCATAACAAAACCAATAATTCGTTATATCCATTAATACACCGAATGTTTTCAAAATATAACTGCAAGTAAAATTCGGCCAGTACCGTTGCTTTCATGGATACAAGGGCGACAGATACTGGAATCTCCATATCAAAGAAACCTCCAGCCTCAAGGCCTGAAACAAACGAAGGAAAAATACGCACTAGGGTCAACTGGTTTCACGTCAGAGTTTGATTTTGAAATAATACCAACAAACTTTGCTCAAAGAAATGCAACAAACTTGCAACGGGAGCAGTGGTGCTCAGCACGTTTGTGTAGTGTTGCCACTTCAGAGCACATAAAAACATAGTTGGAAAACTTAACTAAAAATACTACCATCTTCTAGAACTGATGCAATGATGACTTGATACTGGCCAGCTGGTCC
This sequence comes from Acanthaster planci, assembly GCF_054643075.1. NCBI lineage: Eukaryota > Metazoa > Echinodermata > Asteroidea > Valvatida > Acanthasteridae > Acanthaster > Acanthaster planci. The sequence continues at coordinate 1,850,288 of NC_141790.1, read as the reverse complement.
TTATTAAGCCTGCAGAGGGTTATGTTCTTCAAATGTGGGCTTGATTCCCACCCAAGCAGTCTTGAATAAAAAGGCATTCCCAAAGGTCTCAGAAAATACTGGGCATACATTTTTCAGTTTGTTTATTAAATTCTTCAGACCAACATCTTAATGTATTGCATGTATTAGGCCTATGATTGAATCTTTGAATCCCCAACTTTATGTCGGTTAACCTGAACGCAGTGTTTACTTCGCCATTTTTAAAGGGTTTTTGTGTCTTTTTCAGTTTTTATGTCCAAGCAGATTTTCTAATTCTGTTGCAAAAATCTCAGAGACACCTCCTAAGTTAAAGCAATTTTATTGAAAGAAAAGATTTTTATTAGATTTTTAAGCAACTGAACAATTAAACTTTAGGTTCACATTTTGAACTGGAATTAATCACAAAGGGCAGTGTTTCCCTGAGGGGGACAGAAACATCACAGCAGCAACACATTCAATTGTACAGAAAAAGCAAGAAGCATTGTATCCATCACACTGAACTTTTCATAAAAAGAATAAAAGCTGCAACTTACTGAATTCTAGGTATATGAATCCACCGACTGGTACTCCCCAGCGAAGAGGGGGAAAAAACTTAGCATGTGTCCTTGGGAAGGGAATTGTCCCGCTTAAGACGATATCAAACTGCGCAAAATCGTCCCCTGCCTTGCCGTTAATGACGACGTCAATAAACTCTTCAATCTGCAAGTCAAAACAGAATTTCTGAATTCTCCCGACAAAATTAGACAGGACAATCTTAAGACCTGTTACCAGAAACTCTAGCTAACGGTGGGTCTGGTTGTGCAACTAATTGGCCTAAAACCCAGCTTTTCTTCGTCAGTTTTATCGATATGCAACTGGTCATATCCAGAAAAGGGACTGAGATCCATAGTCCAGCTACAATGTAATTGTGACAAGCACAGAGGCATTCGTAATTTTAGGAAAAGTTTAATTCATGTCTTAGTCAAACATGGTGCAGAAATTTTCCAGACCTCGCCAAAAATAAGAGGCAACGCGCTTGTACCCATACTTGTTTGCCAGGGTCACAGCATTTCCTTTTTGATGCCAAATTTGACTCACAAAGGTCCTGAACAGAGCACGCAGATCTTTCATCAGCTGAACCACAGTGAAAGGGTCGATGTTCTGAAGATCCAGCATTGCTTCCAACTCCCCAATGGTCATGTTGGCGATACGCTGACCGAGAGCATCAAGACCCTTCTCTGTGGGAGGTCAGGGGTCCAAAATGGCCAGTGATTCAATAAATAAGTCGTTTGCAATTCTCCTCTCCTCCTCTATTTGACAAACGTTTTTCAATGTATGCACTGAAAAGTGCATTGTTAAAGATTTCTAATTGTCCGTGCTTTTCGTTTAAGCACTGTTCCGGTGATAATAACCTGGTATGTCCTTTGCGAGGTGCCAATTCATCAGATTGAACACAGAGTCTTGATTTCAGAACATTTTAGAGAAAGGCCCTTGTTTGCTGTTTGTACATGAAGCTACGAAAAGTCACTAATGAAAGGAAAACTCATGACAGCACGTTTTGCAAAGGTCTCGCGATTTTGACACTGAAATAAATGGGATATTGAGGTTTCTTCTTGTAATGACACCACAGGCACTTTCAGTCGTAAATAGGCACATCTAAACTGACATGAAAATTCTCCTCATTACCCTTAAAATAGTCGAACAAATGAAATACAAGGCAAACAGATATGTAAAGGTGCATTTTGAAGTATTTCAAAGATTAAATTTGCAGAACTGGTAACCCGTCCAAATGTGCTATTAATTTTCAACGTTTTTGCTCACACCAACAGACCAAGTGTGTGACACACTGACATGAAAAAACAGCCTAAAGAACAGCACTGTCATGAGTAAGAGGTATACCCGCCCCAAAATAAGGAGTTTGAAATCCTGCTGGCTATTTTGACAATATTTTTTTTATTTTCCACTCACGTGTTAATCCTCCACCGATGATGATATTCCCCTGCCACGTGCCAGAGTCAGCACCAGCTGCGAGGCTGATGCCAAACAAACTCTCTCCCCCTGGGTAGAAATAAAAAAAAACACTGTGAATGTCGAGGGTAAGGCTTGGCCTTGAATCTTGACTTTTTTCTAGCGCCATGACTGTTGGTAGAACCACTGAAAAACCTGAGTTTCTCACAGGAGATAATTGTTTAAGTGAGTCAGGTTGGAGCAGTGGTACTTTTCTTACCATTTACCTGGATTTACATACGCGTAGTACCTCGGATTGTAAATTGAGTTTTTTTCAGTCCCAAACCCAATTTCTCGACTTTTCTCGAACATTTGTCCCAGTTTTTCTAACTTACAACCAAAATTGTACAAAGCTCTTCTTGTACCAAAAGTCCGAAGTAGAAATAAGTCAAATAATTTACGGACTTTTATCATGGTAAATACGAAATTAAACCTGAACGTTTGACAAATACCAGAATAAGTTACGTTTATGACTGCAAGAATGTGCCTCAAAAGCCCTAAGAAAACTGAATTATCACTCGCTTTAATATAAACCACTCATCTTTTTGAGCATTACCTGAAGTCACTGAGAGAGAGACGTCTCTTCTTCTTCTTGTAGCTGGAGTTTCGTCGTCCTCACCAAAGGTGAGAAGAGCCATAGAGCGACGGCTTGCCATGCCCGAATCAGCAACCCCTGTGATAACAGAGAACATTAAACGTAATAACAATTTCGCATGTTTTAACACATGTGCAGCTTGCAAAGCAACAGCAAAGCGCTAGTGGAGCTGATACTTCTACAAGGGTTCGAATGCAACCCAGGCCGTCATTGCGAAAGAGCCGGAGGGTGCATAGTAGCAGTGACAAATTTGAGTTGTGCACATTGCAAATAGGCAAAATGTCCTGGGTACAAAAACCCGTTCAATAGCTGCGAAAGTCGATTCAAAATCCATTGAAACAAACAAACAATGTGCGTGCTGTCCAACTCACTTGGCTTAACAGCCTTTTCCGGCTGAAGCTTTGTCATAATGTTGTCCTCCGCTGAATACGAGCTGGCGTCTCCCTGAAGAATTGCCCTAAAATAGTCCCTGGCTTTGTCTACAGGATTAGCTGTGAGGTCATCCATGCTGTCCGTTCCCTCAGCAGAGTCGCTGGTGCTATAGAGAAGGAAAAATCAGCTCAAGTCAGGTGTGAAGAATTTCTTCAGCCCCCATAAAAGTACCGGAAAACCCTTAAAACTATCTTTGCTTTTCCATATTTAGAGCAATTTTATATATCACACTTCACCGACATTTTCGAAATTTCTTGTCAAAGAGGAACTTTGAAGATTTGATCTTTAGTTTTTAGAAAAAGCGAGTGCTTGAAAATACCTCAGCTAAGATTAGACCTAGACCCATGTTTTCACCAAAGATTTCAAAAAGTTTCTGGCTCTGTCTAATCCAAAACTTTCCAAAAGGAAAGTTCTCAAAGCCTGAAAGGTACATGTAACGATGATACACATCAAAAATATTCTTGGTAGATTCCATACACATTTTCTATGGCATATAATCAGAAAGTACATCCAAGGCCTTTCAAGACTGATGATTTTAAAATTAGAATTGCCAAGTCCACACTCACAGGTCGTCGACACTTCTTCTCCTCCTCCTTGTGCTGCTGCCTCCACCTTGATCACCACAACCTGAGAACATAGCATCTCGGAGAATGACGATTGGATCATTACATGCATCCAGCCAACAGAGGCTGATGTCCAAATCCACATCATAGACAGAGCTGTGAGGGCGCTCTATGTTGTACCTTCAATGGACGAAGACATACATGTATAGGAAAATATGGTAAGACGAAAATGGAAAGATCTTGGCAAGCTTCGGTGTCTAGGTCGTCGTTTGGTCACCAAAATTACAAATGCCGAACAGATAATCAAATCACGCGCTATGTGACAAAGGTTTAATTTAATCGGCTTATGAAATGATTAAGATTTCCTTTGGACTGGGCTCAACTACAAGCCAATGTTCTGTCGGTCACAGCAACTTTCCACCAATCTACATGTATTTTACACGCCTGTCCATAGTTTTAAAATAACTGTGAAAGACCTTACCTGATTTTCACAACTCCAAGCTTTTTCTCAAAGGAATGAGCTAGTGAGATAACAAGACATAGATCAAGAATAAAACATTCGCACTAGATGAGAAAAGCATTAGTTAACATTTAACTTTTCACTTGAAGTGATATTCAAAACGATATGTTATTCTAGGTTTTTCAAATATATTTAAATTTCAGGCTATTACCATATCAAAGAAAAAGGATTGGGGTTCCTTGCATTCCAATACACATCAAACCTAATAACATCAAGTTTTATTTACATGTGTGATTTCATCAGTGGTCTTATTGGATCGGTTCTCGTCCTGTTGCCGAAGGAAAGCACGCATGCTAACAACGCCTGATGTCATTATTGAAGTACTAAAACATCGCCCTTAGGGAACATACTTGCTAAGTGAAAAGGACTGAAAAATTCCGCATTGATTTCACAACATATGTAGTTCGATTGAGTTCCATGAACAAGATCTGGCCGTTCGAATCGAGACTTATACTGAGACTGCTTTCAATCGAGATGTGCGTCACTCTCAAGTGTTATGTTCTGAATCCTGAGGCACAATTCCTTATTGGGATATGTATTCATCAAGACAAATACAAACGCTGCAATTTTTCATAACCAGATGAGACAAGTACAAACGCTGCAATTTTTCATAACCAGATGAGATATAAGCACTTCAATGATTTTGTATATTTAAGAAACAAATCATTCCAAGCGACGTGATTATTCCAAAAGGAAAAAAAAAGTCATCCAGCAAAGACATCCCACTTACTCTGAAGTGGTTGAATGCCGAGCGCCTCCACGTGACTCCACTTCTCAAACCCAAAAGAGAAAGTCTGAGCACAGGGGTCTAGCTTTGCCCAGAGGGAAAATGACCTCTGGACAATGCCCAGGTCAAAGTTCAAGCAACAGCCGATCCCAAGACATGATTGATCCAAAGTGCAGTACGATGCAACGGTAGAAGGTGGAGAAACGGAGCTGCAGTCTCCTACAATAACATACGGGTTTTTAATTGTTTTATATTCGTAATGAAGCATAAGGTGAAGGTGAAACTCGAGTTCGTGTTGATTACAGACTGTCGTGCGCCACGCATTTCTGATGGGCAAAGACCTAGGCCTAGCTACAGACAACAGATCTGGGTGCAGCCTCAGAATTACTAACCACTTGTATAAGAGAATTTAAACCGATCGATAATTAGCCAGGTCCAACACCAACCCGTAACAAGTTTGACCAAAATTAAATCAAAGCGCTAGTAAATCGACTAGTCAAGTAAAACTTTCAAGTGATGGTCATAACACAAAATATTTTTTAATTAAAAACTTGACACATGCATTTACGGTTGACGTGATACGAACTTGACTAAAACAATAGCTCAGAGAAGCTGTTTATTGGGAGGCCTATAATCACCGTAGTACAGGTACCTACACAAATTAAATTCAAATCCAAATGCTTTCCAACTGGATTTAAAATGTAACTGGCAACTTAATGAGCTTCTCAAAACTGCATAAGTAAATACAATTTGGATATAATATCTGCAACTTGCCAGCATTTGCTGGTGTGATCTGCTCCGGTGGGCCACTGCATTGCTGTGGAAAAAGCACATCAGCACTGACACCAAGACGGTTCACGACTAGACCACTGGCAAAATCTCCAACATCACCTGGGCACATAGGGAATAATTTAAATGTTAAAAAGCTTTCAACAACTGCTTTCAATGTTTTCTGGTTCAACTAAATTTACGGTATTTCTAAGTCAGTTACGTTTTTTCATGACCAAGATCTCAAAATGTACCCAAATCCCGAGCCCACTCCAACGTTCCGTTTGGATTGCAGAATGGTATAGGTGCTGTGAAGTCCTGGAGGATGACAATGTCTGGAGCACAGACTCCAGCGATGCAGAGTTGGATGGAGAAGGACAGGAGGAAGTTACGGTTGTCAGTCGTCTTGTCGATGGTGAAGGAGAGGCAGACAGCACCACTCAGTCTTTCCCTTGTAGCCTTGCCCCAGGGGTAACTGGAGAAAATTATATGTTAAGTGCTAAAGCATCAGTAATTTATCATTTGCAAAATATTTCTAAATTTTCTGCATTCAGGGTTTCAAAGCTAACACTGATCCTTGTAATAAAGTATGAAACAAACTGTACTCTCGATTGTCTCTTGAAAGAAAATATGTCTCGATTGTCTCTTGAAGGCAAATATGTCACAAATCATAGACTCCATTAAAAATAACTCCACGGTGGTAAAAGGCAGGGATGGTTTCAAAAGTTAACAGGCACCAAAACAAAAACACCGTGATATTTTGTCCATTCAGATGAAAATTAATCAAATGCACTTTGCACAATATGCATAAAACTGTTGCAAATGAATTGTCTCACATACAGTCCCATGTAGGTGGTAAAAAACACCGTTTGTTATTTTTATACGGAATAAAACTCTTGATTATACTTTTCAGCCTGCATCGAAGCATTCACGCTCTACCTGAGAAGTGTGACATTGTAACTCCAGTTTTCAAACCCCACACTCAGTTTGAAATCACAGGGGTCAACAGTCAGCCACGCCCTTAAAGTTCGACTAGTGACACCGAGGTCTGCTACCAGACAACATTCCACCCCTAGGCAGGCATCTGAATAGTGGCATACACCCCCCGACTGAAGGGTAGGCAGAGAGGGGAGGTGTGGACATGCTGGAGGGAAAAACCAAAATTAATCACACTTATTGAGGCAAACCTATACCAGTACATCATAAATGGCAATTTTATTTCCACATGAGCATCTTATAGAAACGTAGCCCAGAGAAAGTAGAAAAATGGGGACACGATCACACATTTGGATTTCTGGAGGAATTATTCATCAGTGTGAAGAAGAGAAATGGTGCAAACAGGGATCCTATATGTTCCTATCCTTACCTCCAGACTGTCTTGGCTGGAAAACAGGAGGGCACGGTGAGGCTGAGACTAGACGAGACGGTAAGCCAAGAGCCTGAGCCACAGCCTCAAATCCAGTATCCAAGCTTCCCAGCTGAGAAACCGAAGTTACTCCTTGGAGTATATAAAACATTATTAACAAGAAAGTAATGAAAAGATAATAACATAAAACCTGCCTTCGCTTATATTGTCTTGCTGTGCACCCTCAGTCGCTTGCCCATGGAACTTAAGGCACAGTGTGAATCAGGTTTTGATAATTCTGAAAATGTTTGCCATGTTAATTTTCGGGTAGTGCCCTGAAAATGCACTATGCCTCCAGCCTGTGAGGGATTGTACTTTCTTTGATGTTTTGAATGTTTACAGCACGGGATTATGTTTCAAATGAGGCAATATGAAACAATCTTCTAACCAACCAACCTAATCCAGCAGAACCCAGACCAAGCAACAAACCGGAAGATGTGCACGGTTTATTCAATGTGGATTCCAACTTTTTCTCTCTGCAAAACGATTTATTTCATGATAAAGAATTAATAGGCTTTGGAAATGATAATTATACCTGGCAAAGTATTCCAGGAAATGGTCCCATTAGTGTGGCACATGGGAAGAGGGGATACTGCGTCATCCAAGATCCGGATTTCTCCAGTGCAATTTCCATCGATGCATGCATCCAAAGACAAGCTGACTGATATTTCTCCGTTTGCTAGCCCCAGAGTGTATCTGTATTGTCAGTTCCAGTAATAGGCCAAAAAGACTTGTCTGTTAACAAAGTTTACTTGAACAAGTTTTCATGTTATATGATCAGACACCGGATGTGATGATGAAAATTACAGAGTACTTATCAGTTTTCTTGCTGGTTTGTAAACGATTTTAGAAAAACTCCATTCTGAAGCATTGGTTCACTAATGATAATTGATTATGAATAAAAATCAGTTAAAATCACAACCAGTAGACTATTTTCATTAGGAGGAGAGTGTTGCCACAATATTGCCAACTAAACAAGTCATCCACAAAATTTCTGGAAAATAGGAGATAAGACACGTTATGGGGTTTGCGCTCAGGGAAGGGTCGGATATCGTTTGAAAGTATGGGGTAATGTTTGAGGTGAAACTGTTCATTAAGACTTGCTTTGCCATTAGTAACAATTATGGTTTTCGGGAAAGGAAAATTTTGACATTAAAAATGGCAAAGAGAATGTTGTCACTCACACCTACGCAAACCTCTTTCTATAAAACTTGAATTTTTTTAAATTCTGAATGCAATTGGATACTTTGTTCCAACTAAATCAGAGAAACGACAAATTAAGATGATTTACCTAAGTTTCACGAAGTTTCCAATCACAATCTGTTGGCTTATGTCAAAGTCTAGCTGTGAGAGGGATTTGCTGTGCTGCCAATTGCTAAACTCTAGAGTCAGCTGGCCTAGGCAAGGGTCTATCACCATAGAGGCACTGAATGCATGACTCAGTGGTCCAAGGCTCACATCCAGGCAGCACCGTACACCAAAGCAAGTGTTGAGGATGCCACAGTGGGCTATAGAGTCTAAGGTACTGGGCAGCTGCATACCGGGACAAGCTGGAATTATAGAAAGTTATGCTGCAACTTAATTGTGGTGTGTACGGTGTACGTCCTACTGGCGCTTTATGCTGAAACAAGCAGCTTTTGAGGATAACCATAACTCAGGTACCCACATACTACATTTAGAAACTTAACGGTTGAACAGCGGTGAACTGCAACTTGTTATTGATTGATGTGAAAGAATCCAGAACTGATTTGATTACCTGATCCGACTGCCACCACTGTTAATATATGAGGCATTCACGGCGAAACTCCGATATTTAGAAACAGGAAGTATAATCGACGTATTCATTGATATAATTGCATCACGAGTTGACACTTGAGGTTGTAATGTACAATGAACTTACTGCCAAATGACTGGGGTCCGCTGGGGTTGACACAAGGTTGACTGCTGAAGAACTCTGGGTTGATTCCGAGCCGAGACAACAGCGCTAGCGATGCTCCTTGGATGACCTGTCCTGATAGTGTTTCTATAAAACCATCAGCTGGATCGAAGACAGGAAAATATTAACGATGTTGTGACTTATGAGAGGAAAACTGGGTTTTAAGCAAATAAATTCGCGTCATAAAGTGGTGGAAAATTCAGAGCATCTCAAATTTCACAGATGTCTCGTCCTGCACGCAATTGAGAAGACCTACACCTAAGAGGACCATGCTAGATGTTCCTCAGTAGAATTCCTCAGTAGAATAAAATTCACGAAAGTTATAATGTCAGACTTCCACGGCCCTATAATCTGTTACCTACAGTGTTGTTAATCGAGCCCTCGATCTTGCAACAGCAAAGAGAATTGTAAGGGTTAAGATGGGCAATGTTCCAAGATGGGCAATGTTCCTAATTCACAACAGTGTGTACGCCTACCATAATAGGGAATGCTCGCCACACACTGCGACAGCTCAAGGAAGACTTTCAGTGCATTTTGATCCTGAATTTCCAGCAAATGGAGTCAATATATCCTTGTCTGACCAATACAGGATTTCTCAACATTCACAAAATTTCTCCTTGTAGGACCGATAAAGAATTTCTCTTGCAAAGATATTTAACCCACCAGAAATGCTGTAGTTGCTGAAGCCCGGGTTGCACACAGGGATGGGTATGTTATGCTGCAGGTCAATGTCACTGCACAGTCCATCGATGCAGTATTCAAGAGTCATACTCATCTCAAATTCTTTGGAGTCATTCTGCTTGTCAATAGAGTACCTGGAGGGGAGGCAATGGTCAAAACAGTTGCGAGAAGTATAACATAATTTTTGTGTGCAAAATAAGTGTGAACATTTTGGGCAAATCAAAGTCAGGAAGAAACACTCCCAGACGCAAAACAATAATGTACTTTCACAAAGTAGTTTTACAATTCACCTGTGCAAAATAACGATGCAAAATGTAATTTTAACAACCTTCTCTACACTCTGTAAGATAATAACACCCATTAACGTCGGTCTCCAACCTCCGACCGGGGTTATATTTATCCAAGAAGTCCAATAAAAATATCAAATAGAAAGAAAACTTAAGTTTAGGTCGACAGTACTACTTATTTATTCAAAATGATCATGAGGCATGTGGTAGAATATTATTTCTTAAATGTTGCATACGTAGGTCTCCTACCTCAGGTTAATTCCTGAGGCAATTGAAACTGCCCTTTCCTCTCCTAAAACAAAGGAAAAAAGGATTTTATTTCAAACAAGTACGAAAGCAGTCCAATCGTCACCTTCCACATGCATTATTCAAGATATTTACATCTCCTGCATCACATGCAATGTGCAAATCTAAACAACATGATTTTCTTTCGGTGTTGCTGGTACTAGGGTTTTAGAATCGTCACCAAAGAATCAGAGGTTCAATTTCAGCTATATTCTTGTCATATTTCATGTCCTTGAACGAGTCTATTCACTCCCATACTTGTGTCTTTCCAACAATTCTGGGTGCTGCAATATCTTGCATACCACCTGCGATGAACTGGTATGCCATCTGGGAGATAAGAAATATTCCGAGTCGTTTCATGCCAGGAAAGGCAGAGAATGATATACCGTAAAATTAGTTATAAAAGACATGTTTTGGTGCAAATTCAGCAGAGAGAAGCAATCCACAAGTCCTTGGTCACAATGTCGAACTTACAACTTTGCGAAACCTTCCGCTAAATCTACTCTAAGACACAACAGACTCTTAAGCCTACCCCACTGATAAGTGAAGACAGAGCCGTGAAAGGACCACTTCTCCAGGCCCAACGTGAAGGTGAAATCACAGGGGTCAAACTTGAACCACGCCGTGGCCGAAACATCTGCTATCTTCAGGTCCAGGTCCAGGCAGCATTGTAGCTCCGAGCATGTTTCACCAATTAGGGAGCAGTTGCCAAGGAAACTGGCAGAACTAGCACAGACATCTTCAGGAAATCACAAACAGTTAATTTTTGGGATTGCTCAGCATTTTTAAAAGCGAAGGGACAAAGTGAATGCGCATGAAAAACAGGTTATTATATCTGCTATACATTTAGGAATACAAATATGCGGTTTCCACTAGGTGGAAACATAAAACAACAATTTTAATCTAACATGATTATCTGTGAATCCTTTTAACAAAGTTTACCCCGTGGCCAATGTAAATAAAACCATTCGACCACCGAACTCGGTGGGATCGACTGGCCGGTCACAAGAAGCAGAGGGTACTTCGAACTATTTCCAGAGAAATAATTGCGTCGGGAAGATTTCGTAACGGATTTTGCCAGACGCAAAATACAGTGTAATATTGAACATTTCACAGACATCTATTGTGGTAATGACCATGCATTAGCCTAACCGTAACTTCCACTGATTCAAACTGTAGACCTCTACAGTATCAACACTGAATTTGATCAGAGATTCTTAATGTTACAGCAAACTTTAGCCCTGGTACATCATTTTGGTCATTCTCAGAATTGCATCATTTGCCTAAGCGTCTTAAGCATTAAAGAGAAAAAAGCAGTATCTATAGTCACACGCATCTCATTTTCTTTTACAAACCTTGTATGTGGTGGGAGCACGCCTTTCCTGTTAGGAAGCCTGTCATGTTTAGATGGCGCAAGGTTGCATCTATGGCAAACTGACCGATATTACCGCCAAGATAGGCCAGGAAGCCTGATACAGTGCCATCACCTGAGAATTACAAAATGACGACAAACATTCTGAGATCTAGATAGGAACGTTTCTCAATGTGGACTGCACACATGAACTGCAGATAGGGTTGTGTGGCCTGCGCAACACAATGTGTGGGGCACTGCATAGGCCTACATACATACAGACACATGCTGAACTTCGTTGAATGTGCACAATTATTCACTTTCGCATGAAAACTGACGACAATGCAATAATTTTTTAAAAATTACATTTCGTTTGAGTCCATTGATACAGATTTACTTTGTTGGAGAAAGCTCTGCCAAATGTCTATTTAAAATACTATTTGCAGATACACAAGTCAAAAACAATATGCACTTTTACGCCTGCTTTAAGCTAAAGTGAAAGCATCAAAGCTTAATAATCTTATTGTATTTAATTTACAGCTAAGTACGTACAATTGGAAAATTAAAAAAATTCTAAGGTTTGACGATACCGGGAAGAGTAAATGGATCGTCAGTGTTGCACAGTGGTATTGGTAGACGGCTAGCAGAAAACACAGTGAAAGTATTACAGGCTCCATCTACACAGACGACTAGGGAAAGGTCTACTTCAAACTGCTTGTCTTCGGTGATCTTGGCCACTCGCCATCTACAAAACAATAGAACATGGAATGAAACCTTGAAACTTGTACTTACGTTAGAAGCTTAAAGTATGAAAACTAGCCCTGGCTTGTTAAATTCGGTGTTAGACCGCTGTTTTATTATTTCTGGCAGCTGGTATAGTTAAAACATGATCGGGCACATGAGTTACATATACCTTATTCTCAGAACGTCATTCACAACTTCCTCCATAGTATCTCCCAAAGGATAATGAAACAAGGTGACGCTTCGTTCCCACTTCTCAAAACCCACTGACAGGGTGAAGTTGCAGGGATACAGGATGACCCAGGCATTGACGATGCGCGTAGTAATCTTGAAGTCCATTTCCAGACAACATCGGATACCCAGGCAGGAATCGGTGACGGCGCACGATAGGAAGTCGGGAAGTTGAGAAATATCGACTCCTGGACAGCCTAAATTAGAAAGAAAGTCAGTGACCAAGGCGAAATCAATGAAAGCGCAACAATTAGAAATAAAAAAGGACATTCAGGGAGGTCTCTAATATAAGGGCCACACAACCTAAATAACTGAGAACATCAAGACAAGAAATAACAAGAAAGTGGATGGACGATGCAGAGATAAGAGTTCGTAACACAGTTAGGTATCTGGTTTGGAAGCTGCATTACAGGCTTACCTTGGTATTAAATTAAGAAGACCAATGACAAAATATGACAGAGCAAGAGCGAAAGCTAGAAGCCTATCAGTTACAAGTTTGGCAAAAGTTAGTGACAAATTCAAATGTTTGAAACTGGAAAGCTGAACGCCAACCAAAATACGGACAGAATAGATGTAAATATCGGTAGGCCTATGTTGCCAAAGCAATGCTAGCCTCTAGTCCTTCCAAGTGGGGATACAGCCTCATTTCCAATGCAAGCAATAATCAATATGATAATCATAACTTACCACTTCTCAAAGTGCCTGGTGCTCCTCTATCACACGGTGTACTCTGTAGATATTGCTGTAGTGGATGAAGATGAGATCTGATAACAGTGAGTTAACAGTTGACACAATACCGTAACGTGCTCACCTCTCCGAATAGCCATAGAATATTGCATGCTAGCTTTCGTACGCGCAGATGCTGTCCTTTCTCTGAAGCGTGTGGTACATAAACAATGCACTTAAAACATCAGGCGGTGGGCCATATACAAGAATTTTTCTACAATTTTGGAATTGTGTTGAAATTACCATGTGGGGTACCAAAAATGGGAGATACTGGATACAATAGCAAATACCACACGAGGATATCATGAAAAAGATTTTTAGAATTTACCCCAAAAGAGAAAATATGGACTAATTGTGGCAAATTGAATTATATAGGACATATTTATGAGGACAAAGCATAACGGGAGCACTTTGAAATCTGCACTTTCAGCACCTTTTGGTATTTTTTAGAATAAAGAAAATATCCCAGAAGGACAAAAATGAAAAAGGAGTGTAAATTAATCAGTAAGTGTGCGATCCTGCGAAAGGTAACGTCTTAAAGGGAAAGTGCGCGGTAGAAACAGGATCTCGAACTTACTTTTTTCCCCCACCAGGCACAGGTCTACACCTCGGGCCAATTTCATAGAGTTGCTTAAGCACAAAAGCTGCTTAAGCGGGAAAACACTTTGCATAATAAACAAAGGTTACCAGATCAAAGTCTATCTGATTGTCATGCTAACAAAAAAAAGAAAAAAAAAAGAAAAAAGAAAAACTGGCTAAATACAGTCCCAACACATTATTCATCACATGGAGTTTGGGCTGGTTACCTGATTTATCAAGTAAGTAAGGTTTTTTCGTGCTTAACCAATTTTTGTGCTTAAGCAGCTTTATGAAATAGGCCCCTGGTCATCATATGGCTAATTAGTGCTTTTGGGTTAAGGCGGCGCAACTAAAATAGCATGCAACGTGATGCTGTGATTCCATAACGAATTTCTCCCCAAGGTAGTTTATTCTGTCCTGTGGAACCAATGCAAGCGACAGGCAAAGCACAAGAAACCAATGTCTGCTCACACTCAAGCCAAATTTCTCCAGCACGAGGTCAATGGCAGAGTTTCCGATACGGCCGCCCAGTTCTTGTATAAATCCCTCCACTGTTCCATCACCGGGTAAGGTGAATGAGCTGACGTTGGTGTTGCACAGAGGTATGGGAACCCAGACGTGGTCCAGTACCGCGGTTGAGGTGCAGGTGTCATCAATGCACAGCACGATGTTGAGGGTCACAGAAAAGACTTCCTTTGCTGTCAGCTTGTCAATAGAATACCTTCATGTTGACAAAAATTATGCATGTATTCTCAAAATGTTAGTATCTGAGTCACTATAGTGCCTGGAAGGTACATTCATATCTGTTTCAAGAATTCCTCTCACTCTATTTGAACAAAATGCAGCTCTGTCATTTCAAACGCAGTGATTGATCAAAGTAAAATAATAGCTAAAGAACTTGCACAATTCGAAAATAAGAAAAGATTTGCTATACAGCAAATCAGTCAATAATGACTGAGAATACTGACACAGGACGACTTGGGATAAATAATCAGTCGATTGAATTTAAATCATGAAAATGTAAAGGCTTGTTCGTATAATAATGAATTTAGAACTCAAAGCGTGAGAAAAAGGTCGTTCAAAAACCACTCAAACATACAAGTTCATCCAATTCCCAAATGTTAATAGGAGAAACACTTACTTCAGCAATACAGCATTGCCAATGTTCAGAGTTTCCACATTTCCCCAAGTGTAGCTGAAGAGCGTGACGTTAAGCTCCCAGCTCTCAAAAGCCACGTAAAGCTGGTAGTTGCACGGGTCCACTTGGATCCTTGCGCTCAGCATGAGTTCCGTGATGATGAAGTCTAGATGGATGCAGCATTGGATGCTCAGGCAACGGTCGTCGATGGAGCACTGGACGACGTTCTCCAGGAATGGCAAGGAAATCCTTGGGCAGTCTGGTCAAAAAACGATTCAAGAGGGAAAAGAGCTTCTTTGAGAGAGGATAAATTTGAAGTGAATCAAAGGAAACTGGCTGACATCAGTGAAGTATTCGCTGCATTTTTTGGGGGCTTAGATTTTGGGACCCTTACTGATTCATCCTGTAATTTGTATGTGAACATAGATGATTGTGGTCAGTGCCTTGTATGCGTGTTCTTCTATGCTACCTCCAAATGAAAACTATTGAAGAACAGCAGAACAATAATATTTGAAGGGTGCTGACATTAATTTGAAAGCTGGCCTCTTAAATAATGCCTCACATTAGTTTGAATTACTGAAGGTACAAACTTGTCCCCGCTAATATTGTTTATGGGCTGGACGTCAAAATAAAGTAAGCTGAAAGAAATGCTAGGCCAGTGCCAGAGTAGAAACATGTTTGGTTGCCACCCAAAAATAACCCTATCAATAATTATATTTGAGACTCTCCAGCCCATCAGTGAAAATCCCCCAGTTTTAAATATTGAATATTGACAATACTGACTAGAGAAACGGTAAAACTTATGTTTTAGTACATGTGGGGACGCAAGTTGCTGAAGCCTAACTTGAACTTCAATGAACCTCAGTTATGCCACCTCTTTAGTTTTATTTGTCAAAGATAAAGATCTGCTTCTCCGCAACTGCTTTCAAATTTTCTATAAATGACGGACTCACGAGCATTTGGCTCTGAGGCCAACTGGCATGTTCCTCCAATTATAACATCCTGCGAAACGAAAAACGAACAAGTTAATTTCAACGAGTAATTTGAAAAAAGACAAAGGCATCAGTTGTGTAAAATTCGTAGAAAAGTGAAAATCAATCCAGAGCATTGAAAATCGTCTGTTGCTCCAAAAATGTTAGAACATGGAATCCTTGAAAGTAATATTGGTAGGAACATGAATTCATACCTGTAAGTTGAGTCGTTGGAGAACGAGCTGGATGGCTGCCTGTCCAACATTGTCGCCCAGCTCCTCCAGGAAACCTCTCACCGTGCCGTCACCAGGCAAGGCCAGGGAGGAGTTGGCATTGCAGATGGGTATTGGGAATCTCTCATTGGTCATGATGGGGAAATGTGTGGTGAAACCATCAATACGGAAGGAAAAGGTAAGATCCACTTCGTACTCCTTTGTAGCATCCAACTTGTCGATTGAAAACCTGGACAGTATGAATGAAAATTATTATACCAGTTTATGGTCCTAACTAAATTTAACTATTTTAACCAGATTTTGGTGTACAGTATTCTTCCTACTTTGTATTCTATGTTTACAGAGAGTATAATGTGTAATGAGTGTAATGTAGGCAGAGGGTGTCATTCTGAAACGTGGGCATCAACTTTAATCTGTTTTAGTGTTACGGTGTAAAATCAACTTTCTTTTGAGTGGGATTTCCAGATCCAATTTCAAATTGAGAGGAGTTACAGACACTTGAGTAAACCTCTTTACAGTTACTTCTTTATATGAAAGAGATATAGATGTCAATAGCTAATTATGAAATCCACTTAAAACTGGGCTTTTCTAAATATTTATACACTCACATAACACTGAGAGCATTTCCGATCATAAAATTTTCCATCACTCCCCACTCGTAGGAAAACAGCGACGCGTTGAAGAACCACATCTCCAGCCCGACAGACACGGTGTAGTCACATGGGTCGATGATAAACCATGCCTTGGTGCTGATCTGGGTCAGCTTGAGATCAAGTGTTAGACAGCAGTGGAGACTTGTACAACGGCTGCTGATATGACATGACAAGCTGGGAAGGTTGTCAGGAATCTGAACTGGACAGTCTGAATAAGAAATCCCCAAAACATTAGTGAGACTAATCAAGCAAAAAAATACATGAAATGGATAATATCATACAGTTTGAGTCAAATCATAATATCCTGTGCAGTCATTTATGAAACCAAAAGCAGCGTAACTGGCACAAACGTAACAAGAAGAGTTACTACAAAATTGGGCAGTTTTATACCCGTTTTAAATAGACGAATGTAAAACAGCGGTTAATGATCAAATCAGAGGTGGATCCAGGATTTTCCAAAGGAGGGAGGGGGTTGTACTAATTTGGCCGCGCATCCAGTTACGTTCCGGTTAATAACACTTTTGGGTTCCCTCTTCTTCATAACTTTTTCCAACATAAAAACCAAGTCATCTATTTGTTTGTTAAAAACAGAATAGTGTGTTGAGATTTTGACCATGTAAATTTTGTTTTGCCGGAAAATTTGTCAATACTTACTTTCATTGCCAGCGTCAGGTGATGTGGGCAGATTACAGGTGTCTCTGGACAGGAAATTCTGTGAACGCAGAAGTGAAAATCAACACAAATTAACGAATTCAAATATTACAGATTATTACTTGCTTTTAAATTTCAGGCTTTTCAAAACACCACATGCAAAAGATCAACTTCCCAAACATACATTAATTTTTCTTCATTGTTTATTTATCAATTCAGCAACGGATCCACTTGTCTCACCTTCAGTCCCAAGTGGTCTAATACTAAATCCACTGCTCTGTCTGTGACTTGACCACCTAAGCTCTCCAGGAAGCCTGAGATAGTGCCATTCCCAGGCAAGTTGAGGGTGGCATTTGGGTTGCAGATCGGAATGGGTATGTGTGCTGCCTGAAGCAAGTGAATGGGTCTGCATCTGCCATCTACGCACAGGCTTACAGACAGGTCTATCAAGAACTCCTTTTGTGCCGTCAATTTGTCAACTTTATACCTAAGGATATTGAAAAAAATAAGTGAGGCATTGCAATACACTCTCCACCATTTTCATGATGCTTCTTCTGAACAGCATTAATAACAAGGACACGGCTATGCCAGAATCAATGATGACTCGTATAAAACTTAAATGTGTCAAAGGGCCTGTGGTTGCCGCCTCTTTATCCCAAGACTTCCATAGTCATGGAAGTACTTCAAGCTGTAGCCACAACTTTCAGAATATCCAACTTACGCTATGTGAACCGAATCACTGAGGTCTAACACCCTGTTGGCTCCCCAATCGTATTCAAAAATTGTGACATTCTTTGACCACGACCCCAGCCCAACAGTCAATTTCAATTCGCAGGGGTCTAGGGCAGCCGAAACGGTGGTGGACAACTGAGTGAAGATCAGGTCCAGGGAGGCACAGCATGTCAGGCCAAGGCATCGGTCATCCACTGTGCAGGTTAGGAAGCTGGTCGGTGGTGGCAGTCTCAGAAGTGGACATTCTAAGGGAAAAGCAAATATGAATGGCCAAATGGTGGCGATAATATGCAAGTAAAAACGTTTTATTTTACCCCAGGCCTATACAACTGTGGGGTTCTTGTAACACTGATGGAATTTAGCAAAACAAGAGTATAACAAGAGTATATCTTTGCGACTCATGTAGACAAAAGAAAACTCACTGTTTGCACTACTAACATGAAATGAAATACATGTTTTTGTTTAGTGGGAAAATGTAGTTAAGTCAAGGGCCAAAACACCTATAAAAAGTGGGGCGGTGAATGATAACAGCTTAATAAGTAAAACAAGGAATGAACTTACTGTTTTCACTTGGGGCAAGTATCTCCAAGTCACATTGGTGGCTGTCAATATATTGCTGAAAAAATAAATAGAAAGACACTCTGGCTATATTTATTTTCATCCTATACGAGTCTCACCGACAGTAATCAAAGTTTTCGATGATCACAAGCGCAAAAGTGAAACATTTGTTGAGCAGGCACGCTTTGCATGTAACCCTGTTTCTTCCCACCTATGACTGTTTGCAATTGAACTGTAAATAGCTATCTTGTATCTCTGTTTGTAGCCATTTGGACTTGAATTTCACGATGTTTATACTACACCTTTACCTGGATTCCAAGTTTTCGGAGGCCGGCTTGGACAGCCAACTCTCCAACGTTCCCAGCAAGATCCCGGGCAAGTCCTGCAAAGGTGCCATTTCCCGGCAGCTCAAAGGAGGCATTAAGGTTACAGAACGGGATGGGAACCAAAGCATCGCGGAGCACCGGTGTGGATGTACAGTCACCATCCAAACAGAATGAGATTTCCAAATTGATCCGAAAGGACTCCTCTGCATTCAACTTGTCAATGGTCATACTGCAAGATGATGGACAAGAAAAGGCAACCAGTTGGTATATTATATTTCCAGTTTCTGTTCTTTCAAGAGTAGTAAAAACTAGGCTACAAAGGTCTATAGAAGCAAATATGATTACTGAAAATAACTTAGTTATAGGTGCGTGCACTAAATTAAATTCCAGGAATATAGGTCCTGTAACCAGTTTTACACTATATTGCCATCACCAGCAAAGTTCCTCACCGTATTGCGACAGCGTTCCCTACGTTGACCTCTTCCTGTCGACCCCAAGGATAAGACAATATTTTCAAATCCTGCTGCCAGCTGCCAAGGCCCACGGAGAGTTTATAAGTACAAGGATCAAAGATAAAGAAGACCTGAGTGCTGATGGGAGCGATCCCTGGGATTGGGAGCTCCATACAGCAACTGAACCCGAGACACTTCTCCGGCAGGGTGCAGATGAGGTTACTGGGAAGGTGAGGGAGTCTGACATCTCGTGGACAAACTGTACAAGGAAATAGTTGTAACTTTCTATCAATACTCGCGCCAGGGGGAGTTCAATGTGAGTACACTTTATTGTCAACAGCACATCCTAGTGTTATTAAAATATTCAGCTCAAAAAGTTATCAAACCAAAGACAAGCTTATGGAAGATGCAACTTTGGCTTGTGGAAAAGAAAACCAAGAACATTCTGTTCGGTTGTGGAATTTCCAGTATTTTAAATGACATTTTTTTTTACATAGCCATTTTGTGGGAACCAAAATGGAGTATTTGGTAAACTTACGTCTCTGCCAACCATTCTGCGTTACTTGTGGACGTACACATGGCTCCCGACTAATGTATTCCTACATTGATAATTATAAGGTAGAAAAAGATTTTTTCAATTCTCCTGCATATGCGTTATCTAAGTGGGGGCTTGCACAATGACATAAAAAAGCAGGCATTTAAATTCTGGTCAAAATTTTAAGAGAAATGAAGAATTAATACGGTGCCAAGAATGCAACTTCTCCCACATAATCTAAGAATTAGCTCGGATATGAGTAAATGCAGTCATGATGCTGTAAAGTTGCAACTATTTCTAAATTAATGATGACCGGCTTAAAATTTAAGGGGAACATATAAAAACAGTATTCAGACACACTTTCTTAATGTCAGGTTTTGCCGATTTGGCACACTAAAATACCGCTTAAATACACAGTGTACAAGGTATTTTTTTATAAGCGTTTCATGCTACAGAGTTTTGGATCCTAGCCAGAGAAACTGATATAAGCAAGACATTTCAGTCCCTATACCCCTGGAAACAACATTACTGCAAAGCTGTTTCTACTAAAGGCTATATCCAAACCCCTTTTTAAAAGACTCACGGATAGCCCCAGATGTTTTAGAATGGCATCTATAGCTGAATCGGCAGCATTCTGACCGACTATCCGCAAGAAGCCTTTAACGCTTCCATCCCCTGTGGAATGAGGCAAATCGTACGTTTGCAATAGTTTATCGTAGTTGAGGCTGTTCGTGGATATACTCAAAGCAGCAAGTGTCATACTAAAGGAGGCCTACATTTTGAACAGCACTTCAACAATTCGGTGTAAGTGTAGAGCCTTTTACAACTCTTCAAAGATTGCATGTCAATTTGCACGTCTTTCTGCTTCTTGAGTTAAAAGTAACAATGTAAATAAATTCTTTTTCAAAACGACCAAAATAATGACATTAATACCACTCTGTGTAAGATTTTGGTGGGGATGTAATTGCGTAAGTAGATTTGTTTCAATTACATCTATGACCTAGGCATGCTTCTATTTGTCACAAAGCTAATGGAAACTAACAGATATGAAATCAATAGCCTGAAAACATCAGACCTGGAAGAGTGAATGTAGCATTCTCATTGCAGAGTGGAATCGGCACTCGGGTTTTCCTAAGGATGTCAATTGAAGGTGTGTTACAATCTGAATCTGGCAGGCAGAGGGACAGGGCTAGATCCAGCACAAACACCTTGTCCTCAGTGAGCTTGTCGATGGTGTAGATGAGGGTCAGGGCTTTACCAATCTTGAGCTGCTCCTGGGTACCTGGTAAAAATATGCAGCCATAGCATGAATTTCTAACCTTACAAGTATCATAAATACAACTTTGTGAAAAGTACTGGTTTTTCCTCTTTTTCTGTAGTTTTATAATAGGTCCCTGGGTCAGGTTAATTTTTGGAAAAGGTCTATTTCAGGTTTATTTGGGTTTCCAAAATAAAAAGCACATTTGATTTGCATTGAATTTGATAATATTATTACTCAGGGATTAATCCAGCTTGGAAAGAAGCACGACGGTTAGGAGTTTGGACAAGAATAACAGTTAATCGTTTTAAAAGGTAATTTGACTTCGTTAAATATAAACTCAACAAAACGGGAGAAATCACAGTTGGTTGACTGGTTCTGTTTGTTAACATTCATGGAAGTAACAGTGGTTACATTGAAGGAGAATTTGACAGCCACGGCGTTATGTTTTAGATGATGCACTTACCCCAGTGGTAGTCAAATATGGTGAATATCAAGGACCACGTTCCAAACCCAACAGACAATGTGAACTCGCATGGGTCTAGAATCAGCCACGCATTGACCGACAGTGTGGTGACTTGCAGATCAAGTTCAACACAGCATCGGATGCCCAGGCATTCTCGTGACAGCTCACAGGTCAGTCCGTTCGAAACTGATGGTAGGCTGACGTCCGTACAAACTGTGTATGGAAAGAGCCAAGCAAAACGGCGAATGACTAGGGTTTCTATCGTAGCTTTGCTGATCTAGTCCATAATTGAACGTTTACCTGGAATATTCCTTTTGGGTTTCCTCCAACC
The DNA here is from genome assembly GCF_054643075.1 of Acanthaster planci. Taxonomy (NCBI): domain Eukaryota; kingdom Metazoa; phylum Echinodermata; class Asteroidea; order Valvatida; family Acanthasteridae; genus Acanthaster; species Acanthaster planci. The sequence continues at coordinate 1,828,153 of NC_141790.1, read as the reverse complement.
TCTAAAACTGTAACTGCTTATCATTACCTCCCTCAAAAGTTTAATTAGACAGGGGAATTTTTGTTGATTTCATTACCGATAATTTTCACATTAATATTCACATTTTCACATAACATTCTGAACTCTCTTTACAGGATCAGCCATTGACATTAATGTTAAGTGTAACTTAGTCCCATATATGTATTTACTTCACGTCATAAACCTTCTTAAAGGCCACAAGACTGACTGGCTTGTGAGACAGCCTTCAAGCTAAAAACATCTACAAAGCCTGATAGCTTCAAATGGCAGAAACAAAATCTAGACAATTTTTTACACAATACCTTTTTCATCTGCATCAACCATATACATGTATGTATTCAATTGAATTTCGCAAACTTTCTGAAGGTAACTGCAAGACTAACTGGGAAGTAAAACTTAACAGCTTTCCCTGACAGAGAGGCAATCTTGGCACAAATTACAAACAGGGAAACACCGAAATGTACCTTCTTCGCCAGCTGCAACCAGGGCTGTAGTGTTGCAGGGCCCATCGTTAATCTTATCCCTCAGTCCAATGTACTCCAGCAAGATGTTTACCGCCTGCTGACCAGCATTCCGACCAACTGCAGCCACAAACTCACTCAGGTTATTGCCTCCTGTAGATTAAGAAAGATCAACGATATATAATAGACTGATTAAATTTCTCCTTAGCTGGATGATACAGAAATTAAAGGCCATAAAATATATAAGGCGAGGAGCCAATTAGATTTGTCTCCAGGCTTTTGGTTGTGGAAATTGGTTCTGACGAGAACAATAAAAATACAGACGCACAATGAGACACAGCTTATTTATAATATCATTTTTGCCAAAAGAGGCACCTCAATAACCTCTTCACAGAACACTGTTACATTTTGTAGATACCACGAAGACTATCCATTTGTGAAGCTTCCTGGGATCAACCAACTTTAATTTAGTATTAACAGCTGAAAAAAATCATTATTATTACATCCTGCTTACCTGGAAGGGAGAATGAGAAGTTGGAGTTGCAAACAGGAATGGGCACCCTGTAGTCCTGGATGATGTCTAAATCAAAGATGCAATCCTCGCCACTCGGACAGACAGAGGCACCAAAGTCAATTTCAAACTCCTTATCAGCATCCTTTTTGTCGATGGAATATTTCAGGGTAATGACACCTATAGTTTGCTGCTGTGGTTGTCCTGAGCATGTATATACAATGATCGTAGGAACAAATTACTCACAGTAGCTGGACGACCACAACGGTACAACTTCTTAGGCAATCCAATCCAATCCAATCCAAAAATTTGCATTTTTAATGGACAAAACTCTACTCAAACCAGCATTCATTTTATGAAGCAGGTTGCCGGTTTGCCAGGGCAATTTATCTATGATAACGTACAGATATAATTCTTGAAGGCAGGGTCTTTCAAACTGTAATATCAGAGCAGACACCCTCTGGATTTTGTAACAAGTATAACAAGTATGATTATCGGAAATTTTCACGAGAAGCCACAAGTCTGAATGTGAGCCAAGACACAAGCAGAAGCGGTAAGAAATAGGTTCCTTTGATTTGCTTAATTATGTCTCAACCACTGCGTTGAATGTCCTTGTATGACTACTGAAAAATATCTGTGAAGTACATTAGAACTACTTAACTACTGGGAAGGATCGCAAAACGGCTATTACTCACCCCAATCATAACTCAATAGTAATTTCTTATATTTGAGGTGCTGAAAGGCAACAACAAAGGTGAAGTCGCAGGCGTTGACCTCCACGAAGGCGTTGAACGATCGGCGGAATTTTATCTTCTGGAGGTTGAGCTCCAGGCAGCAGTCAAGACGGAGGCAGCTTTCGCTCAGGGAGCAGTAGGCCACCTTAGCCAGCTCCGGGGAGAACATTGGCAAGGTGAAGGACCGACATGCTGCAAAGGTAAAGGCCAATTTTGAAAAATTAATAATGTCAATGTTTAATGGTAACCTGAGATCAATTTCACAGACTTATCTATAAGTCCAGAGGACTATCACCTTGCACTTACTTCTGTCATCCTCAGACAGTCTGGCCTCCAGCTCCATCCTGGTGCCAGTGGTCGGCAGTTGTCTGCTTTCCAGTGTTTCGATAAGCTGGGACTCTGTCAAACTCGATGGTGTCGGACATGGATGTTTGTTTCGCAAAAATTCCTGAAATATATGGAGATCGGTGACTTACACGTTTCATGAAATAAGATTAGTTGCATTATCTCAACAATAGATCTAATTTGGTTACGTCCATCTTTGGGGCTTGGATTTCTGTTTTTACCTCGAGAATTCCATTCTCACACGGCCCTAAGCTTACCCATGCTTCTTTGATTAACAGGTACAATTCCCCATGCTGCATTCCTTCGTAACATTCGAAGAAAAACAAAATGACCAAAGCGGGAGAATGCTAGGCCCACCACATCTTTGAGAGCCTCATTGTTAATTTGGGTTCAGATTTGTGGCCTGTCTGCTGTTTAGAAAACACAGTTTGGGAAATATTATATTGTGACATATTGAGTGATAACCTATATTATCAGAAAATATTTCAGTGCTGGCAAATTGCCGTGCATTTCGGTAAAGTATTATTTTGTGACACTGTAAAATAAATCAACCTTTGGTATGCCAAGCTCGTTCAGGACGTAGCGAAGAGCGGTTTCCGCGCCTGCCTGCAGTAGCTCCTCTCCAGTCTCTTTGAGTATCTTATTCAGGGCGGCACGGGAGAAATACTCCTCAAGATCAACTAAGAAACAACAAACACAGATTACATACAGACATTTGCTTCAGATTACGAACATGTCGGTTCTCTTTGGTACGGTGTACGATTGGTCATGTCTTCATCCCTTGCCATTCATCACAAAATCAATCGAAATCGACTGGAGGGGTGGCGGTGGAAGATTTTGTGGCACTGTTTGAGGTATAGAACTGCACTATGACTTTATATATATGCTTGTTCAAAAATTAAACAGTGACTGCAAAATATATGCCACTGGCACAGTAGAAAATACTGAAGATTCGAGATGAGCAGACTTGAGAGTAATATTTTTCATCGGTTGCCATCTTAACTATGGCAGAATAAAAAGCGCCTCAGAAATGGACTCCATATGGACTCCTGTTGATTCCCCGATGGGCTCAGTCCTGGGTTTCTGAGTGTCAAATATGGAATCAATTTTTGGGACTTGTCCAAGCAAATTCTTATTTCTCAAAATCGTGAAAGTATTTCACAACAGATCTGTTTTATATTTTATGGTCTGTGGTGCTTACTCTTTGGCCAAGTGATGGTTCCGTTGGGGTGACAGATGGGCAAGGGGATGGCCGAATCAGTCAATACGTTGATGAATGAGAAACAGTCTGCATCACCAGTCTTCGGGCAGAAACCAACTGACATGCTGACCAGTAGTTGAGTTCTACTCTTTTCAATCGTGATCCTGGAGAGTTGACAGTCATTACAAAGTGAGAAAGGAGGGTGTTAGGCACGGTGAAATATTGTAAAAGAGGAAAAATTCGAGAGGAAAAACGGGGAGAGAGAAAGATAAACATAAAGTTTCTGAAAAATACCTGAGAATGGACCCCTTCCATTAATGGCTTATCAGTTTGCTGCTGATGTGTACCTTGCCCCCTTCCAAAATCTACCACCCTGAGAAGAGTCGTGGAGACGCCATAGTCAAGTGCCCTCTCAAATGGTAAGAAGAGTGCACAATTACCTTTTTACGCATGACAACCATGAAGACCATTTCAGGTCTGTGCATATTCCAATGGTCGTGTGTACTCGTGCCACATTCACAAGCAGTGTGTACTTCACACTGGAGTTGCCTTTACTGACACAGTCTCAGGGATTCGACCAACAATCAAAAAAATGTTTCAATATTGGACAACATGACTGATTTGAATTTCCTACATGTTTTCGAAAAGTTTTAATTTATTGCGACAGTGTATACTAATGAAATAGTCCAATGTATTTGCTTCAGGATGGGAGATTATAACCACTACTCGTTGCTATTTTTTGTGGGGGGAATGCATCTCAGGTTGAAAACCCCGGACAAAGAGACATAACAGTTTCAAAAGCTGAGACAAGTACGTTTACAGTGAAATACCTGCTAGACAAATGTTTAATAAACCCCAAAGGCAAAAAAAAAAAAAAAAAAAAAAACTGAACCCGCCTCTCTTTTTAAGGCACCCCTTTTAAAATGGCGACACGAGAGTATTTTAAATTATGTATTGTACATTTATGTCCAAAACGATGTAGAAGAAAAACTTCAAATTATTTTGTGCAAAGTTGTGAAAGGTGACATCATAAAAAACAACAAAATTACCTCAGGTGCAATTCCATATCATCAACAAAGGGGATGTCGAACGGCACAGGCACATCTAATTCCTCACCTAGAGAGGAAAGTGTATTTTGTTGAAAAAGCCCAATCAGATTTATTTATATCCCCTGAATTGAAGCATCTTTTTCTGGTCTCATAATGAAATTATACCAGCTTATACCACTGATGCTTCTTTGAGAGTAAATAACCCTCTAACGGAGTGCTTTGTACTGAACACTCTAAGACTAACACTCTAATGAAGGCTGATTTTAATCTTTCAGAAATTGATCCAAAAATAATTGGGGCGGAATCCCCCTTCATTAGTTTCTCCAATATTACCGCAATGCACTTTCCCTATACCGATCTTTCAGGAGAGGTACTAACAAGATGTGTCTTTGAATCATGCCAAGGTTTAAAAGATCGAGCTTGGGCCAGTAAACCACTTCCCCCATGGTCCAAAAAAGCCTGACCCAGGAAGGGTTGCAGCATTTGTTTTCGAATTACCCAACCTGCATATTATTCAGATTGTAGATTTGATAAGCAACAGTAACAAACACGAAGTAGTTTATGCATCCCTGTCAAAGATAGAAAATAGAATTTGTGAATGAGATTTTACAAGGCCACACCTGATTCTTGTCAATGTGTACATTCTAAAAACTCCTACGTCAGATTGACCCAACATTGGGTCTCATTCGGCATGACCCTTTTCTGGGTCAAAATATGACCCCCCTTTCAGGTCATATCTGATCCTTTTGGAGTAAATTTTGACCTTTTTGGTTCATAATTAGACCCGGAAAAGGGTCAGGCCGAATGTGACCTAATTTTGGGGTCAATCTGACCCGGGAGCTTTTCGAGTGTATAACGAGTTCTCAAGTTCTTCACCGCTTGCAAAACGGTGAGCAAGTGGTGACAAACTGATAAGACGCTATTCTGAGAATGGTATTAATACAGAAAACGGGACTTACCAAATTCAGCTTCCAGGATCTGGATCGTGTAGTTCCACGAGTTGACTCCGAGGACAAACTGGAATTCGCATGGGTCAAAACGCATGAACGCTTTGAAGGCCAGAGATACCATAAAGAGTTTGACATTCATGCAGCACTCAACGCCCAGGCAGCTTGGGTCAATCTTACAGAACACGTTCTTGGGCAAGGAAACTTGAAGTAGGGGACAACCTGATAAAACAAATCGAAAGAATAGTCCCAGCCACTCCACAGCTTTGTTAAATGTACGACAAATGTGTGAAAATCAGTGAGACACTAGACTGACATGCAACTATTATGGAGATATCGTGCAGCGTTGCGTATCCAGAAGCTTGGGCCAATCTCACAGTACACATGCTTAGGCAAGGAAACTTAGAGCAAGGATATAAAAAGAAGTAGTCTATCAACTGTAAGACAATACTGTGAAGCGTAATCCCAGAAGTCTATAGCTGATAACAATACACCATACATGTAACATACACGCAGATAGACAAACTATACTGAGCGCTTACGATCTTCTGGCTGTTTGTACCGCTGGAGTAAAGTTTTCCTGTCGCCCTGTGAACTCAATCCGCGTTGCTGGAGCTCAATTCTTAGCATATCATTGGATAAAGACTCGGGCAGAACACACGGTTTATCACTCACAAGTTTCTGCAGCAAGGAGAGACAAACATCCCGTGGAACTTTTTTGAAGCATTTACCAACTGAATAGGACCATTTCCAAACAGTCTACTTATTGAACTTGAAACTTTTGCTGCAACAGATTTAAGTTCGTGAACAAGTGGGATCACTGAACTTACGACGATTGTCTTGAGGACGGTCAGCAAGTCATCTGAAGTCTCCTCCAGTCCAAGCCTACGGGCAAATGCCAAGATGGCTCCAATCTTCAAGTTCCTTAATGTGAAGTTCTTGAACGGAGAGCCTGAACCAATTGTTTGTTTGGGGAGACCAAGTGCTTCCTCAGTCTGTTCTTTTTTGCCTTCATCCAAAGGAACATTGAAAGAACAATGCATATCACAAACTTACATTCATTAGACAACACATTTCACATTGGGTAGTTTTCAATAAATAAAGGGTGACATTCTTGACCTTGGTAATATTTGAATATTGTTATGTAACATTATCTAGAGTGATAAACTCGTAATGAAGCCTATTTGCTCTATTGACCTTGCGATATTGCTTGATTAAGGGAGGATGTCCGCTCGGGAGGTCTCCTGCTGGGGTCAGGTCTGTCGGTGTTAGTGTCAGGGGAAGACTTGCGCTCTGGGCTGGTGTCCTTTGTCTCCCCATCCTTTTCATCACTTCCAAGTAGACTACCTTCCTTAACGGTCTTACCCTGGTAACACGTAACAAATATTATGACCCTGTAATTCAAAACCTGTTCTTAGGCTTATACTTTCTCATCACAGAATTATTCGGTAGCGTTGATTGCAAGCGCAAAATTCATGCGCGGCTGGCAAAGCTGTGAGTTAATTCTCGACTTACCAGCCACACAAGCTTGTAATCGTCACAGACTTGAGTCCACTTGGGCAACGTCAACGGTCTCTTGGCGAGGTAGCTGCTGGGGTCCACATACCCGTCCTTAGCGGCCAGATCAGCGGCTGACGGATCGTCGTCAAGAGCACCGTCCAAAATGGACGCAAGACGGTTTGGCTTAGACTTCTTCATGGACATGTGAATGTAGTTGGACGGTCTGCAGGTTGGGGACCGCCCGACTGTACCGATGACTGTTCCAGCAATCACCTTTCAAAGGGCATAAGACCATTAGAAAAGGTGAAAAAAGTGTTATAAAAATAATGCCACACCTTCACCTGAAACTGTTGCAACCTGTATGCATCATCATTATCTTTGGATTTTCTATTTATGTGGTTTATCATTTTAATGAGACCCTTTCAGAATTGTATACAGCAGATACACTCGGTGAAGTTTTAATTGCTTAAAATCTTCACTCCCTGAGACCCTGTTTAATATTCGCTAAATTCTGTGGATGTTCACTCAGAATATACGCCATTGGCTCGACCGTGTTCAATGTCTTTATTATACAGAGCGTTTGAACAAATGAAGAAATCATGACTGAATTGTACTGTGTTTACTCTGTAATTAACAGATTAGAAACAAAATTGAACAGTTTTATGAGATACCATATCATGATATATAATCTCAGTGAAAAGATTATTCCTGTGCAAGGTGTTTTCCGAATAAATTTTTTGAAAGACAATCTCAAAGATATAATTTTGACAGTGTGAGCTGTTCTTTGAATATACTTTTCAAAAGAAAATATTTAATAGTACCCTATACAGCTATCACAACACTTAATAAAGTGATGTAGTATATGCTGTGAATTTGAATGGGATTCCAGTTAAATAGTAGTAAGCTACGTACATTTACTCCTTCATGTTCGGAGACAGTGCGATTGGGTTCAACATTGTCAATGAATATCTTGATGTTCCGGAAGGCACCACCACCAGCGAGAAGAGTCACCTGGTTGGATTTGCCGGCACTCCTGAAAAGGAGGCCAGAAAACGGTGCAACCAACTGCAGGCAGAAAATTTGTAAGCCGTTACAGGGTTGAATAAGTTTTCTATTGTCAAAACTGCACTTCATTAAACATTTGTAAAACAGCTTAGGTCTTCGGCAGGATTTTAATTTTAAAGATTTTAAAAAGTTTACTTTAAATACACAAATTTTATTAACGCTGGGCAACTTTTTGCCTAACGTTGGCTACCAGGTGAATCGCCTAAATCTTGGGCAAACAGATTAACCAACTGCGTTGATTCTCTTCTGAACTATGGGAAAACATATGTCATTTTACCCGACGGTTGTAGACAATGTTATTTGTACGGTCACTTTTTTACCCAGTGTTATGCAATCATTGCCGAACAGTTAAGCGTTTCACCTGGTACCCAAGGGTAGGCACAAAAAGCATCCAGCGTTTTTACAGGGAATGTAAAGGGGTGTTTTAGGTGTTATGTAACAACAATTAGCACCAATGCATGATTTAAGTAATATACAACGACCCAGGTTTTAAAAAAAAATGCTAAAACCCTTCCGACGTAGATATAAAAGCTAGCCTTGGTTCCTGGTGAAATTTCCAGATCTACACCCTGGTCCTCATATCGTCCATCTGAGTCCGTTGGGTAGAATCCTCCCGACGCACACGCCCCTGATCCAGGCTCTCTGTATTTCCTGGGAAATCTCTCATGAGCCTTAGGCCCGAACAGTTTCATGACAAGAGCTTGAGACTTTTGGTATCTAAAGGGAAAAATTCAAACACCGTGGTAATGTGCTATACGAAGGTCACAGTTCTGTCAGTTTAAAACCCACGAGAACTTACTCGTACCCAGGGTCTTCCAGTTGTTACAGTATTTGGAAGCCCAGTTGTGTGCGTGTGTGTGTGTGTGAGAGGTATTAGCCGTTTCACATGTTACCACTGGATGTATATTTTCTATAATTTTATGTACTCACCCATCCTTCAGAGTCTGATAGGCTTCTTTGATAGCATCAACAGTGTTGAAGGTGAGATCATAGAGCTCAAAGAAGGGGGCCAAGAGATCCTTAATAGGCTGTATTGGAGCCATCAATTCTTGTAGGATTGACTCAATCTCATCTCGGACCCGTCCCCTGAGAGTGTGCTGTTTGTGAGAGGGGACATTAAATGACTAAAGAAATGACTAAGAGAGAAGCTTGACATGAATCAGGGAATGGAGTAATGCTTTTAAAAATTAAGCTTAGTGGCCAATTTCCCATATAGGAGTTCAAACCCAAGTGGCGAAACTCATTCACTCGTAGAAGCAGTGTCTGTGATGTCAGATTGAGGCTGCTTTAGTAAATAGGTAAATTTTTAGTTATCGCTGCTCATCGAGTAAAAATATAGAACTTTAGCTTGTTGATTACTGAGAAACTGTAGAATTCATGACCATTTCGAAAAACACCAAAATATATTGGAAATGATGGGCAATGTGATGAAAAAATGTCACTGTTTCAGGATTTTTCCGGAAGAATTCTCGTGGTTTCTACTCAGAGTAGAAGCGCAATCTTGAATCTGATCGGCTTAAAAACCATATTGCTCGTCCTACGTCTCGAAATAAACCTGTGGTGATTGTCCACTCACCGAGTCCACAGCACCCCCAGTCAACTTCTTGATGGGATCCGACGAGCTTTCGATCTCATCCACCCAGTCGGTAAGATCTCGTCTGATGTTGCTGAGGTGCTCCCCTAATTCCTTGAGGATGTCACCAATGACCTCGGACAGGTCAAACCAATAAGGCCTCTGACCTGTAAAGGAGGGAGATGAAAGAGCGACACTCCATGATATAATTTTGGCGACAGTTTCAATCAAGGTCCCCCTTCCAAAGGTAGTACCGAAAGCGATTTATAAAAATCATAATTGACACACGCAAAATGTGTGCTTTACCTTCCTTGAAGAAATTGGCTTCTTCGACCTTCTTTTTGGCATTGATGATTTCAGTAACTGCCGTTTTAATGCTGATAAATAAAAAAGCAACATCGCAAATTGATGAAAAAGAAGAATGATACAGATGCTCAGTTTTCCTGTTTTGTATCTGTATTTTAGACAAACAAACCAAGGTTTTGGCTTGAAATCTTTGTTTTTTAACGCTTTAAACCTTAAACGAAGGGCCTTAATACATTTGTGATAAAATAGTTCAAAAATGTTTGTTTTTAGGGATAATTTCAAAATATGGCTTTTCCCTTGCGTATGGTTTTTCTAATACAGAGCGTCATTGTTAGAGAGGTTTGTTCAGCTGTAAGAAAGTGTAGATGGATACTGTAGGCCTCAATAGGCCTCACAGAAAGAGTGGAGTATCACGCATTTATTTCTCCTATCGTTTAGCCTATCAAAAATCTTCACTCTTTCCCTTGTTCCCAGATAGAGCTATTACACAATGCAGCCAGACCACATGCAACTTCTAACTGCAAGCTTTCTTGAACATATTTCCTGTTTAATTTTTTAATTATTAAACGTTTACCGCCTAAATTTCTATCCATACAAATATCAACCAAAATCAGCACTCTAAAAGGTACTTAATGACTCCTTTAAAGATATCTCCAATGGCCTTCAGGGGTGATTTGAGCAAATCCCCGATGGAGTCTGCGATCGCAGTGATGGACTTCCAGATTTGCTCTGCGGCCCAGGGCAAGGTGACAGTGATTGCCTCATTGACAGCCTGTGGAAACACAAAACAATGGGAGTGGTTTGCAAATGAGCTCTTGTCCATTGGGAGTATTTGCTACAACCTCAGGACCACTATCTTCCACTTTTTATGCAAAATGTAACTGGTAGCTCCAAGTTGCATTATCATTCAAACGCAAGAATGCTTGGATATCAGGTATGTACTGAAGATTCCTGTATAAGGTTTAATAAGTGACCAGCATTAATTTTATGAACGACATTTAAGATTAAAATAATTCCTTAGCAGTGTCTATGGGTTTGTAATAAATCTTGTGTGTCTTTGTCAACTACCAAAATGGCCGGCTGAATTTGTGAAGAAATATTATCTGACCTGGTAGAATTCCATGACGTCTGTCTTGATGTCGCTAAAGAGCTGAGTAGCCTTATTGACAACATTGATGACGCCTCTGAAGGAAGGTGGGAGCTGGTCTGGGTCAAACTGAGCCAGTCGGGATACGGCCCTGGTAGCCACTGATCTCAAATTCTGTGTACAGGAATTATTACGATGGAAAATGGTTCAAGCCATATTCGGTCCACAACGGCAAAGCCCTATTTCACATTAGATGAGATCACATCGTTAGACCAGCACTTCGACGAGTACCAACATATTTCCCCAAACTGAGTATCGGTGGACAGTGGAATAACCAGGCGCTAGGCATTCAGTTCACTTCAGTTATTTGTCCCCAAATAACTATCAGGTTGTTTAATTAACTGGCAGCAGTTCCAATGGAACCAATTAACCTTTTAAGAGAAAAATCTTGAACTAAGCTAAATCTCCGATTCCTATTAATTTTCTACTGACTAACCGCGACGTTTTGGGGAATATCCTCAAGTGCCTGAACAAAGTCGTCGAATAGCTGACCAATGCTGAGGTCGCCGTTGAAGAGCCCAACGACAATATCAACCGCTCTCCTGATGTTTCCAACCACTTGTCCAATGATAAGGTCGTATGCTTTTACAAAGTCGCTGATGCGCTCCACACCGAATTCCTGAATGAGGAAAGGGAAGATCCAAATTTTATTGTATGGTCACCCATGACATAAATCCTCAGAGTCGGGTTTTTAACAATTATGTTGACAACAGTAAAAAGAGGAGTGTTCATAACCCGATTGGACGATCACACTTCTGTAGATTCTGTACAAGAGCGATGCTTATTGCAGATACATCTTGCAGTGTCTACGTACTTATATTATTCAAATTCAGATGAAGAGAAAATCAAATCGAATCAAGTCAACTATTGAAATTCAAACTGACGTACATGAATATGCTACAAAGTAAGCAATGTATTATGTTCCAGGTGAGAATCAGCAAAGATTTAAAAGTAACAGACAGAGATGGGTACATTCTGTATGAAAAGTTGTAGATAATTTCATATTTGAAATAAATACAGAGAAAGAAAAGATGGTGCACAAGTGACAAACAAGGTTTACCTGTAGTATGTTGAGATTATATTCAACATAGCCATTGAAGCAGAAACGGGCTCGGACAACATCCACCGACAAACCAAGAAGTCCGATCACAACTGTAGCATAAGCCTCATCTAAAAGATCCACAACGAGGTGGCCAGTCAGAGGGGCTGTCCAAAAAAAAAAAAAGAACCCAGGCTAAAGTTTTCAGGCTGAGTTCTTGTTTCATCTCTCAACAGTTTCTCCATTACACAGAAAAGGGCTAAATGGAACTAAAAATGGAAAATGCACGGCCTGAAATAAATCGTATTTTCTGAGAAGTCTGGGATACATACAAATCTTCATGTCGAGTTCATTTCTGATGGTCAAACCAAACTCTGCCCCAACTGTACTTCGGCTGCCGATGGTCTTCTTCCAGTTAACTGAAGGACTGGCCAATTTAAACTCAATGCCCTCCCAGAAACCCCGTCTCAAACGACGCCTGGAGGGAACACTTAATCCGGTGGTTGATGAATCAGAGGAATTAGCAAGAGCATACCTTAAAGAGAAACAAAAAAAACAGTGCACGTTTATCGCAGATTAAAACACACTTCAAGGTAATTATGATTAAGGCTGGTGTTTCGGTACCTGTGGTATTACAACGGTTTAGTTTAGGTATACAGTAACAATTACAGTAGAAGAAAGGCCTTCAACGGCCAAGTGTCCAGAGAATCTTTGCCAATTTGTAGCAGAAACTTTAAATTTCAATCTGTTCACTTTACTGTAATGGCCCAATTCATAAAGAAAAATGTTTGTCCAGAATAGCCTTAAGCTTGGCCAGGAGACTCACACTTTCAAAGGTAAAGTACCCGCAGATAAAATGTTCCTCTTTCACTGGGCCCCGGAGATAATTCACAGTGGCAACGATATTTTCGAGATTGAAAGAACAACAGCAAATGACTTCAGTTTGAACTTAGCTTTGGGGCACCCTGATATGGCTACGAAAATGCACACGTGCTATCAGGTTCTTGAACTTTGGACCTATGATGTGCTTAGATTTTAAGCACACACAGCTTAATACTGAACTCTTTATTGGGACCAATTTCATACAGCTGCTTAAGCACAAAATTCGCTTAAGCGGGAAAACTTTGCCCATAAAACAAAGTTACCAGCTTAAACTCTATCTGATCGTGATGCTAACCAAAAAAATAAAAAATACAATCCCAAAACAAAATATATCAAATGGAGTTTTGGTTGGTTACCATATTTATTAAGCAAGGATTTTTTTGCGCTTCAGCGATTTTGTGCTGAGGCAGCTCTATGAAATTGTCCCCTGATTCTAATTCTCACTCTTCAGGGGTGACAAACTTGAAGGCGTTATGGTAGCCACCGTTTGGGTGGTTCTTGTAGAGCAGGGATGCCACGTATCTGACGTGTTCATCCTCGTCTCCATCCAAAGCAGATTTAAGGAGTATCCCAGCAGCCTAAGTAGGCCAAAGAGAAGGAAAATTAATTTCTAGTGGCTCAACATGGGGAGCATCGTTACGTAGCAGCCAGTTTGATATTCCAAAAGCGCATGCTCAGCACTGGGCTATTGGGGAATAGCTTCGCGCTTGCTTGATACTCTGTCCTATCAGCGTAGCCATACGCTTTGTTCCCAAAAGACCAAGCATTTTGAAATAACAAACTGGCTCACAGAGACTTTTGCCATGCCCTGTTTATTTTGTGCATGGAGTTTACTGGCCTGTATGGAGAGCTTTGCACTGGTACCGGGGGGTCTACAGCAAAATAACATTGAAGTCATATAGTGTCCCGACTTTTCTGTTTGTTACAGCATGGTAAGGGGTCATTTGTTCATGGGACTGCCATTTGAAATTTGTCAAGTAAGAAAAGAAATATACTTTTTAATAGCAACATCCCGCAAGACTGTGAACATGGTTTAAATTTCCAGCGTACATTCTTTGTATAGTCTTTGACTATTTACTTTCCATTTTTCCATTTACTTTCTCAATGAAAAAGTCCATTTCTGAATGGTTACTTAACACACTGCCTCGATTTGTAACTTTCAAGATGTATTTCTTTGCGTTGGGGAGATGTTAATTTACATAAAGGGTTTCTCCCTTACTCAACATATATATTGATAAACAGTGTATGCTCAGTGCTTGCCCGAAAGCTTGCAAAAAAATTCAGAAGCTCACTCGGGTGGGACTCGAACCCACGACCTCCTGCTTACTAGAGCAGACGTCTTAACCACTCGACCACCGAGCTTGCCGGGGGGGGGGGGGTGGCTGGCCGACCCCGGCAAGCTCAAGCACTGAGCATACAGTGTTTATCAATATATACGTTGGGTAAGGGCAAAACCCGTGATATAAATTAACTTTAATGTTTGTTTTGTCCTTGGAAAATGCAGTTTTTGCACAGTTGGCAGTAAAAACATTAGCAGGGCACATAATTGTATGAATTATTTTATTATGTTAATTGTTCCTGACATGCTTCAATTGTGAATCATTACACCTCGCTTACAGTGTTACGTAGTCATATTGAGTGCTTGGCTATATAGTGAAATTTTTCAACAAGAAAATCACTGAGTTACTGTGTCATGATGGTAGTCTCTCATGGAGTGCAGACTGGCCCTTTTCAGCATTGGATGGGTGGTGCTGGAGTTGGTATAACTCTCTATGTGAGGAAAGGAGCGATGGAGCCCGGCATTGCCCAGGGCTTCAATCAAGACGACCGTGTCGTGATGAAGCTTGTCTTGTTCATCCTTACTAAGAGATGCCACAGTCTCCTCGTAAGCCCAGGGATCTGGAATTTGGCAAAAATTGTGCAGCGAATAAGCTGTTTTAGGCTGTTTTGCGGTGTTGTTTGCCTTACCATCTATTCATTTGCAAAACGTGCAGGAAATAACAGACTAAATGATGAACTGTTACCATAAAAATCGTTGTGCCATTAATCTGTAGTTTTTTATATAAAGCTATTGAAACACATGACGGTTAGCAGGCGCCTAAACCTGGAAGTGGGGATGGGGGTACATACGCCCCACACTTTTTTCAGGTGGAGGATGGGCTACTGAATCACCCCCTGTCACACATACTCTTTTGGTGATGAACAAAAAATTAAGGTGATTGTGAAGAATTTACAGGATTTTCTAACGACTAAACTGTTTGCAATATCACTGAAGCGGGAAAGCAACTTTAAAAAGCCATAACATACCACTCTGATGTAAGATTCTGCATGAATTTGATACACAGTAAAGAAGTACATCTTTGTCATGAACATCGCCCCCTATAAAGTGTATACGAAGTGCCCCCTTGCAAATTTTGCTTGGCCAGCTGTTTCATCCCAACCCACGTTTCCCCATTCCCCAATTTTCAACACAAATTTATACCACTGACGGTTAAAGATGAAGCTTACCTACGGTAAAACATTAGAATGACGCTGTACTGAATGACAGTGAAATGATGTGCTAGCTAAAAATCTTTACGTACCATGCACACCCAGTTTATCCTCAATCTTCACAACGATGGACTCTGCTTGGGCTTTGTGTCCGGCCCGCCATCGATGACCAGCTAAAGCGCCGAGTACCAGCACAGCAACTCTTTGTATCTCAGGGTCTCTTAGAGATTCTACGACAGAGATGATTCAAATTTACATTTTGCAGTTACTATGATGAGATGCTAATTGTGGCTGCGAGATAAAATAACTTAAAAATCCAATGGGAATTTATTCTTGCCAAAACTGAATGGATGAATACATTTATTCTTGTTTCTTATCCTCTTTGTAAAAAATGCTACATGAAATCTACAATAACACATTATTAAGTGATAAATTTAATTATTCTCAGATTTCTTAGTGGTAGTTTATGTTATGAACTTGTAGAGATTTATTTCCTTTGAGTAGGCCATAGCTGTAAAACTTGAAGTAGTATTTCCCGTTATCTATATTTACGCATGTGTCATGATTGTTATATGTGTTTACTGCTGCATGGAATTACATTGCAAACTTAGGCACTTCAGGATCTTGACCTGACTACTACTGGCAAATCAACTGTGGAGCTGTCAAGCTATCTCACGAATAAGCAATTAACTTTAGCAGAGCTGTTCCTGCAATCAAGGTGGTTGTGTAAGGCAAGTCAAGACTTTGCAGTCAGTGACCAGGGACGACCTCTCTGTGTCAAATGTGTCTGATCTACGTATATTAAATGTAACAATTTTTATCCTTTGCTTTGTGTGGATAGTGATATTATACAAAGTCAGATTCTGTGCCACACAAAATGACGAGAAATTTGTAAGAAATTTGGAGAAGGGAAGCAGGGTTGCGGGTTTGGTAAGGAACCTTTGAAGTTCTATGAACTACATGAAAATGGCGAAGTTCGCTTCTACTCAGGTGATAGGTAGTGTAATTAATTAACGTAATATTTGTTAACAAGATTGTTAATTTAGAAATTTGGGAAAAACACAAGAGGACAAATTGGATCCATGATGTTTCTGTGGCAGACTCAGTTAACCATTCAGCTGAAAGGGATTTCGACCAATGGTGGCTTTAGACTGGTAAACATTCAACCGATGAGACGGCTTCTGATGTGTGAGTGGCTCGCACAGGAAAAGGAAATAGTTCTACTTGGCATCTTATTTTGTTGGGGCACTTTATAATTTGAAATCTGAAAACCACAACAATAAAGAAAACAGCCCTGGCAAGAGCTATGAAGTTAACTTTGTGTTTCCGTATGCATTCATTTGAGTCTGAGAAGTTTTACTTGTGGATAAGAAGATCATGCGAACATTCAAAAGGCACTGACCAATGGGTGTGAGGGTTTAGGTGTTCGCTACTGAGATCTCTTCAGATTCCTATGGAAACCTTGGTTTTGACGCATGCCTTATTACCAGATTTAATTTAATTTCGAGCCGAATATTTGGATTGATATTAATACGGGGCTTAAACCGGGAGCAGTTTTTTACCCCAAGCTTTGAATCAAACACAAACACTACCAGAATTGATGTCTGATCAATCATAAATCTTGCAAATATACACTTATGATATGACAAAAATCACTGAAATCATCTTTTCAGACAAGGTCTCAAATCGCACAAAAAAAGAAAACGAAACGCACATTTAAATTTGTAACACTCACCAGGGAATGTTTGTGGTTTGAAGACAATATCTTCAACAGTCTCTAGAAAATACTGAAAAATAATGTGTCGCTGTTAAAACATTTGTAATAAAAATATGTAGCTTATTCATAAAAGTGAGTCTCTTATAAACAAAATGCCTATAAATAGTAAGAATCTCTTTAAAAAACAGCTTCAGAGATATAGAAGTCCATAAAAATACCCCAGAAATTGCGTGGTTAAAGCCAACTGAGGCAACGAGTAGTCTCTCTACAAGCTCCTTGTCCGGTCTTGGAGATAGAAGGATGAGATCAGTGAGGAGTGACTGAGATTTATCAGTGTGCATCGCGGCAACCGCATCCAACATGTACAGTCTGTCCTGCTTTTCCCGGACACGCCTGCGGAGGGAAACGTATAACATTTCATATTTGACCAAAATCCTGTAAACCTTAGTAACACACATTACTTGTCTTGTAAGTACTGGAGCTATGACTTTTAAGCCTTCACTAATTTTGAGAATTGAAAAATGTAAAAACAAGAGTCAAATCGTATAAGCCTCACTTTTCACCAATCTATACCCTCTTTTTAAAAGAAGAATTAAAAATTTTACTCAAGGCCTACATGTAAATATTAGTAAACCAAACAACTCTATCTGTGAGTCCTTGTATAAGAACTTGTCATCTGTACAAGAATCTAACCCCTGCCGGAAGTTGAAACGATATACAGCTCTGGTGAGTCTTTATACCTGGACAGTGGTGGCTTGTACATAGGGGTCATAACCTCAGCCAGTTTCTCTCCGTCAGGCACTGAGTGCAGGGCTTGTACAAGCTTCTGGAAACAGTGGCTTTGTTCATTAGAGCCTGGTTGAAAAAAAAAAAAGGAAATGCACTCTGGTCATATTTTCTCTCCTTAACCCCACAGGCACGCTGTCCTGGTTTTTCACTGAGCCTGCAACATTGTTTTGTGGAGTCTTGTTCAGTTTTAATTCATGGACATCTTTACGGGTAAGACTTGGGTCTGCGCAAGCGTAAAGTTTTTTTCGGGAAGGTTGGCCATTGCATGGTTAGCCATGAACAGTTAGTCAGGCTTAAGATCCCGCGGGATATGGATTTTATACATCCCCATCTTTTTGTGATTCAAATAAGATGCATTTTGAGAATTTTTTCAGATTTCCCAGCAACAAACATTTATTTGCACCGAAAAAAGGGAGAAAAATAATAAAAAATATATAAATACGCCATTTTGATGTACGGTTCAGGGGTGTAATTACGTTTATACATAATAAGGATGTCCATATGCATCGTAAACAGCGCCCCCTTTATTGTCATTATTATCAATTTAATTGGACCTGGTAGCCTTTTCAGTTATTTGACTGGTAAAATCATATTACCTTTCTCATATTATTCTTTAAGAGCTACATGGCTGGGCAATGTTTGATTCATATCATCCACCATCCCCCTTTTCGCCAGCGCATATTTAACACCGCTGCGATTACCACCAAGTTTGCAGATCTTAAGCATCTTCCTGGTAATGGTCTTTATACCCAAACTGCATACTCTCGGGTTTCAGTTTTGAATAGTTTTGTAATTGTGAATCACAATAA
Source organism: Acanthaster planci (assembly GCF_054643075.1). Lineage (NCBI taxonomy): Eukaryota > Metazoa > Echinodermata > Asteroidea > Valvatida > Acanthasteridae > Acanthaster > Acanthaster planci. The sequence goes on along the minus strand of NC_141790.1, from coordinate 1,809,570 downwards.
ATTTCTCTCAGTCTCAAAACATGAGGCAAAACAAATTTGTATTTCTTTTTGCAATTGTTTACATCAAAAAGCTGGTTTTCCCATTTAAAATGTTTTTGAAAGCTCGATAAGGTTTTGAGCGAGAGGCACCCCAAATGATGGATGCAGGTCGGACACGCGGGACGGTTACCATCTTTATGGTTCTTTTATACTGGCTTTTTTATTTATGTAGTTCAGACACCCTTCTTTCTGTCTACACTGGCCACCTTACCGGCCAGAAGTGCTGTTCTCATGCAGGTCAGGTTGCCAGCGATCTGCTCCTTCAAAGATGTCATGTTGAAGCCCAGATGATCGTCTTCAAGCTACAAGAACAGAGTGAGATAGTCAGACACTTTCAGGGCTGCTACTCCCAAGGTATGTGTTAACCTACTCTCAAATCTGGAACGAATTTGATCTTTGACTGCCATTGTGCCAGACAACCTTTTATCAGTCTAAAACAGTTTGCTCTCCCAAGTGGATGCATTCAAAGCGAAGCTTGGAGGGTTCGGGGTTGAAAACATTCCCCAAACTCTCACGATGAAATTCATTACGTAAAAACAAGTTAAGCGTATGGTCCCTTGACTTGGGTCTTGTTGAAATTTTACATGTGCAAACGACCTAGAAGGCCTTTGCCTTCTGACATCAATTCCATCCCGTCCATCTACTCATCCGTCTTGACACTGGCGATTTCCAAGTCTTCGTTATTTGCATGAGCCGCCAAAGATACCCAAAGAGAATTTAATTTTCATGCTGAAAAGTTTTAAACCCCTTGATTTTTTTACCTTCTGCATCTGCATTGAGTCTGTCACGAGGTCCTCATCATCCGGTGGTCCAGTGGGTGATGGGTAGTGTACCTTTTGTACAAACTTCAGCTGGCCTTCTGAAAATGTCTGCATCTCTGGAAGCACTGAGCAACATTAAAAAAACAGCAATGTAATCCGATTTTAATTAGATTGCTCTGCAAACCAGGCAACAGAAATAAATATCCTTACAATTCTTTTGTGTACAAATTAAAAACCTGACTTGATTTTGTGCCTTAGTTATGCCTGAATTGGTAGTAGGTGCACCAAGTCTCTCAAAAAAGCTTTTGGTCAGAGGGCAAAACAGGTCAGGAATCAGACATTTGTCTTTTTTTTTCCTCTGGCAAACATAAAATTAAACAATTATTTGCAAAATAAACAACATTCTGTGGCTTCAATCTATTACCCAGATCAAAAGCATCTTCTCTTTAATTAAAGCAGTTTCCTTGGATGAACATACCGATTCAACAGGTCGTCAAATATAGGTCTTGAAATACCAAATTAAATTGAGAATTAAAAGGGCAAATTACCAATATCGTCCTCTGCTTGCTCATACTTGTGCTGAAATCTGTCAAGCAAAAAACATATTTGCAACATTAAAAACAAAATTTTGGAATGACCATTAGCAATTTCATTCAATAAAAGGCAGAGGAAACACAGAGTGCGCGCCCAGGCAAGACCGGCGCAGGAGTTTCTGAACACTCGTGCGACAGGTGCAGATGATGTCGCCAACTGATCTTCTAATCTGCCCTTCATTTGTGTAAGTGGTATTTAGGTCCCCACAGTGCTGCTCAAGCTATTCACTGAATCTAAATTGCCCCCTCCTTTGCAAATGATGAAAAAGGTAGACGTTGACTGTGTGCAAACCCAAGAGGCTCTAAGAATGAAACACCTGGCCGAACACATAACTCAAATCTACAAGTTATTCTAGTCTAGATTAAAAACAACAGGCAGCTTTCTACTTACACACGTGAGTTTTAAACTGAATGGATAAAGATGCTACAGAAAAGTACCGGATAACGTAGCCTTTTATAGTCGCGTGGCCATGGACACAAAATTACCAACTCATCTTTGAGAGCGACATACTCTTGGAATGTAACGGATGCGAACATAAAAGACGCATTATGCGAGCCAGAATACCAAAATCAATAGTGCCACTTGACAGGACATCAACATACAGTTACATCAAAGTATTCTTTATATTCAAACAACAGGCAACGCTTAACGCTGACAATGTTATCTGGTAATTTCCGCAAATATAGGGCAAATTCTTTGTCAGAATTTGAATGTGCAGATGGGAGAGGCACGTGGCCAGTCAATACACGAAATGTCAATCAAGAAAACAGGTAGGTATTTTCCAATCGACTTTCTTTGAATAGACAGGAAGTGCAGGAAACAGAAGAGAAGTAAAAAACGACAATCAGGGAAGCGCACTGACAGTACTCAGTGTTGTCCAAAGGGGCAAGCCCGATCCGGAATATTTTTGGAGGGGGGGGGGCAAGTAAGCAGCGTCCCCAGTGCACATTTGTATTAAAGGATCTCCCGATATCACAACTAAACAGCTGCCTAAAAACAATTTCCTGAACAAAAATGGCTCTGCCTATACAAAGAAACCTTCATTTAAGACAGTTATATCTTCATTCTGACGAATTGACAAAACACACAAATTTTGTTTAACTTTTAATTTTAATTTGACTGATATGAGTTCCTTATTTTGCTCATTTGATACAAAAGTCCTCAGATTCGTAGCCCGAACGTTCGATAACCTGGAAATTCATTCGTCCGAAGTTGCTCGAAAGCTCAAAAGGCCCAGTTCAAGGAAAACGTTTCATAGTTCCAATGTTCAGCATGCAAGTTTCAGGAGTCTGAACTTTGTTTCGACCCACTTATTTTATTTTCAAACAGCTGAAAAACTTGGACTGTGGGGCCTACTTTCTTGTGGGACGTTGTGTCTTAAAATTACTTAACCTTATTCTGTATTCGGATTAATGTATTCTTCGGTCTATTGAATCGTAGGGCAATCGTACAACCACGGGCGAAGATGTCTAATAAAAATTGGAGAAGTAAAAGGTAACCGACCCAGCTGCCGATTCCCGTGGGGCATCGAAGCGGTCCTGTATCTTTACCATCGATGGGAGCTCCATAGCTGGATGATAGTGGATCTCCTGAACATATGAGAGAACAAAATGAGTGAAGACACACGGCCTAATAAACTGACTTTAGTTAAGATCACTTTTCATTGATTACAGTCCAACCAACGGATTCTGACCACTCAACTCCAGTACCTCCAGTAAATAGGAGCAGGCAGAAGAAAAACTTAAGATAATGTTCCCTGACCATGGAATCTTCCCAAGTGCATATTAAACACTCCATTGAACCAAATATGGCTCTGCCCTCGCACAACACATGACCATATTTTTTTGTCGATAATTTGTTTTGCTAGATTCCTTTTCAGTTATTCAAATTACTCTCTATGTCAAGAATTGTACCCAGTTAAAGGTAAAAAGGGAAGCTAAAACGGTAAAACGGCGCAAACGAAGTATTTCAACAAAGCGCTGTACAAAAGCCGCCGTTCAACTCTTTATTTTTTAACGTAACAAAGGAAGTTGAGTTTCTTTTCTTATTTATATTTCTGCTTCGTCCGAGGCTTGACGCAATGCCGACTGGGAAAACAACTTTGCTGTTCAGTCAAAGCGACAATTTTTTTTTGCAACATGTAGGCCTAAGTTCTGGCTTTTACTCTGATACCTTTTGATGTGTGGATTTTCCGTAAGGTATTGGGTGAGTACGTCTAGTCTTGGTGAAGACAATGATGCCATCATTGCCTGGTGCCATCTGAGCGGTGTAAGACGCCTCGTGGTTACCTTCGTGACCGGTCTCATTGCAGTCGTAACTCCATCCACTGGCCTTCAACTTGTAAATACGGGGAAGGGGTATTAGTCACGAAGAATGTGGCAAATTAAATTTAACTGACACAGGGAAGTACAACGAACGCTAGTCTACATGTTACAATGAAGCAAGGACGGGTGCAGAGTAAAGTTACCATGGATTTGATATTCGTGCAGGCTGAGCCCCTTGTCTCTTAAGAGTTTCGTCATTACCTGTTCAAAAACTACTTTCTGTCTTTTGAGTTACTATACACATTACTGTATAAACAGACACAGTGCCTGGCTAGAAATCGACACTGGACACAAGACAGAGTTCACATCCCCTGGTAGAATCTGAAGGGCGTTCTAACTCCGTGTGACCATTGCCTGAGCAAGATGTCTAAGAATCAGCACGTGTGCACATAGCTTACCATTGAACTTGGTCATAGCTTTGAGTACTACCGAAAAAATAGTATGCAGTTGTTGTGTTTTGGGCTGTACAAGACAAAGTGCAGATTACAAAGAGAAAGGGATCTGGTTCTTCAGATTTCCCAAGTGCAGACAGCAGCAAATCGAATGGGTCTATGAACAGGTGTTTTTACAAATGCACAGGTTGGCTCCAAGAACACTAACAATGTAGTTTACACTACTTAAGATGGAAGCGGGCCCTGCTAAGAAACGGCAATCTCGTGCACACAGGAAAAAGTACGATTATAAAGTCCTTTTACAAAGTACTAAAAATTCCACTTAAGCCGTATCCCCTTTGAGTGATCCCTGTTCACCACTTTCTAGGTTGTATCGTGTTATTGGTGCGGGATCCCTGGTCTCGTGGTGTTCAAGGTTTTATTTAGTCTGACATGCTAGAGCCCCTCCAGATATTGAACACAGATATTGACAAACGCGAAGAAACACCAACACAGGGCTGGATAGCTCAGTTGGTAGAGCACTGGTACGGTGTGCTAAAGGTCGCAGGTTCCAGCCCCCCTCCAGTCAATTTTTTAAAATATTGTAACGAAACATTGGCCTAGTGCCAGTCTAGGGCTGGTACCCGGCGAGGTGGCTCCGCGCCGCTGCGGCCAGTGCGTGTGTTGCTAGCGGTATATAAGGCAGCGCTCGCTTCACGTCCACGGACGTATATAAAAAAACCTGGACTTGCAACGCCTTTGTATGAAAAAGAAGCCAACCAGCGGCCATTTTACCGAGCCGAATACAAAGGCGTGGGTTGGCTCCCTACTATTGACGTCAGGAAGAACAAAGGCGGGCATTACCAGGAAAGCTTTGTATTCGGCTCGGTAAAATGGCTGCGAGTGGATTCAATGACTCTATAAGCTGATTAAGGGCATTGCGAGTCCAGATTTTATTATACACGTCCGTGTTCACGTCGCCCTTCTTTTTCTGCACGTCGCTCCCTTTTCCTGCACGTCGCGCTCTGCATGTTCCACGTTAGTCTTGGTACACACGCGAGCTAGCTCTCACAAACTCGCACTCCTGGGTCACTTTAGAGTAATCGGCCGGACCGAGGACCCCGGAGCTACAAGACAGGTACGCAGCCGAGTTTGTGAGTGGAATAACAAGTTTTGAGTGAGTTCCATTGCATTCAAGTCTCCCGCCACCTGTATAGGAGACGCCTAGATAGGAGTGAATAAACCAGAGTGGGTGAGAAAGTGTGGGTGACTGCGGATTTCATGCGGTGCCTGGGGGTATATTTCTCCCAAACGGAGGTACGTCCCGGGTTTTCCCGATAACCGCCTAATCCTGAGCGTCTGTCCGACGGCACACCACTGGCGAGTGTGAGGGTCGGCGGCACGCTACAATATTTATACTGAATTAAAAGCTTACAGCAAACACGACTTAATGGGATTTTTTGAGGAAACAACAGAAAACCTAAGAGAAAATGATCATCAAAGTCGCACCCCTGCACATTTTCGATGGCCCGCTCACACTTTTTGCCCCCAAGGCCATTTGTACGCATGCGTGCATAATTATGAATTTATTAGTGAAAAGGTCTATTCCTGAGACGAGTTCTTGGAGTCAATAAACTCAGTTCTGAGACCAAAAAGGCTATTGGTACGTTACTATTTCACACGAGAAGACAATCGTACTAACTGGATCAAAAAGCTCCAAGAAAAGCGTCATAGAAGCAAAGTTTTTAAAGCACCACTATGAGCTGCTATACCCATTTTGAGTTTGTAATTCCTTAGTACCTTGCCTTGTGAGGAATGTTGCATGTTACCAGCTAGCAGGCTAACAAGACCTTTCTTGACCATTATCACATGGCCGTCTTCGTCATGAGGGTAGTACACCTGACCAATCGCTCCGTTCTCGCTGATGTCAAAGGAAAACCTACCAACAAATATTTTGGTTAAGAAGTAACTTCAATAACCATCCTTTCCATCTGTTAAAACTAAAAAGCAATCAATACACAAGAGACAGCTAAACTCGAAGTGTACTTTAAGATCCCTTTCCAGGTTTTCTTTTTTTCAACCCTTCAAAAGGATAATTTCACAGTTCACTATTTATAACATTAACTCTCGAAAAAGGCAGTCCCTCGAGTAGTCTGTTGGAAAAAGTGAATGTGGGGATCCTCATTTTGCGTATTAATTACTCTCGGGGGTTGAGCCTGAGAGGGCGCTCTTTCAAACTCGCCTCTTCTCCTTTTCACCGGGAGTACACGGGCTGACCGAAACAGTACGGGTCACCATTTCAGCCCTGTGCAGTGGGCCACACCACACTTACCTATAACTGCAACCCCACGAGTGTTGGAGATATTTTAATAGGGGACACGAAAAGAAATAAATAAACAAGATCAGGAGGTCTGTTTCGTCCCTTATTAATTCCTGAGAATTCTCTTACCGGAGGACTCACGTCCTCCACCCTGAAGGGGATTATACAGCTCCTTCCCTGGCGTTCCTCGCAAGCTTCCAAGCTTACATGAAATCATGACAAAAACGAGGCCTTTTCAAGAAATTTCTTTCAGCATAGTCACTCTGCCTAGGAACTTCATTCGATTTGTTCTTTGCGTTGGTCTCTTCCTTTCAGAAGCAGCAGACGTGTCGTATATCCAATTTGTTATTACAAGGGCGATTTTATTCAATGCAGCAAGTTTTCCAATGAGCATTAGACCTTTAGAGAGGCTTTCGTTTTGCTTGAACCCATTTCGAAATAGTCACGTGATTGAAACCGCAGTCAGAAATTTGTCCTCAAGTCGCTTAAGCATGAGAGTTGTGCAACCCAAATTGCCCATAATGAATTCCGTCTCACATTGTTCATTTATTCGTCCTCCAAGCTTCCTCATCAACGTCCGTCAACGTCTATTGAATGTAAACACGATCTTACAACATTTCTGTGGGTTTTATTTGACAACGGAACAACTAATTATTTGTTCCATCACGCACACATTTCACCCAATGCGGCCCCCCCAGGTTTTTGGTTGTTCCCTTGGTTACCTGCCGAGTGACGCTGTTGGTCCTGCTTTCAAAATGCAATAGCAACCGTTCCTACATTACTTTATAAAGGTCTACACCATGAGGTAATTAGATCGACTAAGAAACAAATCTCCCCCGCTGATGTCCAGGGACAGATCTTTAATCTTTGCTAACTGTGAATTATTATACATGCCACATGATCCTAGTGCAACCCAAACTTACACTTGAATCTGATTTTGTGTATGTGGAGGTGTTTGAAATTGCAGATCCGAACATTTGCTGATGCAACTGCCGAGTATCATCTTGCGAGGTTTCAGGGGACGCAGTGCTTGCGGCACTATTTGAAGCAGGTTGTTTATGAGTACCTCTGCATTTTCGAGTCCTCTAGGTTACTCTTTTAATTGGTATTCCCTTAATTTCTGGTCAGCTATTGAATCACGGTTTACATAAGAAACTCGCTAAGAAACTTACCACTCGCCAAAGTCTCTTTCCTCGTTCAGAAGCACTGCAAAAAACATTAAAAGCAGTACGGTAAAATGGGACAAGATGTGTGAGAATCTGCAGGGAACTAACTCGCATTGCAGTAAATCAGTATTTGCCCCAATAACCTCTCAGATTTGGTACTTAATTAGACTGGTTTATAGGTCATTCGGTCAGTTGGTCAGTCTGGCATGTGGCTGATTGGTCAGGCAAACAGTTTTTAGCAAGACGAAACTGTGTTTTTTTAATCAAGTTGTCTGAGTATTTGCAAGGCATCGCCAGAGATCCCTGTAATGGAACATTCAAATGAGAAAATTGTAATCGTCTTGGGTCTTTGACCACTCAAAGTAAAAAGGAAAAGACTTTCCGTGTGCGTGTCACTTTTTTAAATTTAATGGCTCGGCTTCTTTATTCTACGTGGGAGACTTTTCGGGGGGAAATTTTCAATGAAGCATTCTGTTTCTTTCGGCGTCTTCACAATATTGTGGTAAATTGTAATCGGACAAGCAAACATTCGTTTTGTTGGATGTGGAATTTTGATCGAGGGTGTCTGTGTTAAGTTCGGGGAACTTTTTTTTGGCGTGATTCATTTAGACTGAGTTACTGTTTGTATATAGTGTTTATTATGACGACGCGTAAACAGCCTGTGGACACAATACCCTGGCAACCATTGAGTAATGTGTCTATCATTTTTCACACAAAGCTATCTTTGAATGATGTTGAATATCCGCCGAATTCTATGATATGCGAGTGCGTGATTAAGTTGAGCATTTCCATTCACGTCCATATAAAACCTCTGTTACCCTTTGAATAGGACTTGATCGCCTGGAAATGGTACACAATGGACTTCTAATTACACCGGAGGTGGACGCAAACCCAACAGAAAAGAAATAAATACCTTTTTCTTCTTCGCTGGCTACAACCGCAGAGTAAATTCGCAGGTATATTTCTTGGCTCCCACCACTTTCATTAGTTTTGACCAATAAGAGTCCAATCTATGATAAAGTGATAAAAATTTGCCAAATACATTCTGACTTTGCGAAAATGGGAACTCTGTTTTCTTTTGAAGTACCGTTTTGTTCAACGTCACAGTTGGTAATTACTTATAATGGTAAACCCTGAATTCTGTTAAAAGAGACCAGGAAAATCTGGAAAATAATGAATATCAGTTTCTTTTCTCAAAAGGCCTACTATTTCATTCTTGCTTATTAAACAAGAAACAATTTTTGCTTTCTGAGAGGACATCTCCGAAAGTTAAAACAAAGAAATTCTCAGGTATACAGTTTTTCTTGCTGCCTTCTTCTCAAGAAAAATGTCCTTTAAGTTATCCATTTCCTTGTCGTGTCTGGTTCCCGACGTAAATTCAGTCAGGAATATAATGAATGCACTTTCAGCTTTTCTTGCAATGAGTACGTGCCGTATAGCTTTCAATTGGACAACCTGGAAAACTTCGTGTCTTTTTTTCTCCAAGCGTGCCATGAAGAGCCCGCGCCACATACAATTCCTGTCTGTTTTTCTTGCTGCCACTGAGGACATGTACCGGTAATAATCAGTTCATCTAGGCCGAAATATTTTGTGTCAAATCTCTTTTACTAACTTGCCACATTATGAAAACCTACATTGATCCAACCTCACTTTAAGTTTTGCCCAGAATTTTATAAATAAAATCCAGAGAAAACCGGTGCGTGCACAGGGACATTTCAATAATTAATGCATCATTCATTCTCTTTCACAGACAAAGTGCGGAATTAGGGTGAAAAGAGAACGAAAAAAAGTTGCTCAGTTCGATGAGACACCTTGCAATATCACGATAATTTATCAAAAGTCTCTCACTGACAAGGGCGGATGTAGAACCAGTTCGGGGAGAAGCATATTTTTTGGGAGGCAAATGAATATATTAATCTCTTTACGTACCCTTTTGTGGCCTTGCGGAAAAGAAAAGCTAATATGGGAGGGCATTTCAGGCGCTTTCGGGAGGAAGAGGCAATACTCTCTCGTATAAACAGAGGTCAGAGAGTGATATTACTGAAGGATCGTACCTTCGATTCAGCTTGCAGAGTTCGGACATTTTTCAGTTCCGTGGAAGAGTGGAAGCTGTAGATATACTCTGTGTCCGGCTTAAACCGGATGAAACTGGCCAGGACGGGACTTATCAAACCGTTGCTAATGAGGAGGACCAGGGCGAGCCTAAGCACAGAGATGTCGCACCGAGGACTGACCCCATGTGCTGGTAAGGTCATCTTGGAAGAATCCCCTGTTCCAGTCTCAGTAAAATCTGACCTCGAACACTTCAAAGCTCTGAAAAAAAGTATTGAACAAGTAAACCAGGTTCAAAATATTGTTACATGGAGGAAGTCGGGGGTAGGTCGATTTCAGAATCGCTGCACGGTAGCTTGAATAATATCCTTCAATCTTCTCGATCCCAACCCTAAAAACGAAAGAGAATTGGGCTACATCTTGTGACGTTCCATAAAACAAAACAAACATAATAGGTTGTTTATTCCATGACCAACACAGAAACCAAAGCGAAACCCACTCTAATAAACTTGCTCCGTACTTTCCCCACCCAGGAACCAAACCGTAGTTATTAAATAGTAAAAAAAAAAATGGTTTGGAGAAACACACCACTTTATAACACATGTAACGCACCAATGGTGGCATTAAATTATTTGAATCCAAGAAGCGGTTACTTTGTCCTTTTCCACTGACTATGTTTTCACAAAAGACAAAAACTCCACGAACTGAAACATACATCGGTGATTAAATGTAATCCTTCCGGAATTAATTTCACGGCAAAGTGTCCCAAATTGAAATCGGCATTTCAAATATTAATAGGCCTCTGTCACTGACTTTGAACACGTCACTTTGTGCCATCGCACTCGTGATCTTGGCTTTTTCATGAGAGAAAAAGGAGATCGTGAAATCGGGGAAACTCCTTCTGCTGATAGTATTTCTAACCAGAAATCAGGAATCATATTTTACCCATTGAAGGAGATGGTGTAATTCCCGTGTGGCAAGGGGGCAACTAGTGGGTGAGGTGATCTCAGAATACAACCTCGCTAGGTTTTTGTTTTGAAACGCCTGAGAACACTACCTTCATCGACGATTTCTGACCAGTGGCGTTTCGGCGCGGGGGGGACTTGCCCCAAGAATACTTATAGCTGAGAAAGTAACAGTCACATTTATTTATCAAATATTAGAACCAAAACCCCAAGAAACAACACCAGCAATTAAAAGCAATGATGTCGGGACTATGAGTAAGGTTTAATACTTTTTTCTCCCAACACCATGCGTGTAGAATGAAATACAAGCCACGTTCGCTTTTGAATATGCCCAGCTATTCCTGACCTTGAATATTCACAACTCTTACTCTCATATGCTACTAAAAGAGCATCGTACGTGGGAACTACAATACCATAAAAACGGTTGGGGACTGCGGGAGTTGCCTGGGATCGTAGGATTAGTAATTTTCTTCGTTACCACCCCAACAACTGTGCAAAGTGATGGTGCCAGCAAACGTTTCTTTCTCCAAAGGGTGACCTTTCCAGCCGAAAGGGACAACCTACGACCGCATCTCCACCATACGAAAGCATGACAGGTACAATCGGCAGCTTAGAATGCTAACTTATTCACGAGCCTCCCCAATTAACAATATTCTGTACTCGTTGTTTACCCTACTGAAAAACCACTACAAAATGCAACATCAACTTGTAATCGCGTCAATCCTACCGTTTGCACAGCCAGATCCTTCGTTGTCTTCCCTCCCGAATAAGGTAACAACAATAGTGTTAAGTACAAATATACTGCCTATATCTGCTATCATCAACCACCACAAAGACAGAGCTGCATGTGTCAAGAATTGTAACTGAAAGCTTCGAAATGTGTCAGTGTTAGTGCATGCGATGAGGTACACCGAGCTTCCACTAAGGTTACTGCAAATAAGACATTGCCATTAGGGAAATCTTTAGAGCAATCCGATTGGCTTCCTCTTTTCCCCTGTTTAAATAATAGATTCGTCCGCAGAGATCTAGTGCACAGCGGGCCTATAATACTAAACACGGAAAAGAGGCAGAAACAACTGGTTGTAGTCAAAAGATTCTACCCTGAACGACGATGTCACTCCTGCAGTGATTAGGCCAATGTGTGAAAGCACCTGCGCAAGTTTTGCTATGTTTGGTACACTGACGATCAGAAATACTGAAGCTGAAACAAGAGGAAGTAAATGAAACTGGTTCGTGTTATTTTGGCAAGAATGTCTGCACACCTATGTGCTTGAAATCAAAGCTGACTACGCAAGTGGATTTCCTTTTAGTAAGTACTGTGTCAGTTTTCAGGAAAGATTTCTTTCTCGTAAAGTACATTAAAGTTCCAGTCGCTGGTTATACTGTTGAAAGTTTCATTTGATTTTTAGATACAAGAGACACAGGTTTAAGACATGTCGACCTAATATCACTCAGAAACATGTATAGAATCCCGATTTCTGCCGGGCAAAGGGGCCTATATGTGAGAACTCTTGATGAACTGAATAGTTGCAATTATATAGCCACTTTTTACAGACTGGAGTTATTGTCATCATTTTATGTGAAAACATCATTGGTAATTTCACTATATTGTGATGCAATTGTTTTATTGCTGGTGCATATGAATATCTGGGCCAGAGACTCTGCTGGATAGTGATAGACCAACTACCCGGGTTATCACAAGCAGATACAGATGTCCCACATAAAGCAACCCCAGATTAATCTTTTTAAATTAAAACTTATATTGTTTTCTACGTCTGCTCAAAATGACAGTTAAACCTGTTGCTGTGTTGCTGAGATATTTTTAATTATGTAACACAAGTCATTTTTTGTTCTGTTTAATGGAAGTTTACACGGTTCACCTTGAAACTCTGTCCAGTTAATGATTTCAAATTCTCAATACTCACACAACAATTTGAGTTCTTTACTCCCCTGGGACTTGTTTGTAGCCTTTACACTTTATGAAACTCACGGCTAAATCCAATTGGACAGAACAAAAAAGGAACCAAATAGAAAAAGAGATGTCGTGTGTATATGAGATGATCTCTGCAGAGCATTGTTGGATTTAAATGAAATCTTTAGGTTTGAAAAGATAACATTAATTGTAAGTTTAAGTTGGATTTTGGGAGAAATTAAATGTTACTATAGGGTTATGTTTAAGAGAAATCCTCTGATTATTCAAGACCTCTTGTTGAACTATTTAAAGACTTGTTTTAAATACACGAATTTTAATCTTAATAAGATGTCTCCCATCAATGCATCATTATTATTCTGAAATTTGTAGTGGTTTCGAACGCCGAGTGCCCCTAATGATCAGCCTTGTGCAGGAAGGGATACCCTTAAATGATTAATGTGAACGATCCATTCAACATACACTTCAAAAAAACTGAAATGACCAAAGTGTCTGTTTACCATGAATTCAGAATGCTGGGCTCAAAAGCAGCGACCTGATGTAGCAGTGCTCACACACGAAAAACATGGTACTAGTCGGTCACTTCCTTTCCCCTTTAAAATGATCATTGTCCGTTTGTATCCTTGTTCCGGGCAAATTTGCTTTTAAAATTCTCTTCTAGTAATCGTCTTTATTGGAATAAAATGAAGTGCATGTCTTTAAGCTTATATAAATGTACATTTTGGTGCAGGCTATTTTCCTGAAAAAATTAATGTGTGCAGTCAGAATTTTGTTGTTGTGGTGAAAAGTTACATACGTGTTGACGTCATGTAACATTTTGTATCCTCGGTGTAGCAGAAATCCAACAACTGAAAGATTGTGGGCAATGTAGGTGTTTTAGGTCAGTCGAAAAAGATTAAGTATGTTATTGTAACCCTTAAAATACCCTACTCTATTAGTTGTGCCCTTTTTGGAACGAGGGAATTTCCATTACCCCCAGGCCAGTTAACGCCAAGTATCAGTGCCAGCGCTGTTCACGGGCAGCTGGAGGTTGGGGCAAACATGCCCCCTACAAACATCCCATACAACTGCGCAGATTAGGCACCATTATTTGTGCTTGAGCGGATGCGGCATTGTAGCACGGACGTGTATAATAAAATCTGGACTCGCAATGCCTTTAATCAGCTTATAGAGTCATTGAATCCACTCGCAGCCATTTTACCGAGCCGAATACAAAGTTTTCCTGGTAATGCCCGCCTTTGTTCTTCCTGACGTCAATAGTAGGGAGCCAACCCACGCCTTTGTATTCGGCTCGGTAAAATGGCCGCTGGTTGGCTTCTTTTTCATACAAAGGCGTTGCAAGTCCAGGTTTTTTTTATATATACGTCCGTGCATTCTAGAAGGAAATTGTGGAATTCCCCTTTCATTCCCGGCTCAATGATTGGCGAGATCAGTTTGTAGTCTGCGCAAGGAACCCTAGCAACAATTGCAAGTGAATTGTTATGTCACACACACACCCATCGTTTCTAGACATTTTAATGAAAAGGGCCAAAAGAATACAAACGACCAACTGGAGTTCTGGTAACTTGCCAATAAGGGTGTAATGAGGTAAATAGAAGAACACACAAGCACAATCTTCGGCATAATTCATCCTCTCAAATTCATCAATGCATGAAAAGAAACATTTAAGTTTGTCAAATCAATCTTTAAAGAGTGGATAATCATGATTTTCAAAAGGGGGCATTTGGCAATGTGAATAAGGCGAGGCAATCAACTTCTCCCCCATAGGTATCGGAGGGGTGCAAGAGGTGCGCTCACTCCCCCCCCCGTAAAAATGCAAATAAAACCAGAAAAAAGCGGAAAGCGAGAAAACCAACCAAAAAAGAACAAACTGATTAAACGTACTTTAAACACCTCCAAGATGGATCCTTGCACTCTCAGTCGTTGGTTTTTTAACTAACGATTCGTTTCCACCCCCTTGAAAATACCACCCTTCAAGAAAAATTAGTCTGTCCCCCGGAAAATAATCCTGGAGACCTTTGCTTTCTCTCGGTAACTTACTCGCCAATTTGACCGTGGCAAATGGCCATTCCGACTTCTAGATAGAAATTAACACAGTGGTTTGCTTTCAGAGGCCAAAGCGGGCTGCTTCAGTCACCGGAATGACAATCAAACCCGGAAAGTGCAGTGTTTCCATTTTTTGTTGATCTACCGTAATTTCCAATAATTTAGTTAGGTCCCACCACTTTTGTTTGACCTGCGAACCGACATCATTGTCCTCTAATCTAAGGTGCATTCTGCGCACCCAGAGGACGCCATTGAGGTTTACAATACGTTCTGTCATTATAATCTTCATCAGAAAATAAGAACAGGCTTGACTATACGAAATCAAGTTAAACATACTAAAATCAAACAAAACATTTGTTAAAAGCCAACCATGCAGTTTGAATATTTGCCTCATGCGGGACATGCACTTTGTTTAACATGGAAACGAAGAAGTTTCCGCTTTGCACAATTTAGTTTCAATTGTCCGCAATCTTTGCTATGCAAGGCTGTCACTGTCGAGAGAAGAAAACCTTCTGCAAACTGTGATAATATATTATGGGGATATATAAATTGTACGGTCTCCGTTTCAAACAGAGTGTATGCTAATGTTGGAATGCCTTTATTATTGCACAGGAATTCCAATGTAACCAGTGAAGCACTAACGAAAGCTATGGCGATATGGATGCAGGACGCTACAAGAAATTAATGTAAAATGTCTCATTTCTGTTTTTTCATAAAGATGAAAAAGCAAAAGTTACAATATAACAACTCTGGGCCGTGAAGTACATATCGTTCACGAAACTATAGAGCACGGTTCAACAATACCATGAAACACATGTTTGTTGCAATTACATCTCTAATGTGAAAATTGAACACTTACAACAAACACAAGATCTTACTGTTTCTGTCCATACAAATGTTTCCATCTTTGCTTGGGTTTCATTATCGTATTACTTTTTTATACGAAAAGGCCTTAGCGGTCGGTTGAAATGCAATTATGAATGTGCAAGTGGCAGTCAGTCTTGGCCTTAATTTATGCATTTAACGTGCAAAGTTTGAGAAGGAGCACTTTGAAAAAATTTTAGCTGTATTAAACATTACTCTGTCGTCACACTGAAAAATGAATATAAAAAAACGTACTATTTCCAAACGTCAATACTCAATCACTAAACATATCCATAAACACTCTTAACGTGTTTAGGATCACTTACACAGGTTGTCAGAGTGCATGTCACTAAAAAAGTGTTTACATAAAACATTCTATCGTTGAACGTAATTATGGTTTAGTCATAGAAGGAGGAAGGGGATACAATTCTGAAGTTTGCTTAAACACAGCTCGGAATTCACTCCTTTCCTGTATTAGTTATTTTTTAAAATTATTTCACAACCACTGGGGGGATTGGATTCCGCATCTTTCAAACTCTGCTGTCCCGTGTTAAAATTTTAAAACTGACCAAGCATGAAAACATACTCAATCCTATTTATTTTCTTTTGTTCATTCCATGTGCATTGCAAAGTCAGCGGGAAATATACACTTTTGGTTGACCTGTTTCGGAAAAAATGGCGCCGTGCAAGAGAATACATGCGATTTTCACAAAAGTAGTGTCAAAATGACCACAAGATATTACTACAAAACACCTGCCGGCCTGGCGCATGAAAAAAATGCACAAAGACAATATCAGAAAAAATAAAATCCAAGAAGGCAAAGGTGTTCTGGCCCTTTAGGGTTACATGACATTGGCTTGGCCGTTTGATGCTCCTCCCCCTTGGAAAAAAAAGTCTTTTCTCCAACGCATAATCCTGGTGATGGCCATGGCTGTAGGGTTCAAGGACGTGGACTGGGGATCACATCCGGCCAGACTTTTTGACCAGGATGGGTTGCTCCTTTGTTTTGAATTCCCCACACCCCTTGCCATGAATTCAAAAGGGAGAGGGCTATAATAATAATTCTTCAACACAAATCAAACATAAAGTTCCTTGCAAAAACGCATGTTCGGTGGAGAGTTAAAAGGTGTCCAGCGTGCACATAAATACAATCTGATCAATGCAAATTTCTTTTCTTGTTTTTCTTTGTCATCATAATTATGCAGGAATTCACCCTGTAATAGTAACACACCTCATCATGTTTAAAACTATTGCACTAATTATTGCTGTCAAAAGGAGTTCATACTGACTGGAGAGAAGTATATGTTTACTTACCATCAAGGTTGGCAAATAGACAGAAATTCCTCCAGAAAGCTCGTCTGGGCTGTCAATAGTCTAAAATGCCAAAGTCAATTACAACCATGCATCGGAGACACTCCTGTAAGGAACTACGCACGCGCATATGTACGTTGACAGCTAAACGGCTTGCACTAAAGCCCGCCTTTTGTTATACTATCACCTTCCGTAGTAAACACATTGTAATACTGTCCAGGTAAAATAGTGCATCAAGCATCAAGTACGGTAATTAGTCGTAACAGGACAAACACCTATGGAGGGTTTTATCGCGGTTTGTAAAGACCGTCGTTTCCATCAAAAAACGTGGCCCGTAAAAAAAGACAAACAAACAAACAAACACCCCAACAACCCAACAAACAAACAAACACCGTACCAACCAACCAATTGCTTCAAACGTTGAATGTTTGCCGTGTCTAATTCAAATTTTGGGTCATATGAATTAGACACGGCAGAAGTTCGACGTTTGAAGCGGGCCCAATTACATAGCGATAAAATGTGCTACTACCAATGTTTTCATGTTTTTCGAATACAACATTGGAAAACTGTATCAAATTTCACTTTGCTAGCCTATTGACGTTCTAAAAGTTAGGATAGTGTCATGAAGTTTTTTCGGGCCACTGTTGCGAACTTATTTGGTCAAATTTGTGTCCAGTTAATAAAATATCGCATCAAGCGTTTGTTTTGAGGTGTACAGTAAACAGCCTTTTTCAGGTGACCCTGAACCGTTTCGTTGGTAATATTGCTCTGTTTAGCGTCCAATTCAAAGGATTTACCCATTCAGAATAACAAGGGGTAAATGGATCCGAACAGGGAAATCCCACTGGTTTTCCCCAATCGCTGAAGTGCTTTATCATAATCATGACGTCACCCAATCCCACTGATGGCAGTGCTGAAGTTCGTCAACTGACATCATACTGTTGAACTCTGTTGTACTTCAAATGCGTGTAACTGTAAAGACTAAGTTAGGAAAGCACATCTGACCTTTGTTACATGTTTCGGCTTAAATGTTGAAGCAGCTATCTGACTGGAGACCATGTGACAATAAGCTGCTATATACTAGTTCGATTTCAACCTTACCAGGCAGAGGCAAATTAAATGTTTTTAGCAGGACGGTTTTTTATTTCGGAAATACCCTCTCCATGATAAACATGAAAATAATACTTAGAGTAAGGGATGGGACAACTGTCCTGATTTGGGGCCTCACTCTTTACATGATCGTTTGATAAAGCTCACAAGTGTTTAATACTGATGACTGGTTTAGTCCGTTTCATTTTCCAAACTGGGCTACTGCAGTCCTCTGGGGCATCTGAGTAGCTCTGAAACTAGTCCCGACAGTTTATAGCTTGACTGGAAGACAACATGGCCATTTTGAGGTGAGGGCTGCCCGTGGGGTGGCTGCCAAATGTGGCTGGACTATACGATATCCCTGGTTGCTATTACACCTCTTGAACTCTACCACTAAACACTTAATGGAAATATGTCGACCTGTTTACACTAATGAGATAAACCTTTTTGATTTAAGAAAGGCTGTCTAGGACCAAGGCCAAATTTTTGTTCAAATGTGGGTTGTACTTAATAGAATTTGCATGCTTTTGACGTAATGCCACGGCCACTCTGCTCACGAGCAAAGTTTTAAATGGTTGAACTGTGTGAAATCAAAGCACAGACTACATAGGATTTGTTCACACGGCGTGTGTGACCCGCAGTATGACGCGCTACAGCCAATCAACGATCTATTGCCGGACTAATGTCAACCGAGCTAGGTAAGCCATTCGTACCGCTGTACCCAAAACGCACCAGCAGTATGTGCAAAATTCGACTGCCATGGACAATTTTGAATGACAGTAAAGTTGGTTTCATATTAGACACACCTATAGGTTTGTACAGGGAATTTCTGATTTCTTCTCGACATTGGACATTTCCTGTACAAACCACGGGGAATGTCCAATGTCCAATATCAAACTGACTTTAATGTAATTAATTTTGACTGTATGGTCACACATCATAGGAATATCGGCCAGTTCAAACGAGTGCCTGGGGCAAACCAAGGGCAGCTACCGACCCTTCTCTATAAGGACAGGCCAGTGATTGTCTTCTGAGTAGATATGCTTTTATCCATCGCTATCGTAATTGCGCTAGTCGCAAATTTGCCACAATCACGGTGAGTTTTGTTTCGATTGAGTTTTTGAGAAACTTCAGTCTTTGGCTGAGGTGAAAGATCTTAGTATCCAGTACATCTAGTTTTCCTGTTAATAAATTAGACATGCATACATAAATATATATTTGTAGATTTCCAAATTTATTTATGCTTTAATGTTCAAACCCTGCCTGTGGACAGTGTATCGAATCAAAGGAAAAAAAAATTGGACGCCAAAATCCTGAAAAGAAAGTGTGTTCATGTTTTTGATATCCTCCTACTAGTGTTATAAACATTTTGCTCTTCGTCAGTGTATGTTAATTGAAAATAAAAAATATAACAGAACAAACGAATAGAAGAGAAAGACCACATTTGTGGAAATCATGATGCTGAGTAGCTTGTGTGACTTTTGAAAACCCATTTCTGAAGTTTCTGGCCTACTAAACGTGACAAACCAACAATGTTAAAATGAACACTATTAAGTTGAAGTTCCTGAGCTGACTTTGTATCCGCTCTTTCTTCTAGGGGTACAGCGTGTTCATACACGTGCTCTCAGCGCTATTACACGTCCTGTGGATTTTGGGGTGGGAGTAGGTGTACAAGATACAGGTTTGTATATACGAATAGTGAAAATTCTCTCCCTTTGAATGAAACTAAGGACTGAATGAATGGTAGGAAAGTTCCTCACTCCAATAGAGCTAGATTTCACTCGAGTGCCCACTGGACACGTATGTTTACTCCAATGCCCTTGTGCACCACTTAGTTGAGAGTTAGCGCATGCGCACTCGATCAGTTTCCTGTGGATGGAGAGCATTATTTATTTTTAACAAAATACAAACAAATGAAGTTCACAAAGATAACCAGATAACTAGAAATTTATCAGACAACATTAAACCACCGTATTATAATGAACCCAGTCGCACAAAATTGGAAACAAATTCTGAAAAATGTACATGAACTGTACATGCACATGAAAGTGCAAACACAAATCATGGCTGACCAGTCGACCGAGAGCTAAAATTGAAATTGCTCACACCTACAAGGGAAAATTTGCAATAACTTCAACATAATATGGTAACCTTTTTCATGTACTCTTTCAATTATTAAGATATTCAAGCATGTGGGGAAAAACTGGACAACAATAAAATTTTCGAGTTTAAAATACGATTTTTAAGTTTGAAAATGTAACGCACACAGACATTTTTCACCAGATTTCCTCCCAAATGTCACTTATTACAAAATTGCATCACAAAATGAAATATGAAGCCTGATTATATTTCTCTGGTATAAAACTTTACACAATGCGGAAGATCTCCGCAGATGGATTGTGATATAGTCGTTTGCTGGCTGGCGTCGCCATTTTAACAAGCAACAAATATTGACCACGACCTTGTCGAATTGTAGCGCATGCGCACAAACTAAGGGGAAGGGGTGAACATACGTGTGGAAATGGGTCTTTTTAAAGTTATTTCGATCCGAAATCAAAGTGATTTTCCCTCCATGTCGTGTAACTCTTAGTTTCAATCTCCAGCAGAGAATAGGAGTCACAGTAGACGTTAGCTTCTTCCTCTTCCTAAAGGATCATTTCACTTTTGGACTGACAACCCCAGCTATAGGAAAACTTGCGTGTTTAGACTATCAAACTTTAAAGGTATTGCACCCCTGGACTGTTGAGCAGACACAGTAACGAGACTCTGCTCCGTCCGTATCTATGCAACACCCATCATACATCATGTATTACATCGTGAAAACGAAAGAGCACTCGCTCAGAATGAAGAGAGCGTTCGTGCGAAATGTCCTAGACAGATAAGTACAAAAAACTGTTAACTCCCCCGATGAAAGGGCCCTCAAAATAACACAGTAAAGCCAGTTTATTTATACAGTATATTTAAATATTTATCCTCCTCTCTCGTGATACGCTGCACTATCACGAAAACCAATTATTATACACAAATTCAAAGACTATCTCAGGTATTTCCATCAAGAAAAGACAAACACTGTAGTCAGGCTCTCGTAGTTACTTCATTTTCCAGGTCTGAGGTCTCAATTCAAACTGAAAGTTTTGGGAGCTACTATGGAAGTAACGGGCAATGCTGTTCTAGCGCGGAAATCGGTCAAGCTGACCAATTTCCGTATCAAATCATTCTGTATCAAATCATTCGCATTTCATTAAAAAAGGAGAAAACACGGAAATAAAAGTCGTAGAATTACCTTTCATTTCCAGAAATAAAAGGTAACTGAATTTACCTTTTATTTTCAATTGTTTTTGAAAAAATGTACAATCAATTCAGAGCCTTTTGCATCTCTTTGGAGAGACCAGAATACAACACGTTTTGATGATCTGGTGCAGTGTTCTCCATCCAGTGCTACGGCAGAGATACGTGGGATATTCCACTGCAATAATTTCATGCAACTCATCAAGGGCGGCTGATTAAAAACAAACAAACTTGTTCTGTATATTATGTCGGCAGAGTTGGGGTCTATTCCCTAGAAAAAGATAGAGAGAAATGAATGAGGATGGGAGAAAAGACGAGAAAGGCACCTTAAAACGTACCTTCCAGATGTTTGTAAGTTTTCTGTTAATGAAGTGCTTGCATCCCCAGGAAGCCCTTTGCGTCTACTCTACCGATGCTTTTGACTCATACAGCGGTTGTTATAAACTGACCCAGTGCAACCTGTGTTGTTCTTTTAACAGGGATAGCACTTGCTATCAGTGTTGCACAGGATGGACAGGAAGTACTTCAAATGATTGCCCAACACGTAAGTTCACCTCCAATCACGAGAGTCCTTCTCTGAAAGCAAAGTTGCACCGAAGAATATTTGACATAAGGTCTGATAGTCAAATGAGTGACGATAATGGTCTAAACAACTCGCATACAATTTGACATTATATGACTGCTGAGGCCAGTTTCTTTGTCGTACCTACAGCTCTTTGTTATGGCAGTACCAGTTGCCCCCATGGGGGGACATGTACAAGTCCGGATTACTGTAGTAACTGCAACCGAGGCTTCTACTCCCCAAGATGTAATCGTAAGTGATCGAGTTAACACTATGGCCAGAAAAAGTTGCAGCCCAATCTTCTAAGTTCATATCAGTTAACAATAATAAATAAAAAAAGAACCAGGAAAAGTGGCATCTGTAAAGTGGGCCCGATGATAATGTGTTGTACATTTCCTACATATAGATGTATTAGCTAAAGCTTGCAATTTGAATACTAAGAGAAAGAATTACAATGAATTTGATATTATTCAAGAAGAATAATATATTTGGAAAATTTGACAGAAACAGTGCTGTTTTGAAGCAATGCCAGTGCAGAGTGAAAAACTATTGTTGAAATCAAAATATTAAAATATCGTTTGATTAAGCACAAAGTTTTTTAAAATAACCCAATTTCTTCAACGTCATTCCACAGCATCAAACACCTCTAAATCAGTGCCACCCGGACTTGTTTATTTATACCTATTTCTTTGACGCACCGTAGAATAACTCTCGATTACCATCAATGTAACCGAAATCGATCAAATTGATGGCCTTTCCCTATATTTAGGACCTTGCAGTGTAGTTATTTTGTCAGTTCTGCTTCTGTTTTCGTGTAGAAGTTTCGTTTCCTAAGTGCAATATGATATGCTGGAATCTGTTGATTGTTTTGGGGTGGTGATGCAGGTAACATTTTTAAAAATTAAGACAGTATTCACTGTCTTAATCTTGATCGATGTTTGTGATTTTAAATTACAAAAGGTTTTTCAGTCAAGTCTTAGATGTGAAAATACTGTTGTTGAGGAAAGAATTTAAGCAAATAAGACTCCTTTGCAATAAGGAAAACAAGTATCTGAAGACGCACGGCATGTCAAGGTGCTTGCCTCCCCATTAAAACAATGAATAAAAAAAACGAATAAAAATCCCGACACACCCAAACAGACATATGATCTCTTGATTCCCTTTTCAGACATATTTAATAAAATTTCGAGGTAAGTATTAACATGTTTTGTCTCGGCATTTCATTAACACAAAATTATTTTTTTCCACTGTAGAGTGTACAGCTATTCCCAACTGTCTTGAAGTGTTCTGCAGCTCTTCCTCGGACCAAAAGTGTGACCGATGTGATGGTGAATTCGGCTCTGCCCACGGATCAGCCTACATGAAATCCAATGACATGAGTCAATGCATAAGTAAGTTTATTTCATATATTTATTGAGTATTCTGAACTATTCATACCTGACGAAATGATGAGATTGGCGCAGTTGTCCATAACCTATTATAAATAGACATCGTTGCAAAGTTTATAAAAACCTTATTTTTAAATTCTGCTTGTTGTTCTCGACGCATTTAAATCAATCATTAAAGTAAACTTCCGAAAAGATGTGCAGCTGCAAAAAGAACGAACAGAGTCTAACCTTTAATAAAATGAAGAACGAGCAAGGCTGGATAGGACAAGCAAAAGACCAAGCAAGAAGAGAACTAGGAAAATAATAGAAGAAATCGGCGTGTGGAACAAAGAGAGAATAAACGAAAACGTAGGGTTTTCCAGCTTCAGTCAGACTTATAGGTTTCCGTGGTGGACATGAATAACAAACTATGGAAGAATTTGGTAACACCAAACCAGCTAGTCTCTTTTCCGAGTTACAAGTATATAGTCCCGAGAAGAAGCAGCCTCAATTTTTTTCCAAGAGGAAAGCAACCTACTTAAGTCAAAAGCCAAAATCTCTCAGGCCATTTTGTTGCCTTTAGACTTTAGGCTAAATTTACATATTTTTTCACCAGAGCAATGTTCATGGAGAAGCGACAGCAATGCCTGCTACCCAGGAACCTGTACAAATGCCCAGTGCACCTGCAATAGTGGATTCACAGGAACTGATTGCCGAACAAGTGAGACATGAAAATCCATTAAAAAAGAAAAGGCTCTCATCAACTCGTACAATTTTCTTTTACAAAACCGTTTACTCTACTTCCTTACCACTTACAACAGATGTATATATATTCTAGTATTTTTTTCAAATTAATATTTAAAACCAACAATGAACCAAGAAAAGAATGCAGACAATCCGTCCACTGTCGCAGTAGATCAAGTATCTTTTAATCAAAACCCCTTGTTCCTAACACTCTACTAGTATGCCTTCTGTACAATGTCCCTGGAGTAATCCTTGCCTCGGCATTCTGATAAGTGTGATTTTTGCTTGATCTCAAAGCAAAAACTGAACTATCAATCTTACTTAGCTCCAATACCGTTAATTTTCCATTAACCTATAAATTGCTCCATGAGAAGAGTCTGTTTCGATGTCTCCAGGAAATCAAAGCTTTGTAATGATTTTACCAACAGTGGGCAGCAGCCAATCACCAACCCTATCTGAGCACCGTGCTACCCTGACCCTGGGAACAACAACTCTGGAATCACCCTCGGCTCAGGGCAGCACGGCCACTGTCTACACCAACGTTCACAATTTTACAAGCCTGCGGATCGGTTGGACAAGCTCCTACCGACCAAATGGACTACCTGACCCCAGCGGTGGTGGACATCCATATGTCCACAGCCGTGGGCTTGGCGTTGTGAGTGCAAGAGTCACAGCTGTTGTGAAACGTAAGACAAAATCTGCATCCCTGAATTCATGATAATAAGCTGTTAAGATCACACCGGGGCCTAATTGTTCCCAGATTGGTCAAGATAGGGTTTTAACCTAATGTGTTGCACATTCAACTTAATTTCAGACTTATCTCTAATAACACTTAATTTGTTTTTAAATGTGTAATTATAACTTTGGGGAAGAACATTTTATGAAGTGTATCCCCATTCATCATTCTAAAATTAAAAAGGCAAATAAAGAAACTAATGAACCCATAAAGAGTTACATTGTATAAATGTGCTCAGGGAAAATGTTGAAAAAATGGGGTTGAATCTCATAATTTCCGGAAAGTACGATCTTACCTTTGTTTTACTGTATACAATGTGTTCTCATGAATACAAAAGGGGGCTCGAGTGTTGTGTATTCAGTTGGCTCTTGGGACTGCACAGCATCGACAACAGGAAACTTCTTCAATCAGAACAGCCCTGCTACAGATCTGGTATCCTGTGAATATACATTCACTTTGAACTTCAACGCCTGGACACCAGCTACAGGAGATGTGTAAGCCAAAGCAATATGTGATCACATAAAAAAGAACCCGAGATTGATGCCATTTTAAGTATTATCTTAATAAAGTTATTGGATACAAACATGTGGCTATATGAGGAGTACCTTCTTATTCCTACATGTCTGCACAATTCAATATTCTCGCTCTGTGGGACGTTATCATACATTTCAATCGTTTATGTTGCTTTCGAGATGTCTATATTTTCTTAGCTATGGCAAAAATTTGTAATTTAAAAATCATTCTGCAACATTGTTAAGTTATATCAGGCTGCATATGTAGGGCCATATCGTAAATATTACCCACACAGTAAGGTATTCTGTTGCCAACGTAAACGATTCTTTGTTATTTCTATTTTGTACATCTTATTATAGAAAGAGATATGATGTTTATTCAACCAGCGGCGGGTACTTGAAACTTTATGACAGAGATCACTCAAGTAGCATCATCACACGGTACTATAGTGGCACAACCACTTCTGCCTACTCAACTTTCACCTTTGATTTTGTTGACCCCTATCACTGCGTGGGTGCGGGCGGTGGATGTAGAACCACCATGCTGGATGCAGGAAACGATGTTACCTCAGAGGTTTGTGTTATTACAACAGTACTCAAATGCCAGATGAGCATTTGTTGCTGGTTGAAGGGTTTGGAGCCTGATGATATTTTGATTTTGAATCTGACTTCTATGAATCGGCACTGGACGTTGAAAATCTACATGATCGAACGGTCAAGCTAACATTTGATTATAGTGTATTGGCCACCTCAATATCCCTTCCAAGATACCACTGTGTACGTTTCAGGAGGTAGTCAAGTGTTCATCATTTCCTTTAGTGATACTGCTTGTCCCAATTCTGCTTAATGCAAAAAGGTTGTCCCTATCTCTTCCGTATCAGAACATTACATGCAGGCGGTGGTAAATTCAACTTGCATCTCCGCTGAGTACATTGTATATTACATCAATTAAAGTAGTTCCTAAAAATGTGAAAAGTTGCTTTTTAAATATCTTCATCTGTTACAGCAAAATGGGAAGATAGAGTTAGCAGTGCCTCTATTAATTTGTCGAACTTTGTTGTTGTAATTTTGTTTTATTTTTCTCCGCAGGCGATAATTACTGTTACATGGCAAGGCTGGGCTGACAGTTTGGCTGGTATTAAGGGATATGACCTGGTAGTGCGACAGCTGTCAGGTAGTCATGGCAGCGAGATGACAGAAATCTTTGATAGTCCTGCCGTATTTTCTGGTGAAACCAACTCAAGTCAGACTGTAACCTTGCCACATGTTGGTAAGTTCCAATAGTATTTAAAGTGGTCCTATATATCAAATATAAATTGTGCTACTACATAACTTGGAATTGCATGTACTGGTTTGCGTCAACTTGATCATGGCATTGAAAGTCCAATCACTCAAATCTTTTATAAAATAAATAAATTAATGCATCAAAATTAAAAATGTGTTACAGGACTTCCCAATATGTGACATGTCATAATTATTATTGATGTTGCATATTCTTCCAAATGCTTTTCTATTGAAACAATACATATTCTATAGGAACAGAAGTGGACAGGGAAATTTCTTTTCTTGCTTGTTAATGATACATCCATGAATGTGTAATCTCACCT
Source organism: Acanthaster planci (assembly GCF_054643075.1). Taxonomy (NCBI): domain Eukaryota; kingdom Metazoa; phylum Echinodermata; class Asteroidea; order Valvatida; family Acanthasteridae; genus Acanthaster; species Acanthaster planci. The sequence continues at coordinate 1,782,922 of NC_141790.1, read as the reverse complement.
TCTACAATTGTACAGGTGTTTACTCTTTCATCCTTTCTGCTATTGACAACGCCGGCAATGTCAAACTCAGCAGACGCTTCGTGTTCTTTGACGATGATCTAGACGATGTTACTGTCCAGAATAATTCCCCTCTGCGCGTGGTCTCGGCAACTGCAGAGACCAATTATTTGTGGTTGACCAATCTCGACTCCAGCGGACGAACGACCCCCGTGCAGCTTGCTTGGACAGGCCATTTCACCAATGTGCACCACCATAACCAAGGATTATTGAAGCCTATAGGTTCTTATGTCGCTGGTACCATCGATTCCGGTGAGGTTTGGCACATAATTTTGTGGATTTTGCCAAGTCTGGCCATCTTGTAGTCCTACAAAGGCGTAGCAACAGAGAGAGTGGGGGTGGCACCCCAATTATTAATTCAAGTCGGGAAATGGAGTTTCAGTCAGCAAATGAATCCAAAATCGGTACATGAACGATATATGTTCGCCATCGGCATTTTCCCATAAGCATGAAAAGTAGAGTACCGCAGATCTCTTTACAAATTTTACATGATACGAGATTCGCGGACAAGTTATAAGTCAGCAACTTTAATGTGACACGCCCCAAAGAAAATGCTTTCGCTTCACTACTGATGTCCTAGTGTGTAGGCTACTAAAGTGTATGAGTTATTGTCTATGTATCAATGGTAAGGACTGAGGCTGTTTTAATCAATCTGTTTCAATGAGTGGAATAGTGCTAACATCGTGTAAGAATACAGCCGTTTGCTCAATTATACAAAAACACTTTAACTGTTGGCTTTTTGTGCCAGAAAATATTAGATATCTGTTCACCACTTCCCGGGATGCAACGTGTAACCCGGGCTATATGGTGTTTCAGGTTACATGGCTTCTGGCTAGCACCCCTGAACAAAGATAATTGATAAACGGGAAGAGCCGCCGCGCCAGGCCTGGAAAGCTCAATTGGCAGAGCACCTGTCGGTATTCCGGAGGTCTTAGGTTCAAATCCCGCTTCAGTCAATTTCTTTGTTCATCTTTATACTTAATCTCTATTTCTGTTTTGAAATAGAACGTACATCATCTGGCTTCCTTTTTGTATGTTAAAGGTAATCGTGTCCATATTGTGCTATAGTTGTACGTGACACAGCTTTTTCCCGTTTGTAGTCACTCAAACTCTTATTATGCAGTAGAAATCGCTAGGCCTAAGTCTGGCCTGTATTTCTCATATAGATTATGACCAGAACTTTGGCAGGCGTGGCCGTGCAGCTATCCCAAATGCCCTGGGCGTGACAGAGTTTCGCGTCCTTCACGACACTGACCACAACGGTGGCCGAACCACTGTCAACGTGAGTGATGATAACTCGGACAACTGGAGCAATGAGGCCACAAGAACACAAGCCACTTATGACATGCGCATAGTGGATGGTGATTCTGTTCGGTTCTGGGTGGAGGCCAGGGATCTTGTCGGTCATTTTGTGAGGGACAAGGTGTTGGTCCATGCTGATTCATCCCCACCGATTGTTGAAGACTTCTGGTTGGTCCGGGACGGAGAGGTGAACTTGGTCGTACACAATTCTGCTGATCTGCATGAAATGAGGTAGGACAGCCTATTCCATTTTATTTCAATGTTTTATTTTCTGCTCACTTGTGTCATCCACTTTGCTCGAGGTCGGGCCAGAGGTCGTGTGGAGGCGTACAGAAGTGCCTTTTTTTGTTGGGACACAATCATCCATCCAGATCCTTCCTGGAGCTGCACTCTGTGTTGATGGTTACAGTTGGATTACAGGTCCTTGATGACACAAGTTGTAATCTTGAGACTTCTAGTGACCTTCATCCGATTCACGCATAGCAGACTAAGATCCCAAAACTCAGTCAGTACTGGCCAAATGGATCTTTGTTGTTTGTTGTATATAAAATGCTTTAATTAAAAAGGACATTTGGGACTAGGTGATCCAAACCAAGCTGATAATAAACCAGAGATGGTCAAAAGAGATTGCAAGTTACAATCTAAAAAGCTGTCAATACCGTCGAATTTAGCTTTCTTGTTACGGTCAGTTTTCAAAGGCTACACACTAGTCCGCCTGTGTACATTGAATAGTCAGTGGGGTATATATCACCCACTTTTGTGGTGGGGATGGGCTGTTAAATCACCTCCACCCCACACACACACACCCGCACACACTTTTTTGTAATGAACAAAAAAATCCAAACAATTAAAAATCGAAAACACATTTCAAAGTAATAAATATGTAATTCGTATGTCAGATTCTCTATGAATTTAATACACATTAGATTTAGACCTACATTTTTATCATGAACATTTCCCACCATACATATATATAGTATTTGGTGTCGCCCCCTCTCATTTTCCAAATTTCCATGGCCGGGCAAGTTATCCCTCACCTTTCCCCATCCCCAATTTCCAACACAGATTTAGGCTACTTAGCATACATTTTTGGCTAACTAAACCTGTTTTGGCAAATGAACGGAGCACTATAACGGTATTTACAATTTCCCCGAAGACTGAACATGTCAAACAAACATGTGCCGCGAAGAATGTCCCCGCGTGTTTGCGGATTCAGTCCCTGGCTATTTTCGATTTTAAAGGATTGGGCGTTGATATCTACCCTTTATTACCAAGAGTTGATCTTTTTGTTTAATAATTTGATGAATGATATTGTAAATTTTGATATTTCTGTTAACAAATCTCTGTACTGTGTATGTTTGAAATTTAAAAGTTTTAGTTCCAGACGTTGGTTCCTTCAAAGCTCCTGAGTTTAGTTCAGTGTTAAATTTGTTTAGTGTCCTTTTAGTGTACGTATGATTACAGTACTTACGAATATCAAAAAAAATCTATATTATTTGAACTGATGCACTGTCAACTTCTTTTGTCCAAAGTGTTGCTTTCAGGACTTACGACATTCATAGTGGCATAAAAACCATCGAGTGGCGTCTTTTTGATAATCACACTGGCACTGAAATGGAACATGGAAGCCAGACAGTTCCTGCAAGGAAGGTCAGTACGGTAAGTCTATGAAAATTTCAATTGACGAACACTCCAGTATACTTCAAGATATAAAGGTTACTGTGAAACTGTAAAGTTCGTTTAATGCCTTTGTCTCCTCAGAATACTGAGGTCTGTGATCCAGTCAGCTGTTTGTGTGTTCCGATTGGTGACTGCTACGCCGTGGACTATGGTTTTAAACCAACGTACCACATCGGTGATCATGAATTTGATTACTTCATCAAATTGACAGTTACCAACCATGCAAGACTGGTGACTACTAAGACAATCAAGGTACGTAGGCTTCTATGTACCAACGGGCCTTTTGAATAAGTTCACAAATATGACCCTAATGACCTCTCTATTTGCACAAACGTATAGGTATCAGTTGACACATCCGCTCCACAAGCCGGGGTGGTGCATGATGGGATACGTGGATCCAATGAGGTGGACTTTCAGGAAGGCAATGATCTCTCTGCTCACTGGGAAGGGTTCTTTGACAAGGAGAGTGGAATCAAGTTTTACCAGTATCTTTTTGATAAATCCTGCTGGACTGGAAATACAACAATCGGCAGTATTAGCGACGCTGTAAGTTGCATTTTTTTGGAATTTTTCATTTAAATTCCCAAAATTCTTGTGACGATATGAAGGAGGCACTTTTACTTTATAACCTGAATAATCTATTTATTTCTTCAGATGACTGAAACCACTTCTACATATGCCAGTTGGACAGCACCTTCTCCTGGTCGGTACTTTGTAACCGTCATTGCGTATAATCGAGCCCTGGAGCCATCCGAGGCAATCTGTTCTGATGGTGTCGTGATAGACACGAGCCCACCTGTGTTGTCACAGATTTCTATCGGCTATGCTCGGGTGTGGCCTGGTCTGGCAAAGGATGCTGAGGGTCGGGTGTGGTTTGTCGATGAACACCGCAGAAAGATGGAATTGATTAACGCATCCAGTCGATGCAGGTATGAAGATGCCACAGAGATACTGACGAGCCTCATGATCATGTTGCCTTTTCTCTGCTCACAGGTAAAAGGGATAAACCACTTGCAAACAGAGAGGCTGGAATGACACTAGCATTTGTAACTCCGGTCTTAGTAATGCTGGTGACATTTGGAAAAACCAGCTTTGGGAGAATTTCCCGAGGTCTTGAGCAATGTGTTTACACATTTTTGACCTAGACCTACGCAACTGGGCAGTTCGCTCTGCAGTTAAGATTGTTGTTTGGTATACATAGAAATCTAAGAGGACGACAGCTTCTTGGTGATAACCACCTCGTTTGTTTATGTACATGGTTCTATTTGTATATAAACACTAAAAAAACATTAGCAATATTGAAAGGCTGTATAGCCTTGGGTAAAACACTTTGTTACTGTTAAATTTTTCCACCATTATATTCCTAGGCCTGTTTCTAAAGCTGATTGTCGTGGAGTATTATCCTGCTTTGTGTAACTGGACGACTAAAATAACAATTCCTAAATATTCAGGTGTTGTTACAATTTTTGTTGAACCCAGTTTTAGGGCTACTCTGGTGACTGATATGTCTTTTTATCCTGAGATGGTTGGCACCAACGACTCTTTAACAATACTCCAAGGAGATATGGACTGTGTTTGGATCTCAGCCATTCAGCAAAAATTCTTCTTGCCAACCCACAAACATGTAAGTGTTTCATCGCCATGATTTACTTCGTGGAGGGAGTGGCCTCTCCTGTAGACGCCGCAGGAGCTAATTAAGGTGTAAAAAAATGGCTTGGCTGGCGTGTGGCGAGCCCCCCCTCCCGCAAATCGGGATAGCCTGGGAAAGGCCCCCCACAGTACTGTGATGTACTTTCGGTGGGTTTTAAGAGCTGTAGAGGCTAAGGGACAGCCACTGAAGCATTTATATACCTATAGGACGGACTCGGGGCTCTGCAGCCCTGAGAAATGATACGACCTCTTTTGGCGAGGCCGCTCCCGCCACCACGTAAAAATCATACCGCGCCCCAGGGTTAAGATATAATAAAGATGTATTGAGATAGTCAAGCATGGAAAATATTAGACTATCTGCTTGTTCTCTGTGCTTTTGGTCAACACAAGCATTTTTATTTCACAAGAATCTACTTTTCCAAGGATGTTGCCTAACTTTCTACATCTGAAAGGCCATGGGACTGAGAGGCTAATTGGACACAGACATTCCGATCGTGAGAAAGTGTGGGATTTAAGTCAGATTCCAACAGTTTTAATATGAATTCCACAACTGTAATTGTTTGTGTTGTCAATTGCAGGTAAAGATATCCTGGACAGGTGAAGATGCAGAGAGTTCCATCTTTGACTATAAGATCGGCCTCAGCAGTGACCCCTCAAACCCCGCCCCTGACCTGGTGACCTTTACATCCACATCAGGTCACAATCACTTCATGATGTACCACCCCGATATCAGCCAGGGCGCCGTGTTCCACTTGGTCCTGAAGGCAGTGAACAAAGCTCAACTCTCAACATCCAAGGTCAGAGGTTCATCAATTGATGGACCATCAAGTGTGATGGATGTAAAGCTGGAAAAAAACAAACAATTGACAAAGTGAAGGTTTTAATTAACCAAAACGCGTGAAAGTATCAAGTTTGGCAGTGATTTTGATGGCTTTTGTCATTCTCCAAATTGTAGGTAATTGGTCCAATTGTAGTGGATACCACCCCACCCGTGTTTGTTGGGCGCATCTCAGTCATCGCCGAGGATGACTTCTTGGTTGCGAAATGGGGAGACAAAGACTTCACTGATGATGAGGATACCGATCTGAGGTACCAAGTCGCTGTTGGTGAGTCAACATAACGTAGACTTTGTTTAGGAAAATGGTTCGTCGAACATTAGCAAATATCAGTCTGCTAAGGCTAGTTGAGCGTGTCTCCCTCCTTACTGCTTCAAATGACGCACAATTTTCTTTTTTTCTTTGAGAGAATATTCTGGTCGAACCAAATGAAATTAAAATCAAGGGATTCAACGTTTTCTTACTCCCAAAGTAACGAGTATTTCTGCATCATTGCAGGTAACAGTCCTGGTGGCACAGAGACCCTTTCATACAAGACAGAAAAAATTTACAGAATTGGTCCTTGCGCATCCCAGTCATCTTGTGCTGCATTCGCATTGGATGACTTACACTGGCATCTCCATGGTGACCATGAATATTATGTGTCAGTCAGAGCACAGAATGGCGCTGGACTGACAATAGTGGGGATCTCATCCGTTTATAGACACATCGTGCAGTTGCCATCGCTAGGTATTGTATTGGATGTTGCTCCGCCAGGAGAAGAGGTGACTGTGGACTTAGGGGTAATTATGTGCTTAAAGTAAAGAGACAAACTTTAGTTCTTCTGTTTTGGGCGTAAATCACGTTTATAAAGGTCTGTCTTTTGGAAGTATTATGGAGATAGTGTTTGAAAACACAATTTTTAAACATAAATATAGAAGTGGAAATTATGTTCCTAAAAAAAAATCAGCATTTAAAAGTGATTATAAAGATGAACAAAGAAATTGACTGAATTTGGAATGTCAGTGGCTCTTGGAGTCACACCCCAATTAAACACGATACAACCTGGGAAGTGTTGAACAGGGATCACTCGGAGAGGATGCGACTTTTTAACATAAACCATGAAAGAATTCCTTGGCTACATGGTGTTTCAGGTTTCAAGGTTCTGGCTAACGCCCCCCGAACAGAGAAATTGACAAATGGTCAAAGCCACCAACATAGGGCTGGGTAGCTCAGCTGGCAAAGCACTGAAGGTATTGCAGAGGCTGCAGGCTCAAATCCTGCTCAAGTCAATTTCTTTGTTCATATTTGTAATCGTTCATAAGCGGCTAGTCAGTTTCCCTAAATGATTTGTTTCAGCATTTAAAAATAACAAACACGGAGTGATTTACTTTCGCAGACGCTGTCATGAACTGTTGTTAACTACCAACGTACCAAGACTGATATGAATCTGAAATATGCGTGTTCCCAACCCTACTAGAAGGCCAATACGTTACCCTGTCTGGCAATTTAATCTCATACTAGGTGGCCAAAGACATTGATGTACAGACGGACAACACGAGCATTTCTGCTCTTTGGTATGGCTTTGAGCATCCCCACCTTGACATCAGTTATGAGATTGCTGTTGGATTACAAAATGGGTCGTCAGATGTCAGCGGTGGTTTCATCGATGTTGGCAACGCAACCTTCTATCGTTTGACTGGACTGGACCTATCTCCGCTCCTGGTAACACCCCCATTGAAATGGTTTCCATGAGACATTGTGTCACGTGTGACGCTTGCGTAATTCATTTGAAGATTCTGTAGTTTGTGTACAAGTTGCAGTCTAAAACACACGTCATCCGTCGTTATTTTCGTTGAGTTGTGTTTACGATATTAATTGAAAAAGAGGTGCTTTTTCATTTTGTCTCTTTGTTCTCCATTTGTCTTTCACAGACTTATTACGTCACTGTTCGTGCCAACTCTGAAGCTGGGAGCGTCAACGTTGCCTCAGATGGCGTCAAAATCATTCAGGAGGGTCAGGTACTTGAGGGAGCGGTGATCAAAGATGGACTAAGTTGTGATGAAGATGGAAGTAAGTCCTTATTTTTTAACATGCAAAACATGTTGTTTTACTGTAACGAATTTATTTAAGATTGATTGACCATAACGCTTGAAGTTCTCTCTTATCTTCTTCAAGCTTGGATTTGATCATGCCTGTAGATGTCTGTAATACCTTAGTCCTGGTACTAAAGACAATACTGCTCCTTCAACCTTCCCCCTAATCTATTCTCTTTCTCTCTCCTACAGCATCTGCTCCTCAAGGGTTGAGCCATCACTCACCCGCTGCTGCTCGACCCTGTCAAGATAACACCGCCTTCCAGTCCTCCACCTCAGAAATCTCAGCTCATTGGACCCTCCCAGAGATGTTGGAGCCCTTCGTGACTAACGTCGTTTGGGCAGTCGAGCAGGAGATTGAGATATACCTTGGTAAACCTATTTTCCTTCTTGAGCTTTATGAGCTGTTACTCACCTCAATCTCAAATTTGGTTGAGACTCACAGTACAATAACAAAAATGACATTTGCAGTATTTGATTTGATATAAATTAGTGTAGATTTGATTGCCTCGACCAATATGCATTTAATAGTTATGTGAATCAGTTCAAGGTAAAAGTAAACAAAGTCAAAATTCTTTTGCCCATGATCTGTCAAATCACAAAACATGTAGCGCTATTGAATTTTTAAATGTTAACGGCAAGCATGAATTCTACGTTTCCCACAGACAAAGAGAACACATCTAGGAAATGGATCACTTTGCTTGATAATCATGATCTGGGCATGGCATTCCAACATGTTCAGGCCGGTATAGGATTACATGTTGGAGCACGCTACAGATCAAAGGTAGTAAAAGAAACTCTACTTTTATGCATTATTATTTCCCAGTGTGATTACTTGTACCCATTCGATGTGACGTGTGATTTCTGTCGAGACAATTTAGGTATAAGAATATAATTAGATGCAAAATATGAAAATTTTACAGGAATTACAGACAAACTGGCCTTTTTCCAACATATCTTATCTTACAGGTTCAGTTCTGCCATGTTAGTGTATGCTTTCAACCCTTCGTGACTGATGGATTCTGGGTACTTTCCAAACCTCCTGAGGTCGGTTTAGTCACAGTCGGCAACATTGAGACTACACAAGACAGAACAGATATCCACGTGGCCTTCCAGCCTTTTGCGCACGATTACGTCAACCATGATGACTCCCAGGAACTGATGGACTTCTATGAGTGGAGCATCGCTGAAGATGGTATTGATGGAGCTCTCTTGAGTCAGTGGAAAAGAATTGATGATTCTGTGGCTACTGGAAATGTGGTGTGTTTTTGCTGTTCTTGGAAGCTGCTTTGGTTGCAAAGAAAATTTTATGCACATTGGCATTTAGATTGAAGAACCTCGGTCAGTCGACAGGAATTCAAGTGTGTTCTGGTATTCCACTCCCTCCACAAATTCTTGATGTAGGTCTACAAACGTATTGCTGTAATAGTGGACATTGCAGAATTACAGACTGAACTACAACAGACACCTCCTTCCATAAAGATTATTTATCGAAAGTTCTTTAATTAAACAACTCGTGAAATAGGCATCATAAACTTTTTTCATTGTTTTATTAAGTCATCTTCCTCGACCAAGCCCGTGAAATGCAATTGTATAATTCTTTGTATCACTTGTTCAAAAGTTCCGCTTCACAGCATTCTACAGTGGACAGTTAGACCTAGATGTCTGTCTTCGGCTATCAATCAGGGGCTACAACAAGGCTGGCCTGTCTTCCATCACCACCACCGAGATTGTTGACTGTGATGATGTGACGCTCATTGTCCCTCATACTGTCATTGATGCAGATCGTAAGTTGTATTTATTCGTGTTTTTTCTCACATTCTATTATCATTTTTTTATGTTATAGGCACACTTGTGTATCATACGTATGATGCTGTTCATCAGTTTTCTGATTTAGTAGCACAGTGCGTATAGAAGGGGAGTATCCATAAACTAAAGACAAAAATTTAATTTGAGGATGAACATTTCTGTGATCTTTATCACCACGAATAATGCTCGAACTTTACGACAGATGAAGTCAGTATGGAACAGAATGCTCTGTGGCCGGAGCCAGACAAGAACTACATCTCCTCTACATCCTCCTTATCAGCTGTCTGGCCCACGCTGCGCCACAGGGCCTACACCTGGGCAGCCATTGAGGACACTGGATCAACAGACTTCGGCGACTTGGATAAGGGTCTGCAGTATCCTTGTGATCACCCAAGGATGAAGGCCTGTGGAGAGACAGGTACGATTGGGAGGCTGAGAATGAAATTGCTGAAATGGGAATTCCTAGTGTGTGGCACAGCATTGCAAAATATATAAACATTAAAATGGAAAGCCATGGAAGCATCACAAGCTACAGGTGTAAAAGGTGACAAATAAATCTTGATCATTGAACTGTGGTTAACTGGCCAGGATCTAATGCTTTCAAGATTTTAAGGTGCAATTGAAAATGACCCAAAGGACAAATTTAATAATGTGCGGTAATTGAAAAGTTTCTGATTTGAAAACCTTTACTTCATAGATTTGAAAATTCAAGTTTAAAAATCGTTTCGGTGGATAGAGAAAATTTGGCCTACTAAAAGAAAAACAGGAGGTTTGTGACAAAAAGCACTTTTTCAGAGCAAGGAGTAGGCTTACCCTTCGGTACACACTTCGCTTTTGAAGTTTTGGCCCCAGTTATGCTGAACAAATTGGATAACAATAGATGTCAATGTGTCTGTTCTTGTAGACAAGGAGTTCGTCAATGTTCCAAATTTATCCCTGTTGCATGGGAGGCGCTATCGCATTTGCATCCGCGCTGATGAAGTTACATTGGAGCATGAGCTCTGGAATGAACCGTTGCCTGCTGTGTCCAGCTGTAGTGATGGTGTTGTCGTAGATACGACCCCACCGACACCTGGCTCCGTATGGATTGGTTGGAGTCAGCATCAAAACTATCAAGTAATTTCTATTCACTGTTTGCTCTTATGCATTGTTCTTTTCACATAAACGCACTAGAAAACTGATTCAATGTACGTGATACAGGGCTCTTTGTATGCCTGGTGCATGCGCATGTTCTCATAACGTAATATTGTTTGCATTTTGTTTCATATTGAATGTTATCATGACACAAACAAATAAACTTCTGAGAAATTCTATCGATTTAATATTGACGTGTCATCTTTTTGAGTTTGGTGAGAAGGTTTTCTTTATATTGTGAGTCGTTTTTTTTAATTCGTTCTAACAGAGTTCCAGTTCTGAGTTGGTGCTACACTGGGAGTCCTTCACTGACATCGAAGAACGCGGCATGGCACGTCACCACTCAGGAATCAAATACTACGAATACGCCATCGGTAGGGACAACAGTCAGAAATATACCAAATGGCCCTGTTATTGCTGTGTTTAAATTTGACACACTGAGAGCAGACCTTTTGGTTCAGCTTTTGAGGCCTGCTAACTAACATCTGCCGATCATACCTGCTCATGAATTGAGGGGATTTTCTGAGCACCCGGATGTTAGCATATCTGACTGGAATCATTTTGAGCAAATTTTTAAATTATTCAAACAATCTTTCTGAAACAAAAATTACGTACTTGTCCCTGTTAAAGCATGGATTTTTAATTTGTGTCCAAAGTATAGAAAGCCCCAAAGCAGGGCGGAAATTTATAGGACAATGGTAAAGTGGCAAAGGTGTAGTGTACACCACGATTCCTCTAATATTAATACTCAGCTCTATACGAATTATCGAAAAGCACACGTAATGAATTCTTCTTGCATTAGGAGTTCCTGGGAAAGACGTTTAAATAGTTTAGAATGATGTCAGTCAATTTACCTTTCTTTGATTGGTTCTTTACTTTAGGTTCGACGCGAGGTGGCAGTGATGTAAAAGAGTTCGTTCGTGTTGGCATTGCAAACAATGTCATCATACATAATATGAAACTGCAAAATGGACATACATACTATGCAACAGTGAGGGGTAATTATGATAAGGCATTTACTTTTTGACGGGAAAGAGGAAATACTGTAAGCTGTTTTGCCCGGGAATGTTTTACATTTTTAGGTTGTTTTGTCACTTTTGAGGACATAAGTTCGATATATGAGGCGGAGCCTCGTTAGATTTGTGTGTTTCCCTTGTAAACCCTTGTTTCTCGATCGCTTTGCAAAACCCTCAGTGGTCAGGTTTAAAATGTTTTCGGTTTCAATTCTGAAAAATAAGTCCTGTGGAATCAATTACCAATAAACAAGAACCAAGTCAGACAGACTCTGAACATATTTTCTGGGTTTTTAACAGGTCAGTTAAATTAACTGAACCGTTGTTACTATTTTTCGTAATTTTACAACCAGCAACTGACTTTGTTGGTCTGTCATCCCAAGCGACATCCGACTCGGTTACCATTGATACGTCATCTCCTGTCATAAGTGACGATCACACTTTGGACGTTGGTGGCAGCTTCATCCGGTCCACAACTTCTGTCTCTGTCAGGTACTATCAGAAAGGGGATCAGTGACTAACTTTGGTATTCTGACATCCCATGGGACATCCGACATTTTTAGGCATAGTCTTGTCCACAAAGCCTCTCCAAAATAGCAGTAAATACTGCTCAACAAATTAAGGCATAACTAGGTGCAGGCTACACTAGCAACGAAAGGAGATATCAAGTGCAGCATTTGGAAAAATGTCTCAAAAATAAGATAACAATGGTTAAAAACTATATATAGTTCTCATTCTTCACCTGCTCTTTCCCTTTCAGTTGGGAAAATGTGTTCTCCGACAAAGAGAGTGGCATAGCATATTACGAATGGGCTATCGGGTCTCATCCCGGTTATGCAGACATCATGCCTTTTACTAGAGAGAGTACAGAAAATGGGCTCAGTGGCCCTGCAAGAGAACTGCCTCTACAAGAAGGCCACTCGTATTTCATTTCTGTAAAGGTAAGCTTGTAAATTTTCTGTCTGGAAATTTCTACAATTTAAACTTGCTCATAAAGAGCATACGCACTGACACACATGATATTCAAGATCCATTTAATTAATTCCAATTTCGTCAGGCCATCAATACTGTAAGTCTGATCACGCTGAAGACGTATGGTGCATTCATGGTCGACGCAAGCCCTCCATTAGCTGGCCACGTCTATGACGGGGACTCGGCCCATGTACCGGCCCATCACAGAGACCAAGACTTCCAGGAGGGTCGTGTTATAATCAGGGCATTCTGGGAAGGCTTTCATGACCCGCACAGTGCCATCATTGGCTATTCCTGGAGAGCTGGGATTTGTCCAGTGTGTGACGACATTGTGCCTGAACAACATGTTGGCCTTGACAATGGTAATGCTGAAATTATCAACATTTATAAAATTATTACTTACGTAAGAAATTCACAGTTGTCTCTTTTAAGTATTCTTCACCCACAACGAAGTAAAAACATAAAACAGTTACAATTGAAATAAACATTTTTCCATATTGTTAAGGATTAGTATCTAGTATATTTTGACTCACGCCATATAAAATTCTTCTCAAGTCTGCTTAAGGTGTTATCGATTTTACATTCAGATGTGGTTGCTGAAAACCTTAACCTAGTGCCTGGTCTGACCTACTATGTGACGGCGACGGCCTGTAATGCCGCTGACCTTTGTACATCAGTCACTTCCGATGGAGTCATTGTAGATGATTCTCCTCCTGTGGCAGGGCAGGTGTATGATGGTGGACCAGGGGGTGGTGACATTAGCTGCCAGTCATCAAGGTGAGGGAAATCACAGTAAGGTTTTTGCCCTAGCATTACCAACACTAAAGGTCCTAATGGTTTGATATATTCTGCATCCATCTAGTCTGTAAAACTGAATACAGCCAGTCTCTGGCTTTGTTGAACACTTGTACTATACCTTATTAAGATACATCCCACAGACAAAGCCGTGTGATGTATGTAAATATTTATTGCTATTTTTATACAATATTTTCTAAGACTAGGATTGGATTTTGAAGCCACAAGAATTCTTTTGTGAGTTACATCCTAATGCCTTTTAGCGGTATCCCAGCTTGCAGTAAAAAGATTCCTAAATGTTTAATTGAAGGTATGCTCTTTTTGTAAACTGCTCTTGTATGTACAATCGTTTCAACATCGAAGAAGTAATTTGTATTCTATTTGTTTGATTACATGTTCATCTGTGTAGGCTTCATCTGCAAGCACATTGGTGGGGCTTCCATGACCCTCACTCCGGCCTCTCCCACTACGAATGGCGTGCTGGCACTACACCAGGAGCTGAGGACATTCTCCCCTCTACACGCATTGAGCTGTCGGAGGATGCTATGATATTCCTGCCAGTGTCAGGCCAGCTGCCCATAGGCACTGATATATACATCACTGTGCGCGCCTATAACCGACTTGGTATGTGGAGTGAGGCTACATCTAATGGGTTCCGTGTGGACTCTAGCCGCCCTGACGTGGTGAATACACCTGCTGTTGATGAGACGCGGGGTGTGGCTGTCAGGAATACCCAGGTAAAAATACAATGAATTCATAAATCCTATTGTGTATTGTCTCGAGTTAGCGATCGCAAAACATTTGTTGACAATAGCAAACTTCTATCAAGCAATATTTCCAAAGTATACTGTGTATTTTCTGCTGTTATTTATATTTTTATGAATTGTAAGGATCTGTTTCATTTTTATTTCAGCTTCTGCATGACGTGATTCACATTTCCTGGAAGTTCAGTGACCCTGAAAGTGGTATCAAAGACCAATACATATCTGTCAGCACACATCACAATGGAGATATCAATATACCTCCAATTAAAGTATGTGTTTTTCATGTAACGAATGTTTCAATAATAAATGTTGAGTTCTATAGTTTGATAACTTTTAACAATATGAATTGATATGATAGAAGCTTTTCAATTTCGTGATTTTGATTGGACTGCAGTTTCATTTGAGATCAGTATTTGGTTGGTAATCCAAAAGATACTTCTTGTTCTTTTATCATTTGAAGATTGCGGGCAGTGAGCTGGACCACACTTTCACAAATCTGACATTACAAGAAGGAAGTCATTACATTATAACAGTGGTAGCTTGCAACTTTGCTGGCCTCTGCACTGAGGCTGAGACGGAATCTTTCCTGGTGAGTATTGTGAACCTGATCTTGATTGCCCATACAATAAATAAAAATTCTTGAGTAAGTCTTCTCGCAGACGGTTGTCTCTACTTCAGAAAAATGTTTACGTTGTTCAGCGTAAAAAACATTTTGATTGGTCAGCTACATGTTTAGATAATATACTTTGATTGAAATTCGGAAAATTTGGATTTGCTTTTGATTAGTTTTTTTTCTGTCAGAATCAGGTAGCTGACTTGATTAGAACTGTGCTAGTAGCTTTTACATTGTGAAAAACGTTTTGGGTCATTTTTGTCATTTCGTTCTGTTTAAATTGTTTCTCTTTGAAATTAAAGCAAGCTTTAAGCTCGGCCAAATTTCACAAGATTGTAGTTTAGCCAAAATACCTCCTTTTAATTATTAAAACTACCATGCCCTATTTGTTGAGATGACAGACCCCTCCCCCGCAAAACCCATGCTACCTTCATCGCTCACCACTATATTATGCTTTTTTCTCTCAAAATGAAGACTTTTGCAATTTATAGCATCATATCTGTTACAGGTTGATGGAAGCCCACCTACGGTTGGGGCATTTGCTGTGGAAACTGAGAGTGCTGCTAACCTGAAACGTCATCATATTATCTGGATAGATCCTACGGAGCCAGCTGAAACTACCAAACAAACAGAGCCCAATACAGCCGTATGTTTGTGTTAATCACCATCGGTTGTGTAATTTATGGCGTTTACGACAATTACTTGGCATTTTAATAAATTTGTGATTGCTTTTGAATATACTGGTAAGAATAATTTCATAAAGAGACAAAATGATCCACTCCACGAAGTAAAACGAATTATAAATTCGTCGCCGAAGCAATTTCTTTCTTGTGAACGATTGTGAATCGTTAAATTTGGTTTTATACAACACTAAAACATTTCCTCTTACAGTGCAAGGGTGGAACTTCGACATATCCTCTTTACCAGTAGATTATGACGACATTTTTCGCAATGTGGCCATGTCGTGGAAGTTTTGCAAATAATTCAGTGACAAACGACCGAGGGCTGCTTCCAGCAAGACAGTTGCGATTATTTAGATATTCAGATACAGCACAAAATCTGCCGAATTTTTCAGAGAATTATGTTCACGAGTCATCCTCACAATGCTATTGTCAGTGTTGTCAGGAAACCATAGATCTCAGATCTTTTTATAGCAAAAATGTGTTGCAGCACTACAAATGGACTGTTGAAATGCCACTCCTCATTACAGCCTGATGGCCCTAGCCTTACAGTTCACTTAGCCCACTCGACGAACACGATCACCGAAATTCCGTCTACTACCTTGCCTCCCCCGCGCTACCACTCTGGTTGGATGACATGGCTGGAAGACACTAGCACCTCCACTGGTTCCTTAGCCCTGGCCTGGCTGGGATTTTCCGATGTGCACTCTGGTATCAGCCACTACTTGGTCTCCGTTGGACGCACCCACGGTGGCTCGGAACTCACTCCAGTATGTTTATCCACCCTTTTAAACGACAACTTATTGAAACAGTGGGGAAATGTGAGGCCTATGCGTTGCAAATTTTTTCATCCCTTTTGAAATATCCAAACCACAGGTTTCTTATGTTTCTGAAAAACGGACATTTTTGGTCAGTTGACTGAAACACAGGAATAAGGACTTATAATTGATTTCATGTGTTATAAATTTGATATTGGTTATGTTTGTCTGATGCTTTTTCATGGCAAGTAGAAAAGCCTGTGTCTTCAGACTGTCACAGAACAAAGCCCTCGATGTCATAATCACACATTAAATGCACAACATTTGTCTTTCCCAGAACGGGCCAGTTCGAGTCAACCACAGCAATGACGGCATGGCATTGGATGAAGGCATCGCACAGACAGCCGTTGTACCAATAGATGCCAGTATTTCAAGTCTATCTCCTCCCTATATTTACATCTCCATCTGGGCCGTTAATGGGGTAGGTAGCTGTAATTCAAGGTGCAAAACGGGAGAGTTTTATATCAGGCAACCGTAATCGTTGAGTTAATTGTACCTAAACAGCTTTAACCCTGATAATGTCAGTTTCTTTGCTCGTCTGCAGTAAAAAAGTGAGGTGTATTTCAATTATTGCAAATATTAAAGACCAGGATAATGAGTTCTTGCCTTGCAAAGCAACATAAAGTCACATTTCATTGAAAATGAATCTGATTGGTAGATTAAACTTTCTGTCACACTTTTGCTTGCCAGTCTGCAATAGGAAACAAGTCCAATTTGTTTTTCGTTGTCTCTGTTAACTTTAATAGGAGTTTGCACTTCTGTCGTGTGAGAAGGCCCTCACAAGGAAAAGGGAAATGTTTTATTGGGTCTTCTAGCAGTTTTTCCGTCGGTTCCTATTTAAACCACCAGAGGGCCAAACAAACCAAGACTAGACCAATAAGTACAAGACCTTCAGTCTGAATTTAAATGATAAACTATTTATTTAATTAAATGAACTATCAAAGCTTAACTCCTTTGAAATTATTCGTTCTGTTACTTGTGACTGATCTCTACCGATCTCTACTGACAAAGTCGTGTGAAGTGTCAGTCACTTTGAGAAGTCTTTTAGAAGTGAGTAAAATAAAGCACGCCTGAAATGAATGAAGATCTGAAAAGAATCGGGCTTAATGAAGGCCAAGTTCAATATTCACCGTTTTATATAAGACAAAATACGTCAGTGTATTAACATTAAAAATGTGAAATAATTTCACAATGGGCAACCGAGCAAATGAGATAGATTTCACGTTTTTTCAACGAAGGTTGGACTGACCAGCAACCGCCACCATTCCACCTTTGAGGCCTCTGCAACTTCGCCCGTTGAGGGTGCCCTTGTCTTGTTGCGACGCTGCTCGCCTGCAACTTGCGAGGGCCACTGTGCGTGCGCAGCCATCAATAGACAGTGTGCTCCAGATCAGGGCCAGAGTTGCAGTGACACCAGCAACAGTAAGAATTTTTTGAATGCAAGTTTTCCATACTGACAACACTTCTTCAGATTTTTTGTTTTATGTTCTTCTCTACGGAGTGGGTTGTGACGACATGATAATAACAAAATACTTCTTAAACTTATTTAGTGATTCTTTGAAGACTTTCGAAATCTCTCTTTGCCTTATGGAGACGGAGAAAATGGAAAGGCTGCCCTACAGCTGTCTTCAGCAAAATGTATTCAAGTTTACTTCACCAAGTGTTTCATGTGGGAGGCATACTGAAATTTTTCTGCTCATGGAAGATGAGATTAAAAATAAAGAAAAGTAGTAGTCTGGCAGTTGGTTCACGCTTTGAGTGCCACGGACTAACCTGTGCGCAGATGGCAGACAACCATATTCCAATTTTTGAATGCAAGACCATAATGGGCAAGACTAGAAATCTGTAAGTACGGTGTGAGTTGATCATCCTTGATACATGTAAGATATTAATACACTTGATCAAAGTGAATAAGGTCGTATCTACATTTTATGCTACTGTTCCTTCATCGTCTTTGCAATACGATGCCGCCAGATAATCCCAATACCGAGATAGAGGTCCTTGATGTCCTGAATCTGATGCATTATGATGTGAACAGCATAAGCGATATTGACCACACTGCTACCCTTTACATGGCGGCTGCAGTTTGGCGGGCCACGCAGCCGAAAGGGCTGGACATTAAATGGTATGTTGGAACATTGTGGATCGGTTATTGCTAATGTCAAATCTGAAATCAGGCCAACTTGGTACTTTGGTACTTCAATGTTGCAGTGTTGTAACAAGAAGCAATTACGAACAGGCTTATCTGAGAATTTTGTTCCTCCAGAAACAAATATAGCACTAATAGTCCTAAAAATCCACCACTTTTTGATATGATTTTAAGGACACCTTAGGGGATTAGGGTTAATGATTTGTCAAGGATGCCAAATTGCTGTACCTACCCGTGTATGCCACTTACTCCCATGGATTTTTTATTAACCCTTGAACACTTCCAGGTTTGAATGGAGTATCGGCGATGACTCTTCATCGGATCCAGTTGGAGTCTTTGATCCAGCGCAGGACAGAGTTTGGTTTGATGTTGGACAGGATAACTTTACAATCATTACATTAGATGATGGTAATGAAATCTGAGCAGCCATTTGTTGTTACGTAGATTGATATTCCTTTGAAGCAGCAACTTTTTTAATTATGACAGGGCCGACATTTGATGCTGGTAGAGCTTTCCTTCAGTAATTCTTCAGTTTTAGAGCTTTAGCGTGATCTAAATGTTACACACACATTCAATTAAGTAAATAGATCATAGCGAGTATCAAGACCATAAATATTGTGTGTCTTACTGAAATATAGTTTAATATATATTGAGATCGAAATTTTTAGGTTAAAGAAATAACAGATTATAATGCACAAGAGGCTTTAATTTCCCACTTTCACTGCTGTGTTTCTGTTTGCTTCTGTGTTTGGTTCATCTTTGCTTCTCCTTTGCAATTATTTTTACCCTCAATACAGGAGATCTTTGTCTAAATTGTACCATCAGATTTTTCACTATGGTTCGACTTTCTACTCGTTTACTGAGTTACAGCAAAATATACTAGACGAACATTTGCACCAATTTAGCTGCTGTATCAGTGTGCGATACCTTTTTATATTCCTCGAGGCATTTTTGGGAATTTATTTATCTATTAGACCACAAACTGCAGAAGGGAATTAAGTATCACGTGTTCGTCCGAGCCTGGTATGACATGAATACGTACGCTGTGTTTAAATCTGACGGCATTACCCCTGATGTTACACCACCAAAAGTCTCAACAGTCAGAGGCACAAAGGTAATTAAAATGCATTGTCGAAACGCTTGGGACAATCTGAAGACAACTGTAAATATCTTAGCTTTTGCCCCTTAACTTGGAGGTATAGCTGCCAATAAATAGTACATGTTTTCAACACTTTTCCTATAACGGATCACTGCCTGCTGTAATACTGGGACCATTTGCAATTCATAATTAATGAGCTCTTTTATTCAAATTGAACTTTGTAAATACGGATTGACTGGGGTGCAACTGGCTGAAAGGACAAAATTGAAACCATAAAGCCAAATTTTGGTGCAGGCAGTTTTGTACATTGCGGGTAAAAGCAGAATGTATTTACATGTGCATAGAAAGAAGCTACATATTCACTCAAGTTCAAGTTTATAGCCGTGTTGTGTTCAAATTATTTTTTATATGTTTGGTTTTTGTGTGGGTGTTTCTTACAGTCAAAACTTCTTAATGAGCATTGAGGGGAAGAAGTAACCTTTTCTTTTCGGGATATAAAACATTAATAATATTGTTGTTCATCAATTCAGGTCAAAGATCTTGCAAGCCCTGGTGCCAGCAAAGACACTGATTACTTGACAGATCCAACCATGGTCTTCATCTCATGGGAAGGAGTGTTCCTAGATGAAGCTATGTCCCACTACCTGATATCTCTCAGCACGTATCCAGGAGGTAAGTTATCTCTTTTTACTAGTACCACTCCAGGAGGGGAGTAGAGTCACTCCAAAGTGTCTCTCGAAGCCTTTAATGGTAATAAAGCCGATTACGAGCTTTTGAGCACCTTTTAAGACGTTAGGTACGTCTCTTTACGTGTCTATCCTGTCGGTCGGAGAGGTTGGATGCGTTAATCACTAAGCATAGATGAATTGTAATTATCCAAGGAGTGAGTACAATCACTATTAGGTGTGTCCAAGTACATATCTTAAATGTGGGCTGAGTATACTTACAATAGGATTTTTAGAGCCTATTGAGATTGAACATTCCAAGCAACCAGGGTCTTCCAGCAGCTTCCATAGAGTTAGGACACCCACTGTTTTTTTTCTCTGAGTCTTGTCTACATCTAATAACCAGTCTCTGTTTTTAGTGCATTTTATTACTAAGTGCAACAGTACCTTAGAACAGAAAAGCAATAAAAGAATCGAAAAATAAACGTTTTTCCTATTCAGGTGAAGATATTCTCCGGTTCGCTGATCACATCTTCTCAGCTAATGGGTCTTTCGCCCAGTTCACTGGCCTGGACCTGCAAAGTGGACTACGTTACTACGGCAACGTACGGGCCGTCAACAAAGCTGGTTTGCACACACTGAAAAGCAGTGATGGATTTGTGGTAGACACCAGGAGACCAGACCCAGGCTTTGTGTTTGACGGAATGGGTAGGCAGTTGATTATTAGTCTCTCATTGTTGTAACCGCTGTATAGCGCCTGCAGAGCTCTATGAATGCTCTCAATTAAACATCCAGTATTTTTTCTGATGAAATTTCCCAGTAATTCTGACAATTTTATGAATCTCACAAAAATCTATATTTTAAGACATTTACGCCCAAAATACTAATTTTTACCATTGGTATATGCCAAGTGTACGGGGCATGTAATGGAATGCAAAAAAAGGTCATAGATATACTCTATCAATGAGGCCTTTCTACAATATAACACATTGTTTATGTTACATTGTAAAATCTCTTCCAGCTGCTAAATGTCCTTGGTACAGTTGCATCCATAAATAAACTTACACCTTTTCTTCAGATCTCCATGATGTAGAGTACCAGAACTCCAGCACGGTCATCTCAGCCTCCTGGCATGGCTTTGTGGATCTGGAATCCTACATAGACCACTATGAGTGGTGCGTTGGACAGACCTCTAACCCTGCAGATAATGGTATCCTGCGCTGCACAGATGTTGGAGTTCAGCTGTCTGCCTCACAGATTCTAGCTTTTCCTCTCACAGATGGTAGATAGCCCTATGAAGATGGTTTTAATCTATTCTACTCGTTTTTATCAAAGACTTAGCCGCAATAGGAAAAAAAAGAGTGCTGCTGACCTCAACCACAAAAAGTGTTCATGGACGGGTTTTTACTTGATGTTTTTGAGCTACGGTTATTATTACGTTTTATTAGTTCGTTTATTTCAGGTTTAAGAGCCTCTATGCATCAAAATAAATTGTATCACCTATTGCAAACTTGACCAAATCACGTCAATATCACCATAGCGGTTTTGTCTACAATTAATAAAATAAATGCATGAGCATCGGGGGCTCCAGCAGGTTGAGACAAATCAATTTAACTCAGTAAAACAAGAGAATTTGCAAATGATGGATGACCCTTGTATTTTCTAAGGGAGAATGAAATAGGAGCTTTGAACTCCTTAAATTCTGTTCCTCAGGTATTCGGTACTACTCCAAGATCTCAGTTTTCGATGCAGCTGGCCTACAGTCCGTTTCGGTTGCTTCGGACGGATTTGTGGTGGACACCACTCCCCCTGTGCCTCTAGAGCACGTCCTTTTGGGGGATAATTTGATCCAGAACCCGTCCTTTGAAACGATGCAGGGAACTAGTGATACAGGTAATTTATTGTAGCTGTTTTGAATGTTTTAGTTAAAATGTATTAATATCGTAAAAAGAAGACGAATTCTAATTTGAACAGACCGTATGATTTACAAAAACTTGCCATGAGTTAAAAATGGGTCACAAGAGACATGCATAATTTATTTCAGCCTTTGCTGACCTCTTAAAACAATTGGTGTAAACTTTAATTTATCCCCTCAGATATAGATACTCCTGATACAACAAATACACACAACATTCAATCGACCTTTGAACCATCTACGACTTCGTCGATGGTGCTATCCTCTGAAGAATACGACAATGTTAGTACGCCTGACAGTTATCCCACTTCTGCTAGCAATTTAACCACTGAAGAAATGTCATACAATGCCGGTATGATGACTAGTGGCACACAGGGGGTACTTCCAGTGCCATGGGATATTGGATCTGACAGCCAGATGTCTGTTATCAGCTCTCGGAAAAATATTGCCCAGGATGGTCATTCTTTCTTGTCTCTCCACGGCTCCATCTTCCAACAATTTAACACAACTGAGGGCAGCCACTACCAGGTGGTGATTTTTGCAAGTCATGTTGTACCGTCCCACAATCCCTTGCTGAATCAGGAAGGTCAGGTCGAGGCACCTGGATTAAATCGTGTCTTCAGGCTGTATGACCGGCCAGCACATGGTCACTCAGACCAGAGTCTAAGCTCAATCGCATGGCATCAGCACAGGTTTTACTTCACAGCCAGTGAGGATGTTTCAACTTTGAAAATTTCATCTTTGGGTCAATCTAATGGAATTCTGCTAGATAACATTCAGGTGAGCAAATCAGAGTCATTGAAGAAAATTGCATGAAGGGAGAATAAATGAGGCCTGCAATAAATTCTGAGATGGTGTAAGACAGACTGATTCATCTACGGTATTTGTTCTGTGAATTTTTAAGTACATCCCCACGTTCAGGCCCATCGTGGATATCATCGATTAAAATGAAAAGCTATGCCGTAAATGTGGTTTCCCCTGACCTCACACTCACTTGTTGTTGAGTACAAAAGTAAACCTGTTCTCAACAAGATACCCAATCAAATTTGTTTCTTTTACAAATATGCTACCAAGACAAAGCCGTCCAATACCCATGACGTACTTTCATGAAGTTAAATTTTCGTTCTTGTGTTTCATATATATGCCACAGGTGAGGCAGATTACTACTGGACCGAGTACTGGTGATGGGTCGGTGGAAGTTCATACCCAGTTCATTCACAGTTGGTCGTCTCTCCATGCCGAGTGGCTTTTCATTGACGCAGAGAGCCCCATAGTGGACTACAGCTGGGCCATCGGTAGGCTATTGTGTCTTGGACCACGCTCTCCTGTTTTTTACTCAAACCAGAGTTTGAAAACATTTTTTACTGAAATTTTAAAGAATAAAAAACAATGCTGACTGGTTGATACACCCAGCAGCTTTAATACTATGGTAGTATCATTGCTTTAAATGTTTTCACTCATCAGGAACTAAAAGAGGTGGCACCCAGCTGCAAAGCTTCAGATCAGTGGGTACACAGACAAATGCTATCAACACTGGTCTGAGAATGGCGCACGGCTCCTTTGTGTATGTCACCGTGATGGCAAGAAATGCTGCTGAACTCATTGCCATAGCAACTTCAGACCCAAAACTGATTGACCTAACACCGCCCATAATTTATTTCGTCATTGACGGTGCAGGTACACAGGGTATGCCAATTCTGATTTCATTTCAAGGTTTCTAATATTGTGATTATTTTAGGCCCGTGAGAAGTGGTGACTGTAACTTAACTGATAATTATGTCCGATACTCGAAAGTTTACGTAGTTGCAATAGAGTGTGAAATAATTTCACAATTATGGTCAATTCTCTCATTTCAAATCTCAACTTAGTTTGCTATGTTTATGGTGTATTTCCACCTTGCATGCTCGTTGTACACAGCCTCCAGCAGATCAGGACCATTGAACCCAGTTCCAACCACAATTTGTTTTCAAGACGTCGTAAGAGGCTTGATTATGAAGTGGTCTCGTTCACTCTTAACAGATATTGACTTCACTGCTGACGATTCTGCTCTCACCTTCAGTTGGTCAGCATCCGATCCCGAAAGTGGAATTGACCACTGTACATGGGCAGTGGGTAGGTAGACATTCCTCATATCTCTCACCCCTCATGTTGGGTTAATCAGTGAATTGAAATCTGATGCAACACGTTTGCTATGTCAGATCGATCACACCTCATCTTGACGACCTTCATCGGATGTTCGACCTTATCGACGGGACGCATCTTGCTATCAGAGTGGAGAGTTAACAAGTGGGAATCTCTTTTCAGTGTTTCTTGCATGTTTTCGATTACAGACATAAAAAATTCACTTCATATTCCTTGCTCCTTCTACAGGATCCAAGCCCAGATTTGAAGACATCCTACCGAATTCACAATCGCCCAATGGCTCTTCTACCATCACTACCAGTCTGTCCCAGAGTATGGTTGAAGGCCAGCGCCTGTACGTCACTGTCACATGCTACAATCACGCCGACAAGTCGTCATGGAAATCATCCGACGGGGTCACCATAGTGACAGTGCCCCCTACTGCATCAGCAGCCGTTGTCAAAGTGAAGACTGTATCAGAGACTCAATACGAAACACGAGATGGGTACCAGTCACAGACAGACTCCCTCAAAGTGTCGTGGAATGGATTTAGTGATCCATTTGGAATTCAATTCTTTGAGGTACGTGCGCAAGATGCTGAGCGAAACACCCGTACAAAGCCTCTGGAATACTTTTTCAATCTGCACAAGAAACATATATGCGTAATATGGTTCTCAAGATGGAACAGTACATTTTCCTGAGTGAGTGCGTAAACCTCATTTAATGTCATAGTCTGCATGGCATTGAACCAAAGTAGACCTGTTGGGCAATTGCCGCCTATAATGCCGGATAATTCTGATTAGAAAAATGACTCAAGACATGGATATCTTAATGCGCCTTTGTGTATGATCCTACATTTTGCAAACATATGAGATCTAAAATATTTGCCAGGTTTAAATTCAAATAATTTTTGTATTTACACCCCGAACGTTCTAAGGATTCTTCAGTAAGCTGTTGGTGAGTTTAAACAAGAATACAGGAAAAAGGTTGGAAATGCACTCTTTGCTGATAATAAATCAGCAGCTGACCATGTTTCCCTGGTTAATTCTCTTCTTTGCCCAGTGCCAACTTACAGGACCGAATACCCTCACATCCTGGAGGACTTGTGGATCCACGTCAGAGACCCATCTTGATTGGTCAGGCCTCGGCTTGATTGACGACGCCACCTACAGCCTGTCAGTCAGAGCTGTCAATCATGCTGGTTTAATCAGCCAGGCTGTCGCTGGAAATTTCACTGTGGAGTCTTCCGAGCCTGTCGGAGGAGGTAAGGGGCTCAAGTGTCGGTGTCCTAGCTTGACAAAACCTGAAAATAATCAATTAGATCTTTGGGTAATTTTAAGATTTCACTCAGAAAGCCTGATTACCTTCACAAAGTTAAAATGATTGAAATCCAACAACCCCAAATAAATAAGCCTTTCAGTTGCCAATACGCACTTAGTTGATGTATACTTGGACTATTGGGACTATTGCCCCGATCAGTATTCGTCTGAGGCAGACCAATTTGTGAACCACACATTTTCCCAGCAATGTGTAATCCCACTGTCAAACTCACCCCCAGATTTTAAACTTGTTTTCCAACCAACAGCTCCAAGCCTGATAAGATTTTCCTGGTTGGGTGACGGAAAAGTCGATCTTGCCTGGGATGGCTTGTTCTCCAACCCCTCCTCTTCCTCCTTGGTGTACGAAGTATCCCTTGGCACCATCCCAGGAGGTAGTGATATTATGCAGTGGGTGGAGACCATGGAGACTGGTATGCGTGTCTCCCCGTTGGTTCCCTATACCAACTACCACTTCTCACTGACAGCTATCAATGCAGCTGGCCTGTTTCAGACAGTGAATAAAATCATCAGTGTGTAGCAGACTTACAGCAAAATATGGCTACTATGTGTAGTGTAATTGACAGTTCTGAGTTTGAGGCTACGTGGTGCATTTCTTAAGTCTTTCCTTTCATTAAAGTACTTACTCAGACATCGTGTGAACTATACACAGATTGTTGCCAAAGAGGAATCATAAGCATTTAGTGGTGATTGAAGCAATTATTTTTATGGGCTCGGTGATGTTGTAACTCATTAATTTGGGCCAAACATGTTGGTAATATGTCATTGCAAATTGAAATGAATGAGTCACAAGAACAAATTTCTTGAAACTACATACTGCTTACAATTACACAGTATAGGAGACTTTTTAAATTCTCTAGTGTTATTCAACATACTTTGGCTCAAGAAAGTTACGTTGAGGCTTGTTACCCACAAAAATGCTAGGATGTCGTTGCAAAGACGGGCATCCTATTATGTTAGTATGAGCTGCTGTGCATGGAAATTATAATTGGCCGTGAAAAATGTAGGTTTGAGACAGCCTCCGAACATAGGTGAATATCCCAGGGGGATGGGATGTATATCCCCTCATTTTTGGTCGGGGTGGGCTATTTAATTAACCTTCCCCTATATTTCCCTTGAATAGTAAGAAAAACATTAAAACGAAGTGACAAATTTTGCACTTTCCAACAACTAAAATGTATTCTACACTAATAAAAAAAGGACAACAAAGAAGCCATAGATATGCAATTCTGACATACGATTTTGCAGGAATTTTCAGATACACATCTGTATCATGAATATTATCACTGTAAAATAATGTCTTATGGTGTCGGCATCCCCTTCCCAGGCCCGCTTTTCAAATGTTTATGGCCCGGCAATTTATCCCCAACGTTTCCAATCCTCCATCCTCCCAAGTTTCGGCACAGATTTATGCCACTAATTAGGTGTGATATGTTCGTGACGTAGCCAGACAATGTCTATATAAAGCGCTTTTGGGAATACTTGGCAGATGTTTTAAGCAAGTTACTGTGAATAAGTCTTCGATGAGGGGGGATTTTAAGTTGATTAACTCAGTACCACTAGTGTATGCATGTTTTGGGCTGGGTTGGGGAATTAAAATTACTCCAATTTGCAATCTGTCAGCCCAAAGGAATCCTGTTTTCTACCTCTACTCAAATCCGTCCTCCCAAAAAACAGTATTGTACCATTTCTAAAATAAAACTGCTTTCATTCTCTAAAGAGACAGCATATCTTCTTGAGACCAGATGGAGTATCGTGTCTTTCCTGCCTCAGGCCGATGGATACACCACCAACCAAACATTCATTCATTTAATACCCACTATAGGTCACGTGACTTAGAGGACGCTATCAGTCTACTTGTTGGGGAAACTGCACTGGAGGTCACACCAATACTGTGGAGTGGCGCTTGCCAGAGCAAAGCTTATTGTTCGTGAATGAATCTAAAGTTTGAAAGGGTTTAGTTTAATTAACAAGGATATAACAAGTGCATGAGTATCGTGATATTGTAATAAATTACTATGAATTGCTACTGCATTGTGTAACGTTGTCTTGCCCTTCCTAAAAAACATGCAGTCTGTTGATGGCTGCAAGTGTCTGACATCTATCTTCCACTTTACCTTCCCCTTTCGTTCCAGCGCCGGTGTCTTCAAACCAAAGATAGGGTATGACTCCTTTTCACTTTTTTGTTCGTGAAAGAGACACGCTTCCTCCTAAAGTGGGATCACGTTTCAACAATGAAGTAAAAGAAGTACATAGAATGATTCATTCATATGTTTATATTCATTCATCATTTATTAGTCCATGTAAAAACAGAGAAATTTCCCATCCATTTGTATATTACAGCAATAAAAAACTAAATCACCTTCCTTCGTACATGGTATTTATTTATTTTCATTTGTTTATTTTTTTTTATTTCCTTTTTTCACAAAGTAAAGTTTACATAGGAAAGAAAGTAACCAGTTTACTTATTTATCGAATATTAGTACCAAACTCTAAGAAAACAGAACCAGCAAGTAAAAGCAAGAATGTTGAGACCTTAAGAGTATTAAAGGCTTTGGATCCCCCCCAGATCATGTTGAATAAGCCAAAGCCGTTTTTGCTTTTGAATCCCCCTCCGCGCTCTGACACCAAAAGCTGAATAGACCGCTGCAGGAAGCCCCTTCCCCCGCGGGCACGTAAAGGTTAACAGAAAAAGAAAACATTTAGTTCACGTGAAGTATTTCGAAATTAATAAATATGCAACCATTTAAATAAAAATCATACATTCAATGTTTACCACATTAAATGTGACCCAACAATGAAAAGGGAGATGCTGCGTTTCCCTGCCCATAAAAACAACCCCGTTCTGGCCGTTTGCGCTCTCAGGCTGATGATGTACAGTACGTACATGTACAGTGTAAATGCACGTTGCATGTTGCACACAGTACATGCAGTTTCGCAAGCTTGCAATAGATCACGTTGTGCCCAATTAGGCTTTACCTATAAAGGCAAACACTGTGCTAGTTATGACTTCGTCTTTTAATGTCTACCTTTAACCGAGACAATGTTTGTCTGTGGGCCAAGCTACATCGAACACAACGCTGTCTAATGCATATGGTGTTCTGAAGCAGAATTCCAAACATCGTGTGTGTGAGTTCAAACGTCGTGTTTGTAAGGTTGAACATAGTGTTTGTGAGTGATCAGGGTCAATTTCATGGATCATCACACACGCGACGTTCAAACTCACAATCACGATGTTGCCTGTCTGTAGAACACCATAATTGCAAGCGTGCGATATTGCATGTACTGTGTGCAATCATGCAATACTCATGTACACTGTACATACAGGCGTTCTGCCGATAACGTCATCCAATCCGCCTGGGCGCACAAACGGCCCAAAAGGGGAGTTTTTGTGGGCGCGGAAACGCAAGATCTTTTTATTCATTTTGGGGCAACGCTTAATGGGATTTACGATGTTTTTGAAGTTGTTACGTATTTATTGTTATTTTGAAATACTTCACGTAAACTAAATGTTTTTATTTTTGTTAACCTTTAACACATGCTCTTACCGAATACCACAGCTCTTCTCCACAGCCACTCTAAATGTTGCAGGCCCAGCACTGAAGCAGCCATAATTGTTGCAGCCATAGCAGTGAATCAACAGTCTGAAAACTACAGTGAATACACCGCACGCGTGATAAGAAATGCATTGGGTGTCCGAAACGTGTAATATAATCGTTCCATGGCTACGGGTTGCACACAGAATCCACACAGTGGTTAATCTGCCGATCAATGAAATAAAGTCTTTTGAACGTAAGCTGGGGTTATTATCATAATGGGCACCACCCAAAACCTTTCTGAAAATGGTTGAACCAAGGCGCTCGTCCTAGTTCAGCTAATTTGCATATAAAGCTGTCTGCGTAAAGTCGCTGTTGGGCTTGATTTTCAACTGCAAAAGTACATTTGTACAAGTACATGTGTATTGTACATTACATAGAGTACACGAGCTCGGCAAAGCGGTGCGGCTAATGACCAACGCTATATACCCACGCGCATATAATGGAGATCAGTGCGAGAGATGTAGGACTTTCGTGCACGCACGCCTGTCGCACATAGAACAGTCTGTTCTTCAGGCGGACAAACTCTAGGTCTCCCTTGCAAAAAGACAGGTACAGTCATTGTAGCAGAATAGTTACCGCCTTCGCGAGAACTTCGATACGTGACATCCTGGTTTTAGTTTCATTTCCACGAACTAACTAGCCTTTCGTCAAGACTTTCGTTGCTGTGTGTGTGTAACCGCATCCGAATCCGTGGTGGGGGTGGGGCAAGTTTACCCCTGCTTCCCCTCCCCGCTAGATATGCCGATGACAAAACTCTTTGATGCAAAACCCCCAATAATAATACATAATTGTTGCACATACGTGTGTGGATGTGTTTTCGTAATATGCTTGTAAATGACCCGCTAAACCACAGCATAATCATTAACGTTTATTCTTTATTGACCAAAACTTTGCCTCAATGCAGATATTGAGTATGTGTTATGAACAGAGGTGCGAAACACATATACGCCCAAGTGTGACTTTAATCCATTGAACAGAGCTTTGTCTTGTAATTACCATTCGTTGCAACGTCATGTCTGTCCGTCAGAGGAAATTCGTAAAAAAAAATGGAAAATCTAAAATACAGTGAGCTCCTGTATTTTTATTTTCTTGGCTTTTTAGAGTTAATATGCCTTTAACGACAGAACGAGACATGTGTTCTTGTGTTTATATCCAGCACGATATCGTAAATGCATGCCAGCAATCGACCCATGGAAGACAATTTATCAAGACTATCTTTTTGTGTTGGCCACTGTATTGAAACGCTGTATTTTTTCAAATATCAGTGTGTCAGTATCCGTGTTCAGTAAATCCTTGTGCTATATTAAAATTTACAGTTCAAGTAAGATGTAACAGATAACTCCAAGGGTGTATTTTCAATCAAGTAGATGTGTTTCAGCGGTTGAGCCAACCCACCTTACCAACCTTACATGTTTGAAGTTTAATCCACAATTATTTAGCAATGATGTATGCCTCACAGAAAGATCCATTCATGAAAAGAAATAGTTGTTTCAATCCATAATCTTGATCGCTGTGAATTTCAAAGTAGCAAAGATGGCTGTATCTCATCTTTCTTACAGTAATACCCAATGATTTAAAAATGTTTAGCTTTAAACGTCGCATCTTTATTTGTCTGGGTACAAAAATAACCTAAAGATCATTCCTTTTTCAGTACACGTAATACACCATTATCTAGGTTTCGATTATCATTATTATAGTCACAAATATCATGAACACTCCAAGTTAAAAAAAAAAAAGGATTTGCACTTGTTCTTCCATTCCTCACCAAAAAATGCAGGCTTTGTTACAACAGTTTAATAAATTTATATCCGACAAATGTTTACGTGACAGAAAACACTCTTTGAGCGGCAGCAAAAAGAGGATGAAACCCTCATGGACTTTTCTCATGCGCTTATGCGAATGCATGATAGAATTTTAGAAGTTGCAACTGAGGCAGAGAGAACCGCTTTGAAGGGTTTGCGGGATAGTGTTCTGATTAGTCAGTTTGTGGCAGGTGCAAGGAATCAGGGGGTGAGGCTCGAATTAAGGCCCTTTGAACTGGCCAAGCCTAGTCAGAGTTTTGCTGAAATGAGGGATGCAGCCCGTGAGCTTTTCAGGGATCTTGAGGGGAACCCCCGTGGTTCCCGACGTGGGGCAGGTGTCAACCACTTGGTAGCTGAAAGTGGTACGGATGATGAGCCAGTGGCCACTATCAGTGTTAACTCAGTTGTTAGCGAAGATACACAGTTGAAGATCCTGCAACAGCAGGAAAAGATTCTTGGGTGCATGCAGGTACAGCAGGAAGCTCTATTTAAGCAACAAGAGCAAATCACAACTCTAATTCAGGCTGTAGCTAGCAGGGGTGAGGTTGGCCCTAGGCCAGGCCAACAAGGTACAGTAGGGCAACAGGGCAAACCAATTCGTTGCTTTTATTGTAAGCGCCCAGGTCATGTGAAGCAGGAGTGTAAGCTTCGCCTTGCCCATGAAAAGGCTAAGGGCAGTACAATGCATGAACAAGCAAAAGGGGAAAACAAGGACAACCATGCGGTAAACCAGACCCCTCTGCCACTGTAGGCCGAGTGACAGAGAGAGAGTCTGGTAAGGCCTCACCTGTCGAGGGGGTTGTAGAGAAGTCTTGTGAGGATATTTTAAGCAGTCTAGTTAGGGAGAGCCCAAAGGCTCAGATAACTTTGGCTGGGGTGTCGACCACATGTGTCCTCGATACCGGGGCAGAGACTTCTCTAGTTAGCTCCTCCTTTTATAGGGACCACCTTGCAGGAAAGCTTAGTGAAGTGCAGCCTCTAGGTACATACCTGCGTGTGTATGGGGCAGGAAATAGTGAGGTACCAATCGAGGGGTACATACGTGCTCAATTAGTTGTACACAACCGGACTATTGATGGACACTTCCTATTTGTGGGGGAATTCCCCAAAGGTGAGGCCGGAAACCACAAGTCTGTGCCAGTGTTGTTGGGATGTAATATCTGACCTGGACCGAGTGTAAAGGATTCAGTGACAGTGTAGTCACCAAATCTTCACCTCTTGGCACTGTAAAATTGACAATAACCGCATAGGTTGGGATTTATAAGTTTGGTTTTGGCCAAATTAAAAAAAAAGAACAAAACACTTTTTGTCTGTTCCAATTTTTTGTTTACCCATAACAGTCCAGGCTCATTATTGCCGTACAGCGTCAGTATCCATTTGCAAGATACCCAGCAACTTCTAATCAAGACTTGACCCTTTGTTGTTAACTACAGTATACATTTCGTAAAGCATGCAGTAATCTAGAAGGTCAAGAAGTATTGCGAAAGGCTGACAGTAAGACCTGTCGTGAAAAGTGACAAACAAGACACGTAACCCCTTGGAAAGAATAAATTGGCCTGATCACATCATTCGACTGTAAGGAGTCCAGAGTGACAATTATAATCTGGGTTGCAGTATTTCGTGCAGGGTGCAGATACAAACAACTTTGGGATGAAGTATATTCGGGCAACTACTTTCGGATTAAGAAATATCTTGAGACTAGGAAATATTTATGTTACACCCTGTTTCTTATACAGGTATCAGGCGATATTTACGATGCTACATGACATTTTACTACGGATAAAGAAAAATCTTCAGATTGGCAAATATCTACCTTACATTTTGTTTTTTGTACAAGAGCATTTGAAAATAATGGACGATACGAATTGAAGGGAACCACAGGCATACATTTATCGTCACAAAATGTCGGCACAAAAGCACCGCGAGGTCTACCTACATAATCCAATGAGAAATATGCCCCTGTAAAGGCAATGGATTTTTCTTAAACACAACTTTGCACCTTTGTACTCTTTTTCAACGTGTGAAATCTCCTTTACACTCTTATCTGGCTAAATACATTGGAAAGTGCTTTTCAAAAATTTCCTGGACGAATGAGGGCGCTGTTGCCGTGATGTCAGTCAGGGAACAAATAGTTCAGTGCATGGGTTTTTGGTTCAACTTGTGAAGCAAGAATTTACTTACTGAAAACATTTATGGGAAAGTGATTGATGCTTGCTTAATGCTGTGCGCAACAAGGCATCAATAATTAAGAGAAAATTTACTCCACCAAAACCTAAAAACATGCAGGACTTTTTGTGTACAAACAAATGGAGGCATTCTACCTGAGAGGACATCACGGTGTTACTTATGAATATGCAAATAATATTAGCATAAAATCAATAAAGGCAGTAATATACCCTAAGAAACAGTAAAAAGCTAAATATGAATATTGAATATATATTTGAATGTCTGTATTAAAACAAATGATTGCAAATACCTTTTAATCTTGCATGATCATTTTTTAAAAAATTGAAAAGTTTTGATGAAATGTAATACATGCATGGATTTAATTACTCTTCTTAGAAAGTTAGCTGCACTACAAAAGCCTTCACATTGTCATTGTGTAATTACATATGACAACCTTCATAGCAACTACTGTACGGTTTACATTACATTGAAAGCTTTACACCAAAATGTAAACCAACTGCTCTCACCATGATGGATGTGTTAAACTGGTGATAAACAACTCCAGGATTCAATACTTTCCATAAGACATTTGAAGCCATTGATACTTCGAGTTGATCACCTTGGCCTTTCCAACGGATGTTAGGAGAATTCCTGCAAAATCCTTAGGAAAGGCCTTCCTAAAACAGTCGGTGCACATGTGCTTGTATCCTAATTTTCGAAGGTAAGTGATGAGCCACTCACCCTTTACGATTGAAATTGACTGCCCCACCTCGGCGTTAACTGCCGCACCCTTAGGACCTCCACCTGCCCCAACTTTCCCCGAAATGGTGACAGTTTCTGTTCCCAAGGCCTGCTTCAAAAATGCGTAGGTATGCTGACCCATACCGGCCACTACCTCGCAAACGAGTATCACGTCACACCCCGCACACCTACAGTCACGTTCTTTGCTGTTTGGGCTCCATGTGTCCAGTCCGGGTATTGCGTTTGCAGCACCCATCTTAGTCTGATTTACACGCTAATACGATTCTCAAGAACTCAACAGCAATGATAAGAACTGGTAATCTGTAGACAAAAATGTAAAAAATACGCTTGTCGGTGATTATTTCCAGATTTCAATTGTTAGAGAGGTTAAAACCATTTTTTTCCAAACAACCTCTGCAAAGAGTCACTTCCAAACACCACAGGACTAAAACAAACACACAGAGACCACAACAGGCCTGTTATTTTTAGTTCCTAATCATATAATTTGATAAGGTTTCAGTTTTAGAACAATTGAAAATGCTAATGTAAGATCAAAGAGCTGTTACTCACGTATTATAAACACAGTCAGGCAAATGCAGTAGCGCGTCCTGAGTTCTGGAGTCCCTGTGTGGAAGTGCGTGAAATTATTTTTTATTTTTTTTTTCAGAAAAGATGGTCCAGACTGTTTCGTCATGACGAAATCACGACACCCACCATGAAAGGTTTTGGTACCGTTTTTA